>NC_073395.1:22314974-22672474 GCF_028641065.1 Leucoraja erinaceus | reverse complement strand
TCTCTCACGCACACACACGCACACACGTATGTACACTCTTTCACCCACATACTGGGGTCAAGGAAAGAGCGTTCACGTCGCGGCCCTGTTTCCACAAGAAGCACAAGACACCATTGTACGCAGATGCCGAGAAGTGCGTTCAACTCTGGCTGAACAATTTCTCATCTTGTGATGTGGACTCGATAAGAAGACCCACATACTTTCTCCCTCACACACACATTCTCCCCCCCTCTCTCACACACCCATCCTTCCCCTCCCACACACACACACACACACACACACACACACACACCACACACACACACACCCTTCCTCCCGCTCATTCACACACTCTCTCTTACACAGACTTATCCCCACTCATTCACACATACCTAGATGCATCCTCACGTACACACAGAAACACACACTCGAGACCCCTCTCTAACATACACATACCCCTGTACACTCACTTACACAGGCAGATACTTATTTTCACTGTCACATACATATACCACTATCCACTCTCACCCACACACTTGCTCTCTTACACACTCTCTCACATCTACACCCACATAGACACCTACACCTGCTCACACCTACACTCTTCTACCTACTCATACACACACTCACCCACATAATTATGTGTACACTCTCTCTCTCTCACACACACACACACACATAAAAGATTCACACACACACACACAAGAGTCACACACACGCACACACAAGAGTCACACACGCACACACGTATACCCACAAACACACTCCAGGAGCGACAATCACATTAGTGAGAGGGGGAGGGTGTGTGTAAGAGAGAGGGTGTGTGAGAGGGGAAATTTTTCAAGGTGGTGTGCGGGGCAAAATGTTTACGCAGAGGGTGGTGGGTGCGTGGAACGTGCTGCTGGGGGCGATGGTGGAGGCAGACACGATAGATGCATTTAAGAGACTTTTGGATAGTGAATGTAGGGACATGGAATATGTGCAGGCAGATAACATTTGGTCTTGGCATCATGTTCAGCATGGACATTGTGGGCCGAAGGGCCTGTTCTTAAGCTGCACTGGTCTGTGTTTTATATTCTAACTATAAGCAGCAAATTAATTTTGGGGAATAAAATTCAATTTAACAAGATCACAGTGAGCAGGTGAGCTGGCTGGAGTTTAAAATGTACAAGATATCAGTGCAAAATCTGGTTCACAGAGATCTAAGTGATCTGCCAGGTGTGTCTGTGGGGCAAGAGGTCATTGTGGAAAATGAGTGCCCTTCATTATTTCCGCAGCGCTCAGACTAGTCTGTCCACATCATCTGTCTGTTTGGTTGCTTTACTGTGGGGCCAGTTCAGTGTATGGTGAACAGCAATGTTTGAACAGCAGTGCTGGTCTCTGATATATTCAGCCTGAGCCCTTTCCTGATGTCAGTGGAATCCACGTGTTAGGGGTGGACGTTCTGTCCTGGGACTCCTCCACTGTCAGAGTGAGGCCACACTCAAATTGGAGGAACAGCACCTCATATTTCGCTTGGGCAGCTTACACCCCAGTGGTATGAATCTTGAATTCTCTAGTTTCAAGTAACCCCTGCAGTGACTAGTGGGGTGCTGCAAGGCTCGGTGCTTGGACCCCAGTTATTTACTATATATATATATATAAACGATTTAGACGAGGGAATTAAATGTAACATCTCCAAGTTTGCGGATGACACAAAGCTGGGTGGCAGTGTGAGCTGCGAGGAGGATGCTATGAGGCTGCAGAGTGACTTGGATAGGTTGGATGAGTGGGCAGATGCATGGCAGATGCAGTGTAATGTGGATACATGTGAGGTTATCCACTTTGGCTAAAGGAAAAGGGATATGAGGAAAAAGGAGGAACGAGTGAATGAATGAGTGAATGAGTGAGTGTAAGTGTGTGTGAATGAGTGAGTGAGTGAGTGAGTGAGTGAGTGTGAGCGTGTGTCTGTAAGTGAGTGAGTGTGTGTGTGTGAGTGAGTTTGTGAGTAAGCGTGTAAGTGAGTGTGTGTGTGTGTGTGTGAGTGAATGAGTGAGCGTGAGTGTGTGTGAGTGTGTGAGTGAGTGAGTGTGTGTGTGTGAGTGTGAGTGAGTGAGTGAGTGAGTGAGTGAGTGAGTGAGTGAGTGAGTGAGTGAGTGTGTGAGTGAGTGAGTGAGTGAGTGTGTGAGTGAGTGAGTGTGTGAGTGTGTGTGAGTGAGTGAGTGAGTGAGTGTGTGTGAGTGAGTGAGTGAGTGAGTGAGTGTGTGTGAGTGAGTGAGTGAGTGAGTGAGTGTGTGAGTGAGTGAGTGAGTGAGTGAGTGCAAGTGAGTGAGTGAGTGAGTGAGATCCACAACAGCCGTCTCTTCCTGCATTGTGGGTATGCATTACCATTACGTGTGATGATTAATGTTGGGAAATACTAAATGTGTTGGCTGTCGGATAAAAAAATATTAGCTTTCATTTAATCAGTCACATGCAGAATAGGAGAATTACTATTTAAAATTTGGCCGTCCTACCTTTACAGTAAATAGGAAATTATTCCAAACCACTTGCAAATATAGCAACACAGGAAGCTGGGGCCATGTTATTATGGGAGCTTGTTTCATAGGAACAGGAGAAGGCCACTCCACGCACCTGTACCCTTCCTCTCTTTGTGTGCATCATGGCTGACGTATCCATCCCTCTCTGCCCTTTCAATCCCAAATATCCCCAGCCCTAATGCACCAAAACTCAGGTTTGTCATAACCCCCTTGGATGAAAAATTGCAGCCTGATTTATTTTCCCTGTTCTCTCGAGCTCGTATCCATGCCGACGTGGGTCATACTTTAGACTTTAGAGATACAGCGTGGAAACCGGTCCTTGTGCCCGGCGAGTCCGCGCTGACCAGCGATCACCCCGTACACTAGCACTATCCTACACACTAGGGACAATTTACAATCTTTACCAACGGCACTTAACCTAAAGACCTGCACGTCTTTGGAATGTGGGCGGAAGCCGGAGCTCCCAAAGAAAACCCACGAGGTCACAGGGAGAACGTACAAACTCCGTACAGACAGTCAGGATCGAACCGGGTCTCCGGCGCTGTGAGGCAGTGACTCTAACGCTGTGCCAGTGTCTTGCTCTGCTGCCCTAATCTCTGGCAACCAATCAGTATTCTCTCTGATTCCCATGACCCTTGATTCCTTAACTTTAATATTGAGGTTACGTTTATTATGCTGCCTTGCACTAGACCTCCCACACCACGTGAAATTGCCACACTGTATTAGTTTAGTTTCCATTCAGTTTTGAAATACAGCAGGAAACAGGTCCTTCGGCCCACCGAGTCCACACCGAGTCCACACCGAGTCCACACCGACCACACAGAGTCCATCACACAGGGTCCACACCGAGTCCACACCGACCAGTGATCACCTGTTCACACCAGTTCTATCCTACACACTGGGGACAATTTACAGCAGCCCGTTAACCTGCAAACCCGCTCGTCTTTTGGATGTGGGAGGAAACCAGAGTACCCGGAGGAAACCCACGCAGTCGCAGGGAGAACATGCAAACATCACACTGACAGCACACCCATAGTCAGGATTGAGCCTGGGTCTCTGGCGCTGTGAGGCAGCAACTCTACTACTGCGCCACCGTGCCACCTGTGAACTCCTGTGCCCGTGTCTTTTATCGTCAATGCCCAGAAGTTTAGAATCGCACCCCCCCCCCCCCCCCCCCACCCCGACCCTCCAACTCTCTCTTCCCCCACTGAAACACTCCTTTGATCAAGCATTCAATCGCCTGCCCGCAACTCTCTCTTTATTGCTCAGTATCATCTTATTTTATGACTACAATGAAGCGCCCTGGGGCATTTTGCTGGATTAACAGCTTTGTATAAATAGAAACTGTTGGTTTTCTTTATCCTGTCAAACCTTTTGAAATCCTGCCAGATTACCCTTCAAATTGGCAGCCACAGATTGTACAGTGTGGGATTGGGCCCTTCAGCCCACCATGTCCATGCCAACCTTATTGTCCATACACACCTATCCCATTTGCCCATGTTTTGGACGGCACGACCCGGGTTCGATCCTGACTGTGGGTGCTGTTTGCAGTTTGTACATTCTCCCTGTGACCACGTAGGTTTTCCGCGGGTGCTCCAGATTCCCCCACACTCCAAAGACATACAGGTTTGTAGGTTATTTGACCTCGGTAAAAATTGTAAATTGTCCCTAGTGTGTAGGACAGTGCTAGTGTACCGGGTGATCACTGGTTGATGGGCCGAAGGGCCTCTTTCCATGCTGTATCTCTTTAAAGTCATTTTCGACCTGTACCCTTCAATGCTGTACCTATTTATTGCCTGACCCAACCTGAAACGTCACCTATCCATGTTCTCTTCAAGAGCCCCACCTAGACTATCATCTACTAAACCAAATTTTGTTTGAACTTCATGTGAGGTTCAAATGACAAATAAACGGTATTGCATTGTATTGTATTGTACTTCTCCTCATCACACACCCCCCCCCCCCCCCCCCCCCCCCCCCCCCCCCCCCCCCCCCCCCCCCCCCCCCCCACCCCCCACCCCACCACCACCACCACTACTTTCCTGCCTCTGGCTTCTCAATCCACAACTCCTCAAACCTGTCTCACACCCTCTATTCTTATCTCTGGGCTTTCATCCAATCCTCTGCCTATCAAAGAAAAACGCTGACCAGTGTCGACCTATTGCCTGCCATCCTTTGTCCTGCCCCCTCCCTATTTCCAGTGGTCTTTCCCCCACACCCACTACAATCAGCCTGAAGAAGGGTCTTGACCCGAAACGTCACCTGTCCATGCTCTCCAGAGATGCTGCCTGGCCTGCTGAGTTACTCCAATGCTTTGTGTCCATTTGGGTAAACCAGCATCTGCGGTTCCTTGTTATTACTGTGTATCTGCCCACCTACATAGTGATTAGTGACTCTGGGACCGTCATATTTTGTTCCATTTATACAAGGCCATCAGAGTTTCATTGTCAATACAACACCATCATGAAAACATCCCAGTAGAAATAATAGCCATTGACCAATCATACAGATAGTCTAAATGTAGAAACAAAGAACTGCAGATGCTGGTTTATACAAAAGATAGACACAAAATAAGAAGAGTGATCTTATAGAGGTGTACAAAATCATGAGAGGAATAGATCGGGTTAACACACACAGAATCTCTTGCCCAGAGCAGGGGAATCGAGAACCAGGTGACATAGGTTTAAGGTGAAGGGGGACAGGTTTAATAGGAACCTGAGATGCAATTGGTGTTAAGGAGTTAATGGTGAACTTTTGAAGGAGAGGAACACCCTTGTCCCCCGTCTCCATCAATGGTGTGGATGTGCAGTTTACTAGGGAGCACAAATACCTTGGAGTTTATCTGGACAGTAAACTGGACTGGTCCAGGAACGCTGAGGCCGTGTACAAGAAGGGACAGAGCCGGCTGTACTTTGCCAAAGGCTCCGCTCCTTCAACATCTGCAGTAAGATGCTGCAGATGTTCTACCAATCGGTGGTAGACAGTGCCATCTTCTTCGCAGTCGTGTGCTGGGGCAGCAGGGCAAAGGCCGCGGGATTAATAAACTCATCAGGAAGGCTGGCTCCGCCTTGGGGTGCAGTTGGATTCATGGGAGGTTGGTCTTGGAGGGGAGGATGCTCCTCAAACTGTGGAGCATCCGGGCCAAAACAGCTCACCCCCTCCATGACACACTGGTTAACCTGAGGATCTTGGTTCCACCAAGATGCAGGAGAGAACGCCACAGGAGTTCCTTCTTCCCTGTGGCTATCAAACTGTACAACTTCTCCTTCTTCTGTCATGGGGTAGACTGAGACTGACTCCCCCCCCCCCCCCCCCCCCCCCCCCCCACCCCCATCCCCCGCCACCACCATCCCCCGCCACCACCCCCCCCACCACCACCACCACAATCTTTGCACATCCCCAGTACCTTCCCGCTTGTCACTTTAACTTCATGTTACTTGTATCTTGTGTTTTTATGACAGTTGGCAGATCAATTTCCCTCCAGGGATGAATACAGTTCTACTGTATCGCATCGTAACCTTTTTACACAAAGGGTGGTGGATATATGGAACCAGCTGCCGGAGGCAGGTACCATCACAATGTTTATGAAACATTTGGACAGGTACATGGATAAGACAGGTTTAGAGGGATATGGGCCAAACGCAGGCAGGTGGAACTAGTGTAGATGGGACATGTCGGTCGGTTGGCAAATTAGACCGAAGGGCCCGTGTCCACGCTGTACGACTCTCAAGTGCTGAGTAACTCAGTGGGTCAGGTAGCATCTCTCGAGAAAAGGGATGGGTGACTTTCAGGTTGGGACCTGTCTGAAAAAGGGTCTTGACCCAAAACATCACCCATCCTTTTTCTCCAGAGATGCTGCCTGACCCGCTGAGTTAATCCAGCACTGTGTCTATTTGTTTAAGAGGAAACTGCAGATGCTGGAGAATCGAAGGTTACACAGAAAAGCTGGAGAAACTCAGCGGGTGCAGCAGCATCTATGGAGCGAAGGAAATAGGCAACGTTTCGGGCCGAAACCCTTCTTCAGTGTCTATTTCTTGATCTATAATGTGCGGATAACCCCATCTAGTGGCTATTGCCTGTATTACAAGATTTGCCCGCACAGATAAATAGAAATTTTAACAAGTCAAAAATAAAGCATGAATTGAAGATGGATTTGAATTGTGCCTCCATTTTAGCGTGGAAATCAGCTAGAGTAGGCTTTGTGGGCTTCAAGCCTGAACTGCATTCAATACAATCATGGTTAAATATCCATATTATTATTCTCTCTCTCCCCGTACCAATTGATGCTTTTTTAAAATCCAGTAATCCAGACTACCTTCTTTAAGTACAGGTCCACCACCGGTTTACAGGCAACTGGTGCTCCAGCACCTCCTTTAATCCGCCCCCCGCCCCCACCCACAACGGAAGTCCCCGCGATAATGTGGCGCCTAGGAGGCCGATCTCAACCTCATTGGGACTTCCGCAGCCGATCAGAGGATTGAATCTGCTGCCTGACCCGCTGAGTTAATCCAGCACCTCGTGTCCTTTTGTCCATGCTGACCAAGTTGGCATTCCCGCTAATCCCATCCGACTACATTTGGCCAGTATCATAATAAACTCTTCCTGTCCATGGACCTGTTAATATCTACACAGAGCCAATCTGGGTTCAATCGTGACTACGGGTGCTGTCTGTATGAAGTTTGCATTTTCCCCCTGTGACCGCGTGGGTTTTGTCCGGGTGCTTCGGTTTCCCCCCACACTCCAAAGATGCGCAGGTTGTTAGGGTTAATTGGCTTCGGTAAAATTGTCAATATTTCCTAGTGTGTCGGACGGCCCCACAGCAGAAGCGTCCACGTCATGGGACTGGAAACTGTAAGTATCCTGAGCTAATTCTGCTACCAACATCATCTGTGGCGACAAGTGATGGCTTCCACTGATTGTCGCCGGAAGCTTGTGTCCTTTACAGGACGGAGGATGACAGCGAGGTCAACAAGATGGACACGAAAAGAAGAAGTGTGTAGGATGGTGCTTGTGTACGGGGTGATCACTGGTCGGCATGGACTCGGTGGGCCGAAGGGACTGTTTCCGCACTGTATCTCTAAAGTCTAAAGTAAAGTGTAACAGTCGAGAGGTTTTTTGTTTTAATTGACACAACAGGCAGCAGAGAGGGAAGAATCACATGCTTCTCATTACGTACGATGAAGCAGTTTAATATGTTGCACACCGCATGCTGCCTGGGCCTGTGGTGCTTATTCCAATCAGGGCCGTGTCAGAGACACCAGCTGCTGACTTCAGCCAGACAAGAGGGTTTGCTGCGGGGATGAGGGCGATCAGGAAACACTGGAGGAGAGGGAGAGGAGAGAGCAGCACGGTGGCGCAGCAGTACTGCCTTACAGCGCCAGAGACCCAGGTTCGATCCTGACGACAGGTGCTGCCTGCGTGGAGTTTGCACGTTCTCCCCGTGAGCTTTCCCCAGGTGCTCTGGTTTCCTCCTACACTCCAAAGATGTACAGGTGTGTAGGTTAATTGGCTTCGGTAAAATTGTAAATTGTCCCTCGTGTGTAGGATAGTGATAGTGTACGGGGCGATCGCTGGTCGGCACAGGCTCGGTGGGCCGAAGGGCCTGTTTCCGCGCGGTATCTCTAAAGTCTAAATTAAAGTCTAAAGTAAAGACGGGAGAAGACTTGATGGATTACCACCACAAGATCTTTGCTGGTGTAGACGGCGTCAATAGACGTCAGCTCTTCTAACTAGCAGATATCAAAGGACAACGGGGCAAAGGTCAAACATGTGGGGAGCTACCGCAGATGCTGGTTTACACCAAAGATAGACACAAAACGTTGGAGTGAATCAGCGGGCGGGTCAGGCAGCATCTCTGGAGAAAAGGAATAGGTGACGTTTCGGGTCGGAACCCATCAGACCGCTGATGAATGTAAAACTTTGGGTAAAAGATACAAGAGGAACATCTCATTTACTCAGAGAACAGTTACGTTTAGTTAGTTTTGTTTATTATTATTGTCATGTGTACCGTGGTACAAGTGTTGGAGAAACTCAGCGGGTGAGGCCACACCAGGAGAGGAGGAATAGGCGAGGTTTCGGGTCGAGACCCTTCTTCAGATTGATGTCCGGGTGGGGGTGGGGTGGGAGAGAGAAAGGAAGATGCGGAGACAGTAGGCTTTGTGGGAGAGCTGGGAAGGGGTAGGGGAAGGAGGGAGAAAGACCTTTTTGTCGCGTGCTATCCAGTCAGCGGAAAGACTACACATGATTACAATCAGGCCGTCCACTGTGTACAGATATAGGATAAAGGGTTTAATGGGTTAATGCACTATAAGCCCAATCAAATCCCATTACAGATAGTTTGAAGGTCTCCAATGCAGTAGGTGACAGGTCAGGACCGCTCTCTAGCTGGTGAGAGGATGCTTCAGTTGCCTGATAACAGCTGTGGAGAAACTGAAACCAGGTATCCATCCATGCTCACCGCACGTCCTATCTCCTGGTCTGCAGCCTTCTATTTCTTAGCTATTTGACAATGTGGCCCATGTCATATAGAGTCATAGAATACTCTTGATCTGGATCACCGACATGATCTTCACAATGCGTCAACTACAAGAAAAATGTTGTGAACAACTTCAACCTTTGCACATGGCATTCATCGACCTCACTAAATCCTTCGACTTGGTATCCAGGGAACTCTTATGGGATGTCCTATCCACCTATGGATGTCCAGAGAAGTACATTTGAATCCTGAGATTCCTCCACGATCACGTGCTTGCCACAGTCATGGCCAGCAACAGCAACTGTGAGCCGTTTCAAGTCAGATCAGGAGTGAACCAGGGATGCGTGATTGCCCCAACGCTGTTCACCATCTTCATTGCGACAACCATCCAGGACGACCTAACCCCAGGAATCAAAATCATCTACAGAACAGATGGCAGACTTTTCAATCTTGCCCGTCACAAGCCCAAAACTAAGACATCTGTGAGCTCCCTCATCGAGGTCCAATACGCAGACGACAACTGTGTTGCAGTTCCGTCAGAAAATCATCTGCCACAGATCCTGACTGCCTTCAACAGTGCATACATACACAGCACTTGGACTTGCCATCAACTCCAAGAAGACTCGGGTTATCTACACCAACTGAGACAAATTGGAAAGAACCATCAATTCAACTTGGTGAAATAACTGTGGAAAATGTGGATCACTTTCCGTACCTTTGAAGTCACCTCTCCTCCAATGTCGACCTTGATGACGAGATCCAACATCGTTTTAAGTGTGCTGGAACAGCTTTTGGACGTCTTCGAACGAGATTCTTTCAAAATCGTGACATCCAAACAGACACCAAAATGTTAGTGTACAAGGCAGTGGTGATTCCAACGCTCCTGTATGCATCAAAAATCTGGACAACATACCGACGCCATCTGAAAACACTTGAAAAGCTCCATCAACGATGTCTTTGAAGCAGTTTAAATATCAGCTGGGAACGCCAGCGTGCTGAATGAAGCACAAACATCTAGCATCGAAGCCTTCGTCATCAAGAACCAACTAAGATGGGTGGGTCGGTCCTGTTGTGAGGAGGATGCTAGGAGGCTGCAAGGTGACTTGGATAGGCCGGGTGAGTGGGCAAATGCATGGCAGATGCAGTATAATGTGGATAAATGTGAGGTTATCCACTTTGGTGGCAAAAATAGGAAAGTAGACTATTATCTAAATGGTGGCCGATTGGGAAAGGGGGAGATGCAACGAGACCTGGGTGTCATGGTACACCAGTCATTGAAGGTAGGCATGCAGGTGCAGCAGGCAGTGAAGAAAGCCAATGGTATGTTAGCATTCATAGCAAAAGGATTTGAGTATAGGAGCAGGGAGGTTCTACTGCAGTTGTACAGGGTCTTGGTGAGACCACACCTGGAGTATTACGTACAGTTTTGGTCTCCTAATCTGAGGAAAGACATTCTTGCCATAGAGGGAGTACAGAGAAGGTTCACCAGATTGATTCCTGGGATGTCAGGACTTTCATATGAAGAAAGACTGGATAGACTCAGTTTGTACTCGCTAGAATTTAGAAGATTGAGGGGGGATCTTATAGAAACTTACAAAATTCTTAAGAGGTTGGACAGGCTCGATGCAGGAAGATTGTTCCCGATGTTGGGGAAGTCCAGAACAAGGGGTCACAGTTTAAGGATAAGGGGGAAATCTTTTAGGACCGAGATGAGGAATACATTTTTCACACAGAGAGTGGTAAATCTCTGGAATTCTCTGCCACAGAAGGTAGTTGAGGCCAGTTCATTGGCTATATTTAAGAGGGAGTTAGATGTGGCCCTTGTGGCTAAAGGGATCAGGGGGTATGGAGAGAAGGCAGGTACAGGATACTGAGTTGGATGATCAGCCATGATCATATTGAATGACGGTGCAGGCTCGAAGGGCCGAATGGTCTACTCCTGCACCTATTTTCTATGTTTCTATGTTCGGATGAAAGACGAGCGTCTACCAAAGCAAACCTTCTACTCCCAGCTTAAAGGAGGCAAATGTAAAAGAGGCGGACAAAAGAAGAGATTCAAAGACGCCTTAAAAGCCAGCATGAAGAAATGTGAAATGGACATCGACAGGAAACTCTGGCGAACCATCATCCAAGAAGGAGCTGCAACCATAGAAGCCAAGAGATGTGCAGAATTAGAAGAAAAGAGAAGAAAACGGAAAGTGAGGCAGCAACAACCAAAGCCCGATCTGCTGTCTAGAATTACCCGTCCTGAATGTTGAAGGACTTTCAAAGCCAGGATCAGATTCATAAGCCCCCGAGAGTCCATAAAAACAACAGAATGTAGACCATCATCCTCGACCTTGAGGGATTGCCACGACATAGAATAGCACACCAATGGAACAGGCCCTTTGGCCCAACTCATCCATACCCCATCTTCGATAGTTCCACCTGACCACATTGGCCCTGAACCTTTCCTATCCACCTACCTGCCCAAATGTACTTTTGTACATGCCTCGAACACTTCCTGTAGCAGCTCATTCCGTAGACCTACCACCATATGTGTGGAAGTGTTGGCCCTCTAGTCCCAACTAAATCTTTTTTATGAGCTGGCTGGGACCCTGCATTAAAATCTACTCATCAGCTCCACCTACTGGGGAAATGCCTCACCTCCGTGGCAGAGGGGAGACCTCAGTCCATTATTGCAGGTCACCCATGTTACCTAACGGGAGAAAGATTGCAGTTGAGAATGGTACTTGAAAGAAGGACCCAGGCACTCTTGTTCATGAACTATAAGACATTAGTGACCAGGTGAAGCAAGTGACGAGGAAGGCAAATAACATGGATAGGCAACGTTTTTCGGGTCGGGACCCTTCTTCCGATTCAGTTGACGGGGAGATTCTGGGATATAGGAACACAGTCACAGGAAGGTAGACACAGAGTGCTGGAGTAACTCAGCGGGTCAGGCAGCATCTCCTTTGTATCACAAAACAATTCTAAGACCTGTCATTGTTACAAGAGCAGGGGACTCTTGCAAGAACTCACAGCTTGTGCTGAATTTCTGGAATTCCCTCCAGATCATTGTGAGGGTTTTTTAGACTTTGTTTTTAGATGTCTGGTGTGGAAACAGGCCCTTCGGCCCACTGAGTCCACACCGACATGTGATCACCCATACACAAGCTCTATCCTACACACTAGGGATAATCTATAATTTTACCCAAGTCGATTAACCTACAAACTGCACGTCTTTGGATGTGTGGGAGGAAACCGGAGCACCCGGAGAAAACCCACGCAGGTCACGGGGAGAATGTACGAACACCTTACAGACAGCACCCGTAGTCGGGATCGAACTCGGGTCTCTGACGCTGTGTGGCAGCAACTCTACTGCTGCGCCACTGTGCTGCAAGGGCAGGAAGCAACACTAGGGCAGTGAAGGAGATAGAGCTGCTGGGTTTGGCTGTGAAGAATGTTTGTTACAGATACTGATCCGACGAGCAGCATAGGAATGGCTACACCGTAGATTTGTAAAAAGTGAGAGGAGCCGAATGAGAAGTTGTTCAATAGAAACATAGAAACATAGAAATTAGGTGCAGGAGTAGGCCATTCGGCCCTTCGAGCCTGCACCGCCATTCAATATGATCATGGCTGATCATCCAACTCAGTATCCCGTACCTGCCTTCTCTCCATACCCCCTGATCCCCTTAGCCACAAGGGCCACATCTAACTCCCTCTTAAATATAGCCAATGAACTGGCCTCAACTACCCTCTGTGGCAGAGAGTTCCAGAGATTCACCACTTTCTGCGTGAAAAAAAGTTCTTCTCATCTCGGTTTTAAAGGATTTCCCCTTTATCCTTAAGCTGTGACCCCTTGTCCTGGACTTCCCTAACATCGGGAACAATCTTCCTGCATCTAGCCTGTCCAACCCCTTAAGAATTTTGTAAGTTTCTATAAGATCCCCTCTCAATCTTCTAAATTCTAGAGAGTATAAACCAAGTCTATCCAGTCTTTCTTCATAAGACAGTCCTGACATCCCAGGAATCAGTCTGGTGAACCGTCTCTGCACTCCCTCTATGGCAATAATGTCCTTCCTCAGATTTGGAGACCAAAACTGTACGCAATACTCCAGGTGTGGTCTCACCAAGACCCTGTACAACTGCAGTAGAACCTCTCTGCTCCTATACTCAAATCCTTTTGCAATGAAAGCTAACATACCATTCGCTTTCTTTACTGCCTGCTGCACCTGCATGCCTACCTTCAATGACTGGTGTACCATGACACCCAGGTCTCGCTGCATCTCCCCCTTTCCCAATCGGCCACCATTTAGATAATAGTCTGCTTTCCTGTTTTTGCCACCAAAATGGATAACCTCACATTTATCCTCATTATACTGCATCTGCCAAACATTTGCCCACTCACCCAGCCTATCCAAGTCACCCTGCAGTCTCCTAGCATCCTCCTCACAGCTAACACTGCCCCCCAGCTTAGTGTCATCCGCAAACTTGGAGATATTGCCTTCAATTCCCTCATCCAGATCATTAATATATATTGTAAATAGCTGGGGTCCCAGTACTGAGCCTTGGGGTACCCCACTAGTCACTGCCTGCCATTGTGAAAAGGACCCGTTTACTCCTACTCTTTGCTTCCTGTTTGCCAGCCAGTTCTCTATCCACATCAATACTGAACCCCCAATGCCTTGTGCTTTAAGTTTGTATACTAATTTCTTATGTGGGACCTTGTCGAAAGCCTTCTGGAAGTCCAGATACACCACATCCACTGGTTCTCCCCTATCCACGCTACTAGTTACATCCTCGAAAAATTCTATAAGATTCGTCAGACATGATTTACCTTTCGTAAATCCATGCTGACTTTGTCCAATGATTTCACCACTTTCCAAATGTGCTGCTATCCCATCTTTAATAACTGACTCTAGCAGTTTCCCCACTACCGATGTTAGACTAACTGGTCTGTAATTCCCCATTTTCTCTCTCCCTCCCTTCTTAAAAAGTGGGGTTACGTTTGCTACCCGCCAATCTTCAGGAACTACTCCAGAATCTAAAGAGTTGTGAAACATTCAGCTGGGGGCGGATGAGAGGGTTGGTTGGACTTTTGTTGCGGAAAGAAGCAGAGGGCTATAAAGCCAACTTATACAAGGGAATACAATTACGACCTTGTAAAAAAAAAACACACAAAATGCTGGAGTAACTCTGCAGGTCAGGCGGCATCTCCAGAGAACATGGACCGTGTCAGGTCAAGACCCTGCTTCAGACTGATTGCAGGGGGGGCAGAAAAGATGGAATAGAGAATGGGCAGGATTTTAAGACAGTTGCACAGATATAAGGATAAGAAGGGCTTAAAGGGCTATAGGCCAAACGCAGGTAAACAGAATCATCCCAATATGCCAACTTGGGCGAGGTTGGCCAAAGGATGTTTCATCAGGGGATGCCTTTCTAATTTTTCATCTGTATTTCCAATGCCAAGAAAGGAAATACAATGAATAAATTAAATGCCTCTCTATATAACAATTAACTTGCATGAATAATATTTGTATATTTCTTTTTTATAGAGGCAAGTGGCAAGACATTTTCATGTGGCAGAATACCTTATTATAATAACATCATCAAACAGGTCAACTTTATCATTTATTGAAGTATAAATTGCATTTATTGCATTTTTCAATTAGGATATATTTAATTATACAATAAGCAAAGTAAATTTCTCTATTGCCATAGCTAGCTATTTAATTACCACATTAATATTCAACACTAAAGCACTTTGTCTCAATAATTTTTGCACCTTATCCTCATTGTTCAAAGTGGATGTCTTGTTTAAATATTCATGATGACTGCATCTGCATATTTTTTCATTCATATTTTGCTGGAGATTTTTTGTGAATGTTTTGGTGGTTAAAGTGGATACTTGCTGGCAAAAATCATACAGCTGGAATAATAGGTTTAAGGTGAAGGGGGAAGGATTTAATAGGAATCCGAGTTACTCCAGCACTTTTCACACAAAGAGTGGTGGGCGTATGGAATGAGATGCCAGAGGAGGTGATTGAGGCATGGACTATTGCAATGTTTTAGAAGCAATTAGACAGTTACATGGATAGGACAGGTTTAGAGGGATATGGGCCAAACGCTGGCAGGTGGGACCAGCGTAGATGGGACATGTTGGTCGGTCTGGGCAAGTCGGGCCGAAGGGCCCGTTTCCACGCTGTACGACTAACATATTGAATGCGTCTACCTTCAGTGTAAACCAGCATCTGCGGTTCCTTCCTACACAACATATTGAAACCTCTACTCAAATAAGGATCATGCATTCATGGAAACAACTACAGATGCTGGTTGACAAAGCAAAAGGACACAAAGTGCTGGAGTAACTCAGTGGGTCAGGTAACATCTCCAGAGAACGTGGATAGTTGATGTTTTGGATTGGGACCCTTCTTCAGACTTTGTCACCTATCCGTTTTCTCCAGAGATGTTGACTACCTGCTGAGTTACTCCTGCATTTTGTGTCTGTTTCAGATCATCCATTCATGCTCTTTTGAACCATGAGCCTATTCTGTGGCTCAGTCGATATTTATACCTCAATCAATTTAACTAATGCTGAACAACTGAACTTTATCGTTTAGCTGAAACACAGAATTGCAGAAACTGGTTTAGTCCAAAGATATAGACACAAAGTGCTTGAGTAACATAGAAACATAGAAACATAGAAATTAGGTGCAGGAGTAGGCCATTCGGCCCTTCGAGCCTGCAGCGCCATTCAATATGATCATGGCTGATCATCAAACTCAGTATCCCGTACCTGCCTTCTCTCCATACCCCCTGATCCCCTTAGCCACATCTAACTCCCTCTTAAATATAGCTAAGAGGGAGTAACTCAGTGGGTCAGGCAGCATCTCTGGAGAAAAAGGATGGGCGACATTATCGGTCGGGACCCTTCTTCAGAACTCCAGCATGTTGTGCCTTTCTCTGCATTCTCTCCTGCTCAACAACATCCTTCCCATAGAAGGGTGACCAAAACTGAACTCAATACTCCAAACATGACCTCACCAACATGTTGTATAACTAAAACATCATAACGTCCACACTCAATAGCCTAACTGATGAAGGCCAATGTACCGAAAGCATCCTTGAGCACACTGTGATGGCAATTTCAGGGAAATATATCCCTGCACTCCTAGATTCCTCTGCTCCAATACACTCCCCTGCCATTCATGCAAGGGTCTGGCCCTGGATTACAACACTTGTTAATTATACACTGCATAGCGTACACTTAACCAGGCACCTGGACTCAGCACCTGAAAGTGGCTCATGCCATTGCAGGACATGAAGACGTCTTCGATTTTTCCTCTCCCCACCAGAAAAAGTTATCACCTTTAATTGGCCAAAGGGAAAAATAACACCAAAAAAATTAATTTGACATTACAAAGAAAAAAGGTGAAATTCAGAATTGGAGTAAGTTTAAAGCAAATCACCCAGGAAATGTGCTCATTATATTGTCATCAGATTATTTAGAGTTTAGTGTCCGATTCATCAATCCCATTCACTCTTTTTAGTTTAGTTTAGGGGTAACGTGGAAACAGGTCCTTCAGTCCACCGAGTCCGTGTCGAACTGCGATCAGCCGCACACTAATTCTGTCCTACACACTAGGGACAATTTACAGAAGCCAATTAACCTACAAACCTGTAAGTCTTTGGAATGTGGGTGGAAACCAGAATGCCCAGAGAAAACCCACGAGGTCACAGGGAGAGCATACAACCTCCATACACAGCGACCATAGTATCAAAAGACAATAGGTGCAGGAGTAGGACAATCGGCCCTGCGAGCCAGCACCGCCCGGGTCTCTGGCGCTGTGAAGCAACAACTCTAGCGTTCCACCACGGTGCCGTCCCGGTTCACTGGAATCATTCTACTGCTGTGTAACACCCTCATGTGAATTGTAGAATCAACAATTCAGCAATAACAGCAACATCAAATAATCCAGAAAAATAGCCAGCCCAATGCCAATGAAGTCCGATGTGTGCCAGATTATTGGAGCTAATACTGCATTTACACTAGTTTAGCTTTGAGATAGAGCATGGAAACAGGCCCTTCTGCCCACGACCACCACCGATCACCCATTCACATTAGGTCTATGTTATCCCACTCTCCCACGGGGAGAACGTACAAACTCCATACAGTCTGCACCCGTAGTCAGGGTCGAATCTGGGTCTCTGGCGCTGTAAGGCTGCAACACTGCCTCAGCACCACCGTGCCACCCTCTTCCTGACATGCTGCATGCAGAACTTGTATTCAATAAAAACAACTGCAATTTCTTGAAGCAAATAACAACTTTATTTTTCTACAAAGTCAAACACATTCATTTCAGAACCAATGTCAACAATAGCACAATGAAATTTCAATCATGATAGAAAATTGGCTTAGTGTACATTGTTTGGGGTTCAATCTATTGAAAAAGTAATAACCCATTAATTTCATTAACATTGCCACTAAGAGGTACAGTCGGCAGATTTGTGCATTTCGGGACGGTCAGGCAATGCGTTAAGAACATTCAAGCTGCCAGCGCCAAATGCAATAAGCCAGTGATTGAAGGATTGTGTTAAGTACAATGGATTGGAGAATTCATAATCCAAACAGGGCTGTGGGGAGAAATTAATTTTCACCAGAACAATTCAGGCAGAACATTGTAAAGGAATGATACACTAGCTCCAAGCACAGAATCATACCTCAGTACAAAGTGGTTCAACCTGCGCAGTCCTGGACTCCAAGTCAAGAGCTTGCAGAAAGTTAGCTTCCCAAAGGCAGAATTGACAACAGCCCAACCAGCAAACAAAACGGTTCAACATTTACTGAGCAGTTCTTAAGCGAGACCCTGAGACTACATTTACCGCTTAGAATGTCCTGATGCTCCAGACTGTGGCCAGTCTAAAAGTGCAGATTTACCACAACTTTAGCATAGGTACGAACCGTTTAAGATCACTCTGGTATAGGTGCAAACCGTGAACCTCCACTTACTTGCAAGTCCAACAACCAAAGTCATTTCTATAAGAGAAAGTGAAGATTCAGTCATTGAAGGTTGTATCAGGGAGGATTTCTTTGCT
Source organism: Leucoraja erinaceus (assembly GCF_028641065.1). Lineage (NCBI taxonomy): Eukaryota > Metazoa > Chordata > Chondrichthyes > Rajiformes > Rajidae > Leucoraja > Leucoraja erinaceus. Next base: position 22,654,420 of record NC_073395.1, on the reverse strand, counting down.
GGAGAATGATAGAAGAAAGATACTGTATCACAGAGTCTGAGGTTGCAATGATGCGAGGAATGTGCAAGGGAAGAGATCCACTTATGGTCCATCTTTACGGACTGACCCACAAAAGTAACGTGCAAACATTGGGGATCAAATTGACATTAGGCCGTGGAGAGCAATAACAGGTACAGTCTTAGTCAGTAATCTCAGTCTGATGAGGGGTCTCGACCTGAAACGTCACCCATTACTTTCTCCAGAGTTACTGCTGAGTTACTACGACATTTTCTGTCTATAATCGGTACAGTAGATTGTTTTACACTGTCTGAATGGGGGAAAAGATGACCTGGAACTGGCCGGCCACAGGCAATAGATCAAACCGAGGCACAGATTAAATAAATGCAACTACATTATTCTGCACTCAAAGAACTAGAGCAAAATATATAATGTTTTAATGATAAAACAATTCATACAAAAAAGTTCACTCACACCCAACGAGGTGGTAGAAGTGTGCAGGATGATTATAAAAACGGAATTTCCATAATTTGATAAGGAATACACAAAAACTGCAGATGACACAAAACACAAGTTTTTTTTTCTGCTTCTGATTTTGGTCTGTGTTTGAATGGTGTTGGAAGACCATGCTCGTGAATCGCTGAGAGTTGCAAGATGTTTGCTTGTAGTTTTCCATCACAGCCTTCCATGTGAAAATGGTTCCAGGCCGGGACTTCATAACAGCATCAGGTTGAGGCTCTACAATGCATCATCTCGCTTTAAAAAACAAGGAGTAACCCTGCCGTTGCACTGGCTGTCGATGGCACCCACATCATCTCACTGTCAAGAGAGCCTGCGAGTGTTCCTGAAGAACACCTCTCCTGTGGAGGGGAGGATGGATGGCGTCTCTAAACGAAGGCTTCAGACCGGACAGTGGGAGTTAGTGATGTAGTGAACCAGTACAGCAACTGTGACAACAGCAGGGACTAACCTCAGCAACCAGAGAGTTGAGCATTTGCCCCAGATTGTTTTGTGACTGTTAGTGTGGTGAATACCTAAAAAAAATCAATTGCAAGTGATTAATGAAACAAAATGGACAATAATATCCTATTTTCATCCAGAACCTAAGATGCCCATAGAATAAAGCTTCTAAAGAGGCTGTCTCCATACAGACAGGCCATTCAGCCCAACTGGTTGTACTTTCCAACCTTCTTTAGGTTAGTTCATTATTATTGTCATGTGTACCGAGGTACATGGTACTTGATTGTAATCATGTATAGTCTTTTCACTGACTGGATAGCACGCATCCAAAAGCTCTCCACTGGTTAGTTTAGTTAAACTCCCATACTAAACTAGTGAAAAGTGTTTTGATGAGTGCTATTCTATCAGTGGAAAGATTATACGTGATAACAATCAAGCCATCCACAGTGTACAGATACAGGATAACGGGAATAACGTATTGTGCAAGATAAAGTCCAGTAAAGCCTGATTAAAGATAGTCCGAGGGCCTCCAATGGGGTAGATGGGAGGTCAAGACCACTCTCCAGCCGGTGATAGGATTCTACCCCAAGTTCATCCAATCACATGATAACCAACTGATCTTTCCTCCACTATATTTACCTGGCTTCTAATTAGGATCAGAAGGCACAGGAGAAGAATTAGGCCATTCGGCCTATGCTGCCCAACCCAAAGTTCCTCCAGCAGTTTTTAATTTGCTCTAGATTGCAGCAGCTGCAGTCTCCTGTGCATCCTGCAAGAAGCAGTATTCAAGCCAATAGTCTAGTCCCATGTTTAGTTTAGAGATACCGCATGGAAACAGACCCTTCGGCCCATCGAGTCCATGCCGACCAACAATACCCACACATCAACATCATCCTACATACCAGGGTCAATTTACAATTTCACCAAGCCAATTAGCCTACAAACCTATACGTTTTTGAAGTGGGAGGAAACCGGAGCTCTTGGAGGAAACCCATGCAGGTCACGTACAAAACTCCGTACAGACAACACCCGTAGTCAGGATCGAACCCAGGACTCTGGCGCTGTAAAGCAGCTTCCGAATCTTTCCTATCCATGTAAACATCCACATGAAATGTTTTCTTGACCTATTTCAGCTTAATGACAGAAGGCATCATGGTTGGCATGGACAGGTTGGGCAGTTCCTTCAGAGTTTAGACGTACATCGCAGAACCATGTCCTTCAGCCCTCAGAGTCTGCTCCAACCAGCGATCATCCTGTACATTAACATACACACACACACACACGCACACACGGGAATTTTTTTATTGAAGTCAATTAACCTACAAACCTGCATGTCCTTGGAGTGTGGGTGGAAACTGGAGCACCCGGGGAAAACCAATGTGGTCACAGGGAGAACGTACAAACTCCACACAGACAGCATTCATAGTCAGGATCGATCCTGGGTCTCTGGGGCTGTAAGGCAGGGACTCTACTGCTGCATCACTGTGAGCTGTCCTTTTCTGAACCCTTCCCAGCTTAATGACCTAAATCAATCTTGGTCTGCATGGATGCGTTTGGCTGTTGTCATGCTAAGTTACTCTGATTCTACGACCCCTTTAGTCCAGCAACTTTTAAACACAAGACGCCACCAGCAGTATTTTCTACCTTGCTTGGACAAGTTATTTTTAGAGCGGGTCTTGTGAGAAGGAAATAGTTTATGGAAACCAAACAGTGGCAGCCTTTTGATGGCAGACAAAAAAAATAAATAAAACACTCAACAAGTGTTCTTCAAAGTAAAACTCCCAAGAAAAGAATAAAATTAATTTATTTAACATAGCTAACGTGGCAAAACATCTTCTACCGCGGCCGAGCAATCTATTTCTTCACAACACAATCTAATTTCAAGTGGCTGAGACGCAAAATTTGTTAATTGAATCATTAAAATTTACTCAAAACAGCATCTGCACAATTGCAGAGATATAAATATTCAGGCTCAAACCAGTTAATTACTACAGCATGGTGAACCTCAGATGTTAGACATTAAGTATTGCACTTCAACTTTATGATGCTACTGTGCTTTGAATTTTAACAGCTTAGATTGGAGATACAGCGAGGAAACAGGCCCTTCGGCCCACCAAGTCCGTGTTGACAAACGATCACCCGTGCATTCATTTAGTTTAAAGATACAGTGTGTAAACAGCACTGTGGCCCACCGAGTCCAGGCCGACCAGCGATCCCCCCATACTACCACTATCCTACACACATTAGGGACAATTTACAATTTTACTGAAGCCAAGTTGCCTACAAACCTGTACGTCCTTTGAACGTGGAAGGAAACGGGAGAACACCGAGAAAACCCATGTGTTCAAGGGGAGAACATACAAACTCCATACAAATAAAATCTTCCCTAATGTTTCACCAATCTGTGATAAATGCCTATGTCAAGAAGCTACCATAGCGCACTCTTTTGTTTTTTGTACAAAAATCCAAAAATTCTGGTATGAAATATTTGATATTTTTTCAAAATTGATCAAAATAAAACTGGTACCAAAACCAGAATGGATTATCTTCGGAATATCGGAAGATAACCCTGAATTAAACGTGTTTCAGAAGAATTTATTTAATTACGGGCTAATAATGGGAAAAAAGCTTATACTTAAATTCTGGAAAAATGCGCCAACACCAACAATAAAAATGTGGATATCAAATATGTTTGAAACATTACACCTGGAAGAGATGAGATTCCTCCTAGCAGGTAAAGCAGACCAATTTCAAAAGACGTGGTCTATGTTTCTGGACCTATTACAAGTATGAGGTGCAATAGTAATCTAAAAAAAACAAATATATAAATAAGCGGAATCAGGACCTGATAACGGGAGGTAAAATAACAAAAACAGACTTGGTTGGTAGTCCCCTCTCTGCGGAGTTTAATGTTATAATAGAGCGATTGTTTCTACTTTCTCCTTCTTTCCTTTCTAGGGTCTATTTTCTCACTTTACTTCCTTCTCTAACTTCTTTCCTAAGGGGCTTTCTTTTCCTTACACTCTCGCACTGCACGATTCTCTTGCACTTTCTTTACTTTCCTAATTTCTACTTTTTTCTTAAAGCTCTAAAAAAAAAAAAAAATGAAGCGGTATAAAAAATGTATCAAGATATATGTGTTGTGTAGAATTGTAATTTACCGTACTTCTAATAAAAATAAAAAAAAAAAAAAAAAAAAAAAAAAAAAACAAACTCCATACAAACAGCAGCCAAGGTCAGGATCGAACCCGGGTCTCTGGCACTGCAGGGGAGCAACTCTACCGCTGCACCACCGTGTCGCCTGGCTTAAGATCTGGCACAATACAGGCAGCACAGTGGATCAGCAAATACTAGTACCGTTTCACAGCTCTGTTAAGCAAGGTTCAATCCCAACCTCCGTCTGTGTGGAACTTGCATGTTCCCCCCCTGCGACTGTAAAGCTTTCCTCTGTTTGCCTCAGTACACGTGACAAGAAACTAAACTAAAAGAGTCAGATTCATGCAGCTGTCTGAATGTAGACTTGGGGCTGAGATAGTCATTCTGCTGACGGGATAGCACGCAACAAAAAGCTTTTCACTGTAACTCGGTGCACGTGACAATAAACTCAATTATTGACATAAACATACATTAAACCAGTGCCTCAAGGCGACAGTTAGCGTGCACGTTACCTCAGCACAGACTGGGTGAATTCCTATGGTGCTGTCCAACTGCTCCTTGGTTATTCCACACTTCATTGCTGCACCAAACCCTTGTGTGATTTCTCCTGCATTCGGGCCCAGTACATGGAAACCAATGACCCGCTCCTGAAAGACAGAATACAGCAATTCAACCCGTGGGCTGGTTCCACCTTCAAGCATTATAAAGCCACAGGTTTATCTTCCTCCCCACCATCTTGGGTAAGGTAACAGCCACAGTACTGAAACCAATGGGTTTACAGTCCAAATAGTGGTATCTTATTTGAGCAGCACAACGGTAGAGTTGCTGCCTCACAGCGCCGGAGACCCAGGGTTTGATCCTAGCTACGGGTGCTGTCTGTATACAGAGTTTGTGCACTTCCTGGAAACATTTGAGATACAGCAATGAAACAGGCTCTTTGGCCCACCAAGTCGAGGATGACCAGCGATCACCCCATACACTGGCACTATCCTACATGCTAGGGACAATTTACAATTTTAGAAGGCTGTGCTTGCTGGAGTTTGGAAGGAAGAGGGGCAACCTCATTAAAACTTACCAAATAGGGAAAGGCCTGGATAGAGTGAATGTGGAGAGGATGTTTCCACTAGTGGGAGAGTCTAGGACCAGAGGGCACAGCCTCAGAATAAAAGGATGTACCTTTAGAATGGGGACAAGAAGGAATTTCTTTAGTCAGAGGGTGGTGAATCTGTGGAATTCATTGCCACAGTGGCTGTGGGGGCCATCATTGGGTACTTTTAGAGCAGAGATTGATTTTGTTGATTTGTAAGGGTGTCAAGATTTACAAGGAGAAGGGGGTTCGGAGGGATAAATAAATCAGCCAAAATCAAATGGGGGAAGCAGACTGGATGGGCTGAATGGCCTAATTCTGCTCCTATATCTTATTATCAGGTTGCAGCTCCATAATCAGGTTTAGTAAGTAAGTTTTATTTATATAGCACGTTTTAAGTCAACTCGCATTGACACCAAAGTGCTTTACAGAAAATAAATAATGTTTCCATACAAACCATAGAAAAAGGTTAAAAAAATGGACATAACACATTATAGAGTTCAACACAAACGCCCCCCCACAGCAGAATCAAACATTTCCACTGTGGGGAAAGGCACCAGAAAGTTAAGTCCTCTTCCTCTGAAACACCCGAGGTCGGGGCCCATTTGTGGCCTTGCAGCCAGTCCGATAATTTTCAGGGCCCTCTTGCCGTGAAGATGGAACTCCGGCGTCGGGTGAAACATTCCTCAGCGGCTTGGAAAGCCTGGAGCGGCTGCCTCCTCCCCGGAGACCGGGGCACTCGTAGTCCTCAGGCCGCGCTGGTTGGAGCTCCGACCCAGGCGAAATCGATCCCAGGCTCCGCGGCGCTCCAAATCCAGCGCCGCCCGTGGCAGGACTCCCGCAGCCACAGCTCCGAGAGGTTGGGAGTCGGCGGCCACAGCGCTCTGGAGCTTACCGCACGGTGACCCGGTAAGGCATCACCCGCTCCATGATGGTATCCCAGCGCTGCGCCGCCGCCGAAGCTGTAGTCCCGGCCGGTCCCGACAGGAAACACCGCTCCATTCTCGATGGTAGCCCGAACACGTTTGAACTTCAACTTGGCTCAGCTTCCCAAAGTGAAAGCATACCCAGAGAAGTTCTCAAAATGCAGCAAAATTGATGCGGGCAAAGAATGCTGGTCACAATCTCACCAGCCCCTGATGGCAAGATGAAAACATATTCCTGTTATGAACCAAGATCTTGCAACCCTATAAAAACCTAATGCCATCACTCTAGTTAATCAGATCATCAAAGGCAACTTTTATCTGGTTGCAAGTTTATTTTTGGAAAAAAAAGGTTAGAAAATACATACATGATCTTGCTTGTTGCAAACAATCTTGGCATAACATTTGTTGTTATCTCTTGATGGGACGGTCCATTCCAACGGCCAATAGTAACTGTGATAGATCTAAAAAGAAAGATAAAAAATATAAAGCTATGAGGCAGACCATCCAACATTGAGTGGCTGCATGATGACAATGGTTATTTTATTAGAATCATATTTGGACAGGTAGATGGATAGGACAGGTTTAGAGGGTTATGGGCCAAACGCAAGGCAGGAGAGACTTGTATAGATGGGACATGTTGGCTAGTATGGGCAAATTGGGCTGATGGGCCCATTTCCACACTGTATGACTCTGTGACTAATTATGGACAACAAATTTTGTTTTGAGAAATTCTACATGGGTAATCTTCAATTTAGACTTCAGAGACACCACGCCAAAACAGGCCCTTCAGCCCACTGAGTCCATGCCGACCCAATACCCCATACACTAACACCAAGGACAATTTCAGATTTTACCAAAGCTAATTAACCTACAAACCTGCACGTCTTTTGAGTGTGGGAGGAAACTGGAGCATCCAGGGACAACACACGCAGTAACAGGGAGAACGTACAAACTCCATACGGACAATACCCTTAGTCAGGATCGAACCCGGATCTCTGTCGCTGTGAGGTAGCAACTCTACTGCTGCTGCCTCCCAACAATAAGTTAAACCAGAACCAATTTAAGTTCAACCAAAATTAAATTAAAGTTTGTCTCCATCACAACCAGCTTGAAATCGAGACAATCAAGCTTGTCTTGAACAAGGGAGCTTTCTGATCGTACTGTGGGTGAATAGGGACAGGCAGTACCGTGCTCATATACTGCTGATGAAATCATTGCAACTTCTTGACTCACCTCCAAATTACCTTCTCCGTACTTTTCCAAAGCCACTTCTTCCGAAAGACCGCAGGCTCCGTATTCCAAGGGAGTGAAGACAGTGGTGGGCACATTGACATAGTCACACTGTTGGGCATTATCATCAGAAAAATGAATACTGGGAGATCATGCCAACTCCAAAGCAGACTTTTTCATGTCTCCAAACATGCATCCAAAATCATTTCTTTTCCCCACCTCCCTTCCACTATATCCCTCCCTCTGGCAATAGACAATAGGTGCAGGAGTAGGCCATCCGGCCCTTCGAGCCCGCACCGCCATTCAATGTGATCATGGCTGATCATCTCCAATCAGTACCCTGTTCCTGCCTCCTCCCCATATCCCCGACTCCGCTATTTTTAAGAGCCCTATCTAGCTCTCTCTTGAAAGCATTCAGAGAACCTGCCTCCACCACCCTGAGGCAGGGAATTCCACAGACTCACCACTCTATGAGAAAAAGTGTTTTCCTCGTTTCCATTCTAAATGGCTTACTCCTTATTCTTAAACTGTGGTCCGTGGTTCTGGACTCCCCCAACATCGGGAACATGTTTCCTGCCTCTAGCGTGTCCAACCCCTTAACACTCTTATATGTTTCAATTAGATCCCCTCCCATCCTTCTAAACTCCAGAGTGCACAAGCCCAGCCACTCCATTCTCTCAGCATACGACAGTCCCGCCATCCCGGGAATTAACCTTGTAAACCTACGCTGCGCTCCCTCAATAGCAAGAATGTCCTTCCTCAAATTAGGGGACCAAAACTGCACACAATACTCCAGGTGTAGTCTCATTAGGGCTCTGTACAACTGCAGAAGGACATTTTTGCACCTACATTCGATTCCTCTTGTTATAAAGGCCAACGTGCCATTTGCTTTCTTCACTGCCTGCTGTACCTGCATGCTTACTTTCATAGACTGATGTACAAGGACCCCCAGATCCCGTTGTACTTCCCCTTTTCCAAACTTGACGCCATTAAGATAGTAATCTGCCTTCCTGTTTTTGCTATCAAAGTGGATAACCTCACATTTATCCGCATTAAACTTAATCTGCCATGTATCTGCCCACTCACCCAACCTGTCCAAGTCACCCTGCATTCTCATAGCATCCTCATCACAGTTCACACTGCCACCCAGCTTTGTGTCATCTGCTTTGAAAACCTGGGAGTCCACATCTCAGAGGATCTGACATGAACATCACACGCTGCAGCACTGATGAGTAAGGCAAGGCAGCGCCTATACCATCCTAGGCAATCGAGGAAATTCAGAGTGTCTCTGAGGATCCTCCAGTGCTTCTACTCAGCAGCTGTGGAAAGCATCTTGTCCGGAAACATCACAATTTGGTTTGGGAACTGCAGAGGACAAGACGGCTCTGCAGAGAGTAGTGCGTTCAGCCGAACGCATTATGGGAACTACACTCGCCCCCCTGCAGGAACTATAAATCAACTCCAGAGCCAACAAGATCATGGGAAACCCCTTCCACCCCAGCAACGGACTGTTCCAGCTGATACGGTCAGGCAAACGCCTCCGTTGCCATGCTGTGAAAACGGAGAGGATGAGAAAAAGTTTTTTCCCGGAGGCCATTAGGACTGTAAACTCCTATCTCACCAGGGACTAACTTTACTGTACCATTCTACTGCTGTGTGGTGTCTTTTTAAAATTGCTGTTTTTTTCCTCCCACAAATATGTAATATGTGAATATGTGATTCTGTTCCATTCTGTTTTGTAGTTTTTTTGCACAATCCACAAGCATTGCCACTTTTAATTTCAATGCACATCTCGTATGTGTAGGTGACGAATAAACCTGACTTGATTTGACTGGACTTGAAATTTGCTAATGTTACTTTGAATCCCTTCATCCAAATCATTGATGCATATTGAAAATAGCTGGGGTTTAGCACCGAGTCTTGAGGTACTCCACTTGTTACTGCCTGCCATTCTGAAAGGGACCCGTTAATCCCTACTCTTTGTTTCCTGTCTGCCAACCACTTCTCTATCCATGTCAGCACTCTACCCCCAATACCATGTGCCCTGCTTTTGCCCACTAATCTCCTATGTGGGACCTTATCAAATGCTTTCTGAATGTCCAGGTACACTACATCCACTGGCTCTCTCTTGTCCATTTTCCTAGTTACATCTTCAAAAAATTCCAGAAGATTAGTCAAGCATGATTTCGCCCTTCGTAAATCCATGCTGACTCAGACCGATCCTGTTACTGCTCTCCAAATGTTTGGCTTTCTCATCTTTTATTTGCATTTCATTCCTCTTCTCCCCATATCAGATACCCTTACGTCTCCTTATTTTCTCCAGCTTTTTGTCACTTACACATTGTCACATACAACGTCTCAGGTCTCCCTCGCAGCATATCCGAGAACACAATCCCAGTCTCTCCAACCTCTCCTTGTGGATAATACCCTCCTGATCCAGGCATCGTTCTAATAAACCTCCTCTGCACCCTTTCCAAACCTCCACATCCTTCTTTCAGTGGGGCGATGGGAACTGCAAGCAATGCTCTAGATGCAGCCGAACCAAAGTCCTACAAAGCTGCATCACGACCCCCTGACTCTTATGCTCAATGACGAGACCAGTGAAGGCAAGCATGTACCACAAGCCCTCTTTACCACTTATCTACACATGCTGCTTCTTGTTACCTGGACAGTGGAGCCTCCATACAGCCTCTTGGCAAGCAAGCGACCAGCCTGGATGGCCACCGGAGTGAGCTGCAACTTGCCATCCAGTATGTCACCAATGGCGTAGATGTACGGTACACTTGTTTGTTCGTTGTCATCGACAGGAATGCAACCCGACCTAAACAGATGGAAGAAAAATGAGCTGCAGACGCTGGTGAATGTGTAGAATTCATTGCCACAGAAGGCTGTGGAGGCCAAGTCAATGGATATTTTTAATGCAGTGATAAATAGAATCTTGATTAGTATATATGTCAAGAGTTATGGGGAGAAGGCAGGAGAATGGGCTTAACTGGGAGAGATAGATCAGCCAAGATTGAATGGTGGAGTAGACTTAATGGGCCAAATAGCCTAATTCTACTCCAATCACTTATGTTTTTAGCAAAGAGAGACACAAAATGATGGAATATCACAAAATGTGGGTCAGGCACCACGTTAGAGTAGAGATACAGCGTGGAAACAGGATCCTCGGCCCACTACGTCGGCCCCAACCAGCAATCACCTGCACACTGGTTCTATCCTACATAACAAGGGACAATTTACAGAGGCCAGTTAACCTACAAACCCACATGTCGTTGGGATGTGGGAGGAATCCAGAGGAAAGCCGTGTGGTGACAGGGAGACCATGCACAGGCAGCACCCGAGGTCAGGATCGAACCCCATTCTTTGGAGCTGCGAGGGAGCGGCTCTACCCATTGCACCACTTTAACGCTGGCAGTCGGCTGCTTAAACATTCCAGGCACAGTCTGCTTACCTTGCGTTCACTTTTACTCCCACTTTATCCAAGCCAATATTTTTAGTGCAAGCATTTCTTCCAATCGCTAACAAAACCTGTCAAAGCAGAACAAGCTTTAGTTAGAACATTCCTCAGCAAGGGCGACTTTCCAACAACTTTGCCCCTGGGCGGCACAGTGGTGGTGTTGCTGCCTCACAGCGCCAGAGACCCGGGTTCCATCCTGACTAAGGGGTACTCCCTGTACAGAGTTTGTACATTCTCCCTATAATCGCTTGGGTTTTCTCCGGGTTTCTCCCCCCCACACTCCAAAGACGTACAGGCTAGAATGTTCATTTGGCTTTGGTAAAAGTTGTAAATTGTCCCTGGTGTGTAGGATTGGTTATGGGGATTGCTGGTCGACACTGACTTGTTGAGCCAAAGGGCCCCGATTCTGTGCTGTGTCTGTAAACTAAACTTGCAGGTTTGTAGCTTATTTGGTTTCTGTAAAATTCCCCCTAGTGTGTAACACAAAACTAGAGTATGGGGGGATCGCAGCTCAGCGTGCTCAGTGGGCTTTTTCCACATTGTTACACAGTCTTTCACCTTCATAAATAGTGTGCAGCATTACCCAACCCAATGCACAGCAGCAGGGGAGGCAAATGGAGAATCCGGTGTAGGGGGGGGCTGCCTTGGGGGATGTGGGGGGGAACAAGGGACAATGGGGGGGGGGGGGGGGGGGGGGGGGGGGGGGGAGGGGGGGGGGGGGATGGACAATGGGGACCCGGCATGGGGGGGGGGGGGGGGGGGGGAAAAAAGGAGGAGCTGGCGTGCTTTGTAACTTTGCCAGCTCCTAGTTGTAGTTGGATGCCATTTGTATACATTGTGTATACAAGCAAGTAATCTCACGGTGCCAATAGAGTATTCCTAGTCCTATTCTTTCAGCCATTAGTTTTAATGGGTAGATTCTGTGTTGAGTCCCAGAGATTGCTGTTCCAGTTATTGCCAGCAGGATACGGAGACATGGGTCAAACCTAGAATCATTTTATTACATCCATTATATTATGCTATTTAGAACAAGGGTAAAAGATTCTTAACTCAAGCAATATGCAGGGAACGAGGGGACAGGGATAAAGTGAAGGTAGGCAAGAGTTGGTCTTGGCATCATGTTCAGTACACACACAGCTGCCTGGAGGGCCTGTAGTGTTCTATGTTCTAGGGGCTGTAGACATTGGCAGAGAGGTGCAGCTGGTAGAGCTGCTGCCTCACAGCTCTAGTAACCCTGTTTCGATCCTGATCACTGGTGCTGTCTTTGTGAAGTTTGCACATTCTCCCTGTGACTGTGTGGCTTCTATTAATTGACCCTAGTGTGTGGGATGGTGCCAGTGTGTGGGGTGATCGCTGTTCGGCACAGACTCAGTAGGTCAAAGAGCCTGCTTCCGTGCTGTATCTCTAAAGTCTGAAGTCTAAAGCTATTTTGGGCACTTTGGTCACAATTGCTACTGTGTAGTCTTGGCAGGTCAAGCAAGATTCTTTTAACCTTCAAACGCTGCCCCAATCACACCTTCAGTCTTCACCACTTACCGTGTTATATTCCCCTTCAATGGTCTCCGAGCCCACTGTAGATTGAGCCGTTACTCTCACTTTCCCTGGAGTGCCCGCTTCAACTTCTTCTATCTGCAAACACAAGGAATGCATGTTAGACCAAATACAGCACTGTTCCAAAAGCAACCAACATAATCAAAGACTTGTCCCACCCAGGTCATTCCTCCTCTCCCTGCTCCAGTCTGGCAGAAGATACAGGAGCTTGAAAGCGCGCACCACCAGACTCGGGAACAGCTTCATCCCCTCGGGTATCAGGCTTCAGATAAGCTTGGTCACTGCTCGATTCACCTCCACCTCATTGAGAACATTGGACCCAAAGAACTATATTCTGCACTCTTTCTTACCCTATGCTCTATCTGTTGTAGTTTTGAGATACTGCATGGAAACAGTACCTTCGGCCCACAGAGTCCATGCCCTCTGACGATCATCCATCCGTACACTAGGTCTATGTTATCCCAATTTCACATCCTACAACATTTAATGAAGCTATTTAACCTAGAAACCTGCATGTCTTTGTACACGAGCTCAAACTGATTCAGTCAGGGAATAAATGGGTAAGTGGGATAACAGAACTAATGTGAACTGGCCAGTGTGCTCCAATGCCAAGTATATTCTGCACTCTACATTTCCCCTTTGCTGTATCTATTATACTCGAGTTTGACGGGTGTATTTATCTGTGGTATATCTGATCCGTTTGGATAGATTGCAAAATAAAGCTTTTCACTTTACCTCAGTTACATGGGCAAATAATAAACCTGATACATGATAAATAACATTTGACACTGGGTCTAAAGTAAAGCCAATGGAATCACACAAAATCAAATTCTCTTAATTCAGGAATTATGCTTTACTTTTGGTGTTGAGTTTCACAAGGGGTGGTACAGTGGCACAGCTGGTAGAGTTACTGCCTCACAGCAAGAGACCAGGGTTTGATCCTAACTTCGGCTGCTGTCTCAGTGGAGTTTGCATGTTCTCCCTGTGATCGCCTAGGTGTCCTCCCACATCCCAAAGATGTGCGGGTCTGTAGGGTAATTGGTCTCAGTAAATTGTCCCCTAGTGTGTAGGGAGAGATGAGAGAGTGGGATAACATAGAACTAATGTGAACGGGTGGCGGAGGTGGCTGTGGACTTGGTGGGCCGAAGGGCCTGTCTCTATGCTGTATCTCTAAACTAAACCACGGGTGTTGTCTGTTTGGAGTTTGCACGATCTCCTCGTGACCGCGTGGGTTTTCTCCGGGATCTCCAGTTTCCTCCCACACTCCAAAGACTTGCGGGTTTGTAGGTTAATTGGCTTCTGTAAATTGCCCCTAGAGTGGAGGATAGAGCTAGTGTACGGGGTGATTGTTGGTCGGCGTGGACCCGTTGGGCTGTAGGGCCCCTTTCCATGCGGTGTCTCTAAACAAAATTAACCGTAGCAACCCACACACACATCCCATAGATGAATGAATGATGAATGGATTAAAAAAATGTGAATGATCATTTTATTGGCCAAGTATGTATACATACATACAAGGAATTTGCCTTGGTGCTTTGCTCGCAAATGGATAAAAACACCATATACAGCAGACAATTAAAAATAAAACATTATAATTTAAACTTGTGGAAGTAAAGTACCAGAGTAAAAAGCAGCTACAGACTTTTGGTTGTAAAGTGGAACTGCTGCTCGTGGAGAAAAGGATTTGCGCTCACCTTGGACGGCACAAACTGGCGAAGGAATTTAACTCCGTGGGACTCCATGTGGTCCCCAATCAGGTTTGCCAGTTGCTGATCGAAGCCACGCAGAAGGATGGAACGGACCATGACGGTCACATCCAGCCCAAGTCCCGCCAGAAACCCAGCGCACTCCAGCGCGACGTAGGATGCGCCGACCACCAAAGTCTTCCCGGGACAGTAGGGAAGCGAGAAGAGGTCATCACTGGAATCAGCGTTCAAGCAGACGGGGAAAATCATCAGTTCCACATTTCACAACGCGCATTTTTATGAACAACACTCTTCATAAACATCAGGCATAAAACAAAGTTGCAAGACAAAGTTCAAACAAAAAGACACAAAGTGTTGGAGTAAATCATCGGGTCAGGCAGCATCTCTGGAGAACATGGGCAGGTCGGGACCCTTGTTCAGTCTGATTGTGGTGGGGAGGGAGGGTTGAAGAGAGAGAGAAAGCTGGAAGGGTGGAGAGGCTGGACAAAGACTGGCAAGTGATAGGTGGATACAGGTGTGGGGAGAGGGGGGGGCGGTGGATAGGTGGATACAGGTGTGGGGAGAGGAGGGGAAAGGAGGAGGCGGGTGGATAGGTGGATACAGGCAAGGGAGCCTTTTGATGGGCAGAAGGTTGGACACAGGCCAGAGAGAATAGAGAAAAAGATGCGAGGTGAAGTCTAAGACAGATACAAAATACACTTGCAAATAGGTGATCAACATACACACAGAAAGCCCCCTTAGTGTAGTTTAGTTTATTGTCTTGTATACAGTGAAAGCATTTGTTGCGTGCTAACCAGTCAGCAGAAAGACAATACATGATTACAATTGAGCGACCACAATGTAGAGGTACAGGGTAAAGGGAATTACATTTGGTGCATGATAGAGCCTGTAAAGTGCGATTTAAAGATAGTCCGAGGGTCCCCAGTGAGGTAGGTAGAAGGGTTTTAAGATTGCAGACTTAACAAAGCAATTGCTGGAAACACTCGGCAGGTTAGTCAGCACCTGTGGAAAGCGAAGAAGTTAATGTTGCGGCTCAAGGCGGTAATGAAGAGTGGACCTGAAACACTCGCCGCCCACAGCCGTCACCTGGCCCGCTGAAAATGATCACAAGCGCAAGGGGAGAGAGAAAGTGATGAGTACCTGGTGATGCAATACTCCTTATCACCAGCAACCCCCAGGTAGCGAGGACGCTCTCCTGTGGCCAAGATGAAGGTCTCTGCCGTGTGAAACGCTTCCTTTCCTTTTTTATTTGTGGTCTGTAAACAAAAGGAATAAGAGAGCCAAGCTTCACTATGCTGGAGAATCTGCAGCAAAAAAAACCTTTCATGACATGGGGCGGAACAGCGCCATGGAGGTAGTGTTGCAGCCTCACAGCACCAGAGACCCAGGTTCGATCCTGACCTTGGGTGCGGTCTGTACGGAGTTTGTACGTTCTCCCCGTGACCGCGTGGGCCTCTGCTGGGCGCTCCGGCTTCCTCCCACATTCTAACGATGTGCAGGTTTTGTAGATTAATTGGCTTCTGTGAAATATTGTCCCTAGTGTGTAGGATAGAACTAGTGCTCAAGAAAGGAAGACTACCTCCCACCCCAAGCTTGACCCAAGCGCAGCTTCAGACCCAATCATGTGTCATAGAGTCACATAGCACTAAACAGGCTCTTCGGCCTAACTTGCCCACACTACCAACATGTTTTATCTACACGAGACCCACCTGCCTGGATTTGGCCCATATCCCTCCAAACCTGCCCTATCCATGTGCCTATCTAATTGGTTCTTAAATGTTGCTACAGTCTCTGCCTCCACTACCTCCTCTGGCAGCTCGTTCCACACACCCACCAGCCCCACCCTTGTGGTTGAGATTCAACTAACTCTCCGATTCAGGGGATAGTTGGGGATTGACAAGAAAATGCTACAATTGCCATCAATGTGCTCAACCCAGAAGTAATTAAAAAAATATAAAATGAAACTAAGCACAATTGCAAAATGCAGCTAAACAGGTTGTTGCATTGCAACCCACCGCAAACAACTGGATCGCATCCAACAAAAAGCTTATCATTGCACATCTGTACACGTGACAATAATAAACTAAACAACTGCACTCCTATTGTGGCTGAAGTTCATATCTTTTTTGGTGGAAGTTAATTTGCTTAAGGCATGTTTAAATTCAATCATCAGGTTGAATTCTGTAACATTGGAAATTTATAGACTAGTTTAGTTTAGAGATACAGCATGGAAACAGGCCCTTCAGCCCACCGAGTCCTCGCCGGCCAACAATCACCCCATACACTAGTTCTATCCTACACACTAGGGCCAATTCACAGAAGTCAATTAATCTACAAACCCGCACGTCTTTGGAATGTGGGAGGAAACCGAAGCACCTGGAGAAAACCCACGCGGTCACAGGGAGAACATGCAAACCCTGTACAGATAGCACCCGTAGTCAGGATCAAACCCGGGTCTCTGGCACTGTGAGGCAGCAGCTCTACCGCTGCGCCACCGTGCCGGCCTAACTTAGAACTTGATGGGGCCATTACCTTGATCTTGTGAGGTCCCACAAATTCTCCTTTAGCATTCTCATAGGCAACAGCATTCTCCCTCAGGGAGACTTTGTAGCCCCAGTTAAGTGAGCCGATGTAATTCTGAATGGCTTCCCTCAGAGTTGACCATTCATGGCGGACTGCAGAACAAAGAAATGTACATGGGTCAAGGCTCAATAAAATTCAATGTGTTTATGTTCCATTTGTACATAAAATTAGGCATAAATAGGATAGGCAGTCAGAAATAGACACAAAGTGTGGGAGTAACTCAATGGGTCAGGCAGCATCTCTGAAGATTCACCCATTCTCCATTCCTTCTCTTCAGAGCTGCTGATGCTGCCTGTCCCGTTGCTTTACGAGAGGGCATCAAAAACTAGAGGGCATAGTTTAAAGGAGATGAGCGGCAAGTTTTCGGACTCGAGGACCTGAGCTGTAGGGGGAGGTTGACAGGCTAGGACATTATGTCTTGGAGCGAAGGAAGATGAGGGGTAATCTTATAGAGGTGTACAAAATCATGAGAGGAATAGATCGGGTAAATGCACTTAGATAGATATATGGATAGGATTGGTTTCGAGGGATATGGGTCAAACACAGGCAGGCGGAACTAGTTTAGATGGGGCATGTTGGTTGACGTGGGCAAGTTGGGCCAAAGGGCCTGTTTTAAATGTGTGAATCTACACCACGTGAAGGATGTGGCTCTACAGACAGATCATGAACAAACCTTTCTCATCAAACGTCCAGCCAAACGTCCTGGCGTCATCGAGACTCTGGTGCAGCAGTGCTGCTTGGTGCATCAGCTTCTTTGGGATACAGCCCACATTGACGCAGGTCCCACCAAGGCCTGAATATTGAAAAACACACACACACTTACAAGTTCGTAACAAAGCATCAAAGGGCAAGAGTAATGTGTACCTTACCGCACAACCAGCCAAATGGGACCAGAGTTAGACATCAGACTTTAGAGATACAGCACAGAAACGGGCACTTCCACCCACCGAGTCCACACTGATGAGTGATCACCACATACACTCGCACTATCCTACACACTAGGGACTATTTTACCATTTTTACCAAAGCCAAATAGCCTAGAAATCTGCATGTGTTTAGAGTGTGGGAGGAAACCAGAGCACCCGGAGAAAACCCACCTGGTCACAGGGAGAACGTGGAAACTCCGTACAGACATTACCCTTCGTCAGAATTGAACCGGGATCGCTGGCACTGAAAAGCAACAGCTCTACTGCTGCGCCACTGTGCCTCCCCTAACTATGTATTCCATTAGAGGGCAAACTAAAATAAAAGATAAAGGGTTGGAAGGCAAAAATGGAGAGTTCTTGCACAAGCTCGACGAGAATGAAAAAGTGGGAAATCTACAGAGCCGGCAGAAGCATTAATAGAGTCATTCAAACATATTCAATATAACGGGTGGTGCAGCGTGTGTAGAGCTGCTGCCATACCGCACCAGAGACCCAGGTACAATCACAACTTTGGGTGCTGTCTGTGTGGAGTTTGCATGTTCCCTCTGTGACCGCGTGGGTTTCCTCCTACACGGCAAACATGTGTGGGTTTGTAGGTTGTTTGGCCCTCTGTAAGATTGCCCCTGAGGTGCAGGAAGTGGGTGAGAAAGTGGGATAACATAGAACTAGTGTGAAGGCGTGGCCAATGGTCAGCGTGGACATGGTGGGCCGAAGGGCCAGTTTCCATGCTGTACCTCAAACTAAACTAAATGGTTCTTTCAGCAAATACATCAGAGTAGAAGCAAACGTTGAATCTATTTACCCCTAGGCTTTGCCCAACTCGGTAACTATTCACCGCTATAAATAAAAAAAGCAATTCTTTGCCATCTGTCAGTTGGCTGCCAAGATGGTAGAAAAAACAGACCCAACTTGCATCTTATAATCTAGCAATTCCTGTCTTATTTGCAGGAGGGAAGTAATTGTGGCTGCAAAGCCAATGCAAAATGCAAAAGTGAAGATTGATAGGTCTCCTGAATACGTTACAGGGCTTGGGTGACATTCAGAGTTTATTGAACAAATTCTAGGTATTTACCCCAGGCAGTTCCTCGAGGCGTGGGTGCCACGTAATCCAAGACCAACACTTTCTTCCCATGCGAGGCAGCTTCCTGTGAAGGAACGAGGACAAGACTGAGAAGCTACCAAGTACTATAAGGGAGCTGCCTTTACAGGATACAATGAAGGATTCAGTGTGTTTCAGCACTTGGCCGAATACTCAACAAGACATTGCTGCAAGCTAAACTGCAGCAATGCAACACTGCTTTCCTGTCACATTTAATGCAACACCCCCTCGAGAGGAACTAAAAATCTTAACCCTCAAAGTTCAATGCAGTTTAGCTTAGTTTATTTTCCCGTGTACCGAGGTCCAGTGAAGATCTTTTTTGTTGCTTGCACTCCAGTCAGCGGAAAGATTATACACGATTACAATCCAGCCATCCACGGGGTACAGATACAGGATAAAGGGAATAACGTTTAGTTCAAGATAAAGTCTAGTAAAGTCCAATGAGATAGATGGAAGGGCAGGACCACTCTCCAGTTGGTGATAGGATGGTTCAGTTGCCTCATCGCAGCTGGGAAGAAACTGCCCCGGAATCTGAAGGTGCAATTTTCACATTTCTGTACCTCTTGCCTTGGCGAGGGGAGCAGAGGGAGTGTGACTGGGCCTTGATTGTGCTGATGGTCTTGCCGAGGCAGCGTGAAGTGTAGATAGAGTGACAGGGAATGGGTTGGAGAGACTTTGTTGCATTCATATATTTCCCTCAGACCTAGAGACCAAATTTCTCCAGGAGTCAGCTCCAAAATGAGGGTGGTTGGGATTTTACAATTCTCCCATCAGCAGCAATCAACGTGAGGCCAACTGGTTATTGTAAAAAAAAAAAAAAATCAGAGATGAGGAGACTCAAGTAAAAGATACAAGAAGGGGAGAAAACGGCAAGGTATGTGGGAGTCAAATCACACATCCACCATCATCTATCTCTCAGGTAAAGGCAATGCAGGAATTAAAGTGTTTCCTCCTGTTCTCCCCTAGACACATTACAAACAAACTTTATCTCAACACTGAAGATAAATACAAAATTGGAGTAACTCAGCGGGTCAGGCAGCATCATATCTGGAGTAGAGGAATAGGTGACATTTCGGGTTAGATTAGATTCAACTTTATTCAACTTTATTGTCATTGCACATAGTACAGGTACAACAAAATATATATATATATATATATATATAGATAGATAGTTGTTAAGGTGCAAATGATTGACATGTGCTATATTCTGGTCAATAAGAGCTTAACTATAATTATATAAACTATAAATAATACTGATGAGAGGGGGGCTAGCGCCAGGCCTGTGAGTTCAGCAGGGTAATGGTGTTTTGGAAGAAGCTGTTCCTTAGCCTGCTGGTGCGAGACCTGAGGCTCCTTTACCGCCTCCCTGATGGGAGGAGAGCAAACAGTCCATGGTTGGGGTGTGAGGGGTCCTTAATGATTTTGCCAGCCCGTCTCAGACACCGTGTGCGGTGAAGGGCAACCATGGCAGGGAGCGGGGCACCGATGATGTGCTGAGCAGTTTTCACCACCCGTTGCAGCGCCTTCCTGTCAGCTGTGGGGAAGCCGCTGTACCAGGTGGTCAGGATGCTTTCTATGGTACAGCGGTAGAAGTTGGACAGGATCTGAGGGGACAGGTGAGCTTTCTTAAGCCTCCTCAGAAAGTGGAGGCGCTGCTGCGTCTCTTGAGACCCTTCTTCAATACTGCCTATTTTCCACCGACTCTCCCAATGAGTAATTATAAACCAACATTTCAAAATGCTTATCTTACCTTCCTACACAACCTACAAACCTGCACGTCTTTGGAGTGTGGGCGGAAACCAGAGCACCCGGAGAAAATCCACGGGGTCACAGAGAGAACATACAAACTCTGTACAGGCAACACTGTAAGGCAACACTGTGCCGCCCAACTACTGGAGTAACTCTGCGGGTCAGGCAGCATTTCTGGGCGATGTTTTGGATCAGGCCCTTCTTCACACCGAAACGTCACCTATCCACGTTGTCCGCTGATGCTGCCTGACCTGCTGAGTTATTCCAGCACTGCATCCTTTAAATAGACACAAAATGCTGGAGTAACTCTGCGGATTGTTACTTTGTATTATTACATTGTGTCTTTTTGTATATTAAACCAGCATCTGTGGTTCTTTGTATCTACAAAGAGATAATTTAATTAACTCTCAATGTTCAAAAGAAGCAGAGCCAATTGTATGCCGACTGTGTAGGAAGGAACTGGAGATGCTGGTTTCAAGTAACCCTTGCGTTACCTCTCTCTCTGTCCCTCCCCCACCCTGGTCATCCTGCCAATTTCACTGCTTGCATCCTTATATCCCTTCGTTAATTTCTGAAGAAGGGTATCGACCAGAAACGTCGTCAAGTCACATTCATTTATATAGCACATTTAAAAAACAACTCTCGTTGGCCAAAGTGCTTTACATTTGTTATAAGAATAGTATAAACAAACAAACTACATACATATATACATATAACCGTCACTCAGTGGACGTCAGGAAAGGCTTGGGAGTATAGATAAGATTTTAGTCTCGACTTAAAGGAGTCGATGGAGGGGGCAGTTCTGATGGGAAAGGGGATGCTGTTCCACAGTCTAGGAGCTGCAACCGCAAAGGCGCGGTCGCCCCTGAGCTTATGCCTGGACCGCGGGATATTCAGCAACCCCAAGTCGGCCGATCTGAGGGGCCTGGAGGTGGAGTGGTGGGTGAGAAGACTTTTAATGTAGGAGGGGGCAAGCCCATTGAGGGCTTTGTAGACATAGAGGAGGGACTTGAAATGTATACGGAACCGCACAGGGAGCCAGTGGAGAGAGGCCAGGATTGGGGTGATGTGGTCCCTTTTTCGGGTCACCTATACCTTCACTCCATGGATGCTGCCTCACCCGCTGAGTTTCTCCAGCATTTTTGTCTACCTTCCCTTCGTTATGACCTCGTCCTCAGCCAACAATGGAGCATTGTGGGCTCCACCTTTCCTTGGCCATCGGTGCCGGCTCCGATTTGTTCTTTACCAGTTCATGCCTCTAGTTTCCCTCTCCCCAGACTGTCTCAACCCAAACGTCATCCATTCCTTTTCTCCAGAGATGCCGCCTGACCCGCTGAGTTACTCGAGCAGTTTGCATCTATCTTAAGTGTGCCGACTATTTAGTTTAGTTTCGAGATACAGCGCGAAAACAGGCCCTTCGGCCCACCCACCGGGTCCGCACCAACCAGCGAGCAATTCAGGAAACTAATATCAAAAAGCATCAGATATAATAACGTTTCCACACAAACGGTGGTGGGTATTAGGATCAAACTTACAGAGGAAGTAGTTAGTATCATGCAGAGAACATTACTGTTAAAAACATGGAATTGCATGAAGCAAATAGGAATTTCATTATTCTATTTCAGGACATTTGACAATAAAATACTCTTGACTCCATGAAAAGACAAGTACGTGGACAGGAAAGGCTCAGAAGGATGTGGTAGGTGGGACTTGTGGCGATGGAGATGAAGACGAGTTGGGTCCGGATGGGCAAGTTGGGCCGAAGGGCCCGTTTTCACGCTGTACGACACCATCAACATGGCCTTCCCCATCCAAAATCCCCGACGTTACACAAAATAGAGCATCAAACACACACCTTGCCTGAAGCAATTGTTAGCATTTTCTTTTGATTGCCATCAGATTTAGTTTAGTCGGTTTTAACTATCAAATCCTCCGTTCTAAAGATCGCCCTCCCCCCAACACTCCGCTCAATTCATTCCTGCCTTCTCAAAGGCTTACTAATTTAGGAAGATATCCCATGTAGCAAGCAACTGCAGATGCTGGTTTACACCGAAGATAGAAACATAGAAACATAAAAACATAGAAATAGGTGCAGGAGTAAGCCATTCGGCCCTGCACCACCATTCAATATGATCATGGCTGATCATCCAACTCAGTATCCTGTACCTGCCTTCTCTCCATACCTCCTGATCCCTTTAGCCACAAGGGCCACATCTAATTCCCTCTTAAATATAGCCAATGAACTGGCCTCAACTACCTTCTGTGGCAGAGAATTCCACAAATTCACCACTCTCTGTGTGAAAAATGTTTTCCTCATCTCGGTCCTAAAAGATTTCCCCCATATCCTTAAACTGTGACCCCTTGTTCTGGACTTCCCCAACATCGGGAACAATCTTCCTGCATCTAGCCTGTCCAAACCCTTAAGAATTTTGTAAGTTTGATAGAGACAAAATTTTGTAAGTTTGATAGAGACAAAATGCTGGAGAAACTCAGCGGGACTGGCAGCATCTCTGGATAGAAGGAATGGGTAACGTTTCTGGTTGAGACCCTACTACAGACTGAGAGGAAGATATCCTCCTCTCTATCATACACTATATCTAGAGACGTTTCACACACACCCCCCCACAATAAACCTCAAAACTCACTGAGGCAAACCTCAACCATTTTCTATTGCACCGAGCCTTACCTTTGAAGCTGCCAGTCCGCCAGACCCTCCTCCGATGACTATCAGGTCGTAGTCATAGGGCCCCTTGGTTTTAGCGGCTTCATCCATCGCCGGCAGAGTGTGAAGGCCGCCCGACTTCTTACCAAGCCTGGGAGGGGAGAATAAAAAACAAGCTAATCATGTGGTTTCCTGCCCAAACCACTTCTGTTACAGGAAACGGCAAGGAAAAAAATCAAGACATTTACTGGACAAAACTGGTGGGCAACATGAACGAGCAACAAACAAGACATTCACTCCACAGAAATGGAGAGCAAATTGCTACAGGCACAGTTCCTCCCTGTCACTATCCCCAGCCAGACTGAGCTTTGACCCCCATTCTTGAGCTCATAAATGCCAACTTGCACTTCTTAAAATCACTTTGTCTTATCTGCAATTTAGAAATATGTAACTATATATGTTTGATATTATAGAGGTGTACAAAATCATGAGAGGAATAGATCAGAGTCTCTTGCCCCAAGTAGGGGAATCAAGAACCAGACAACATATGGTTAAGGTGACGGGGGAAAGTTTGAAGAGGAACCCGATGAGTACATTTTACACACAAAGGGTGCTGGGTGCATGGAACGAGGTGCTATCACACCTGCTATGTTTTAGAAACATTTAAACAAGTACATAGATAGGACAGGTTTAGAGGGATATGGGGCAAATACAGTTAGGTGGGACTAGTGCAGATGGGACATGTTAGCGTGGGCAAGTTGGGCCGATGGGCCTGTTCCCATGCTGTGTGACTACAAATGCTTATCTCATCATGGGTTAATCACCACCGAGTCAAACCTTTCTTTCCTCCTTCCTGCCCACTTAACCTTGTTATAATTTTAAAATTGTACCGGAAACACCAGCGTTCTGGCAATAATAATATCTGCCCACTCATCCCAATATGTTAGAAACATAGAAACTAGGTGCAGGAGTAGGCCATTCGGCCCTTCGAGCCTGCACCGCTCAGTTACCCTCAGGTTTCAGCCCAAATTTACAACCAACTTCAAGACACAGGCAATGAGGCGACAGGAACTGTTACTGTCTCGCTACTCCAAGGCGTAAACTAACACTTAGGAGACAAATGCACAGTGACGCAGCAGTAGAGTTGCTGCCTCACAGCGCCAGGGACCCGGGTTGGATCCTGAGTACGTGTGCTGTCTGTACACAGTTTGTAACGTTCTCCCTGTGGCCACTTGGCTTTTCTCCGGGTGCTATGGTTTCTTTCTGCACTCCAAAATCAATTCCCTCCACAGTAGCCAGGAAATTTGATTCCTGGTCTAGCTTATAGTTAAAGTTAGTATTGGACCCTCAGTTGCAAGTATCTCCTACCTCTAGTAACATCTATAGTTTTTCAAAAAAAAACTGCCTCTTAGGGAAGTTTGACTTCCTTAACTAATCTAGCCTGTGCTATGGGTGCTGTCTGTACGGACGTTGTATGTCCTCCCTGTGACCGCATGGGTTTTCTCCGGCTGCTCCAGTTTCCTACCATTCATTAGACGTGCAGGTTTGTAGGTTAATTGGCTTTTGTAAATTGTCCCTGGTGTGTAGGACAGAACTAGTGCACGGGTGATCATTGGTCGGACTGAAATTTCTCTGCCACAAAAAGTAGTTGAGGCCGGTTCATTGGCTATATTTAAGAGGAAGTTAGATGTGGCCCTTGTGGCTAAAGGGATCAGGGGGTATGGAGAGAAGGCAAGTACAGGATACTGAGTTGAATGATCAGCTATGATCATATGGAATGGCAGTGCAGGCTCGAAGCGCCGAATGGCCTACTCCTGCACCTATTTTCTATGTTTCTATGACTTTTCTTCCCCAAGCATTCTGTTGTAATTTAGCAGCTTAACTGTTCTTCTAGCCTCTGTTGTCAGTCTGTCCACCAGCAGAGCTGCATTTGACAGTTTCCCAGTCTGCTGGGGCAGCCCAGAAGATGTTCATTGCATTCACTGTGATTCCAGCCACTTCTTTTAGAAGCATGGGGAAGTGGTCTAGAAAGATGGGAAGCACACGCCGGGGAAATAAAAATCAGTTCAAAGTAATGAGAAGTACCGACCTCAGATACAGAGCAGACCAGAGCGACGACTCACTGAACTGAAAATTCACCCGTGGCTAGGAGGCATGCAGGAGAATGAAGGGTGATCTTGCTGAAGTACAAGATTGCAAGAGGCAGAGAATGGATGGTCACAGATAGAATCATAGAGTGATAACAGGCCCTTCGGCCCAACCTGCCCACACTGCCCCAGCTACACTAGTCCCACCTCCCAGCTACACTTGTCCCACCGGTATGGTTTTAGCACCTTGGCCTTCATCAGTCAGAGTATTGAGTATAGATGTTGTTGGGTCATTTTGCAGTTTTATAAAACATTGGTGGGGCCGCATTTAGAGTATTGTGCTCAGTTCTGGGCATCAAGTCATAGGAAGGATGGTGTGAAGTTGGAAAGGGTGCTGAGAGGATTTACAAGGATGTTTAAGAAGGAACTGCAGATGCTGGAAAATCAAAGGTACACAAAAATGCTGGAGAAACTCAGCGGGTGCGGCAGCATCTATGGAGTCGAAGGAAATAGGCAACGTTCCGAAACGTTGCCTATTTCCTTCGACTCCATAGATGCTGCTGCACCCGCTGAGTTTCTCCAGCATTTTTGTGTACCTTTACAAGGATGTCGCCAGGATGAGAGGGTCTGAGCTATAGAGAGAGTTTGAGCAGGCTGGGACTATTCCCTGGAGCACAGGAGAATGAGGAGTGATCTTATAGAGGTGCATAAAATCATGAGAGGAATAGATCAAGTAGATGCAGAGAGTCTCTTGCCCAGAAAGGGGGAGTTGAGATCCAGAGAGCATAGGTTTAAGGTGAAGAGGGAAAGGTTTTATAGGAATCTGAGGGGTAACTTTTTCACACAATGTAGTGGTGGGTGTATGGAACAAGCTGCCGGAGGATGTAGCTGAGGCAGTGACTATCATAACATTTAAGAAGCAATTAGACAGGTAAATGGATAGGACAGGTTTAGGGGGAGATAGTAGTTGGGTCCCAACCCAAAACTTCACCCATCCTTTTTCTCCAGAGATGCTGCCCGACCCACTGAGTTACTCCATCAGTTTGTGTCTATGTTTCAGAAGTGACGACTCATTTAAGAAAGATGGCAAACAAATTCTCAAAGGATCGTGAATTTTTAGCCTGGAGAGTGTGAAGACAGAATATATTGAAAGCATTAGGCAGCATCTCTGGAGAAAAAGTCAGAGGTGACGTTTCGGGTCAGGACTCTACTTTCCCTCAGAAGAAGAGTCCTGGCCCAAAATGTCATATATCCTTTTTCGCCAGAAATGCTACCCGACCCACTCAGTTACTCCAAAACCAGTGTCTATCTTTGGTATAAACCAGCATCTGCAGTTCTTTGTTTCACAAGTCCATATGTGATAGGAGCAGAATTAGGCCATTCGGCCCATCAAGTCTATTGGCACCATTCAGTCATTGGCTGATCTATCTTTCACCCTCAACCCCATTCTACTTTCCATATTCAAAGTATTGTTCGACAGACATTCAAATCACAAGGGAGTCGAGGAGAATGGGGAGAGTGAAGAAAGTGGCAAAGAAGAACATTGGATCCTCATCAACCTGATCATATTACACAGAACACAAAGCGCTGGAGTAACACGGGTCAGGCAGCATCTCTGATGGACATGGATAGGCGACGTTTCCGTCCCAACTCCAACTCAAAACATCACCAATTCTTGTTCTCCAGAGATGCTGCCCGACCCACTGAGTTACTCAAGCTCTATGCATACTACACACAATTCCAGCATCTTCAATTGCTTGCGTTTTATCTTATACTAAGGCAGTGTAGACTCAAGGAGCAGTTTGATCACTGTGTGATTTTCAAGACTGCGTTCCAGAACCCATTCTTCAGTTACAGTCTGAGGAAGGGTGCTGATTCAAATGATCAGTGATCGAGTTTGATCCAGACTACAGGAGTTTGTACGTTCTCCCTGTGACCGTGTGGGTTTTCTCCAGGTGCCCCGGTTTCCTTCCACATTCCAAAAACGGGCAGGTTTGTAGGTTAATTGGCTTCTGCAAATTGTCCCTAGTGGGTAGGATAGGACGGGTTTGGAGGGATCTGGGCTAAACACAGGCAGGTGGAACTAGTGTGTATGGGACATGTTGGCCGGTGCGGGCAAGTTGGGCCGAAGGGCCCGTTCGCATGCAGTAAGACTATGACTGGTGTTGGTCAGCACAGACTCAGTGGGACGAAAGGCCTGTTTCCACCCTGCATCTCTAAATCTAAAATCAGCTGGGCAAGGCGTCAGCTGAGGAAGGAATGCCTGGTGTTGTAAAGCACCGCTGCGCCACTCAGCACTTTTTGCTTTGCAGTAGTTACACACCTACAATCCATTTCAAGGTGTGCATTTGCAGATGACACGCCTTCACTGTGTCATCTGCAAACACCCAAGTTCCTCTTCGGGAATAGTTTTCTGCCTAGTCATTCTGCTTTCCCCACTAGAGTTATTGCAACATTCACCACCAGCAAAATGCAACTTCAATTTACTGCAAAATGAAAAGGCATCAAACAAGATTACAATGGAAGCTGAAACTCTCACTAAAAACAAAAGGACAAATATTCCTTAAAAATTTTTCAAACTACGACCCCATCCACCAAAACCCCTCATGAAATGGGCTTCTGATTTTTAAGTTTTCCCCACAATACTTATCCTTGCATGAAGTCATGAACAGGACTTGAATTTCCCCACTCATCTTTGTGTAACCATTTGCATTACTATTGGCTCGAGTTCACCACCAGATTAAGCAAGATATTTTCCACTTCCTTTGGAAGTTTTACATCTCTCCCTCAATCAAATATTTTTCTCAACGCGATACACCATAAAAACATAGAAAATAGGTGAAGGAGTAGAGGGGAAACCATCAGCATCCAACCAACTGCTCTTAGCAGCCATCCCACCAGTTCATGTACCTCTCACCCAATCTGCTCTGCCACTGTTCAATCAGCAGTCTGTTGCCATTTCTCCACTACTCTCAATATCTAAAACAAAGAGACACAAAGTGCTGGAGTAACTCAGCAAGTCAGGTAGCATCTCTGGAAAACTTGGATTGGACCCTTGAAGGGTCCCAATCCAAAACTTCACCAATCCATGTTCTCTAGAGAAGCTACCCGACTTGCTGAGTTACTCCAGCACTCTGTGTCTTGTTTTGTAAGCCAGTATCTGCAGTTCCTTGTTTCTATACTCAATATCCAATGCTGTTGACTTAAGAAACAAATACCGCAGCCTATAAAATTCCAACATCCTCCAGTACAGTTGCCCAGAGATAGGTTTCTGTACGAAATCAAGATGAGACCCATCCAGCCCAAATGTTTAGTTAATACCGCACATATTGTCACCACATGGAATACGCAGACCAGATCTAGGTGATATTTATGCTGAACTCATCTCAGCATAGGAAATGGCCCTTCAGCCCCCAATGTCTGTGGCAAAACAAAATGGCAAGTTAAACTAATCTCCCCCGTCTACACATGTTCCATATCCCTCCATTCCCAGCATGTGCCGATGTAAAACCCTCTTGGATGCTACTATTGTATCAGCCACCATCCCTAGCTGTGCGTTCCAAGAATCCATCATCCTCTGTAAAAGAATCTTGCCATGCACATCTCATTTAAACTGTAGTTTAGTTTATTGTCACGTATACAGAGGTACAGTGAAACGCTTTTGATGCGTGCTAACTATTTATCCCTCTAAACCGCAATAGGGCAGAACGGTGGTGCAGCTGGTAGAGCTGCTGCCTCACATCACCCAGACTTCAGATGCTGTCCATGTGGAGGTCGCATGTTCTCCCTGTGACTGTGGGTTTCCTCCGGGTGCTCTGGTTTCCTCCTACTTCCCAAAGATGTGTGGATTTGAAAATTAATTGGTGCACTGTAAATTCCCCCCACCCCCCCACCGTGTGTAAGGAGTGGATGTAAAAATGGGATAACATGGAACTTGTGTGAACGGATGATTGATAGTCAGCGTGGATTCCGCCCGTTTCAATGCTGACTCTAAATTAAACTAAAAGCCACTCAGCCTTCACTCATAAAAGGCGACCATTACTCTCCTTATAATGGCAGTACACAAGACAAATAAACCAACATCAGTGGAGAAAATTTGCAATCCAAAAATTCTGTTTCTACAACCATGTTGTTAGTCCTTCATTAAGAAGTTCTACATTCAATCCACTTCCCTGAAATCAGATAACAGCGCCTTACCTCGGAGGGAAATATTGCTTCATTATTATTTAGACTGAAACATTTATGCTGTGAATGAGAATTTAGGAATTGTAACCACAACGAAAATGGCCTTAAGGCAGATGCTATCTCAAATGCTAGCACACCGGATCACGTTACGCGGTCGAAGAAATGCCGTCTTTATAAAGAGCTACAAACAGGTTTCCCATTTTGAAGGGAGGATATTGTGAAAGTTCTATTAGTTTGCCAGTACAGGCTGTGACCCTCCCTGTAACGAACAGAGTAACCAAAGATTGTAAAATTATATCAACTCACAGGAGGAAAAACGGAGCCCAAAGCTTGTCGTTCAACCAGACCTGAAATAGTCTTCCACAATTTTGCAAATTACAGTAGGTTTAAAAATAGTAGGGAGGAGGAGGAGGAGGAGGCGGGGGGGGGGGGGGGAGAGAGATGAGATAGATAGATAGATAGAGAGATAAGAGGGGGGAGAGAGAGAGGGGGAGGGGGAGAGAGGGAGGGGGGGGGAGACAGGGGGGGGGGGGGGAGAGACAGGGAGGGGGGGGAGACAGGGGGGGGGGGGAGAGGGAGGAGGGGGGGGAGACAGGGAGGGAGGGGGGGAGAGACAGGGAGAGGGGGGAGAGGGGGGGGGAGCGGGAGGGGGGGGGAGACAGGGAGGGGAGGGGGGGGGAGACAGGGGGGGGGGGGGGAAGAGGGAGGAGACAGCGAGAGGGGGGAGGGGGGAGGGGGGAGAGAGGGGAAAAGAGAGGAAGTGGGGAGAGGAGAGGAAGTGGGAAGAGGATAGCGAGGGAGATTGTTCTTTGATTGTTCTGGAGCAAACGATAAAGGCCAACACAATAACGACTGGGGTTAACCCCAACCCCGCGCTTGACCGCCGAGCGGGAGTAGAGCATGTAGGTGTGTGTATGTTACCTGTGGAGTGAGGTGCTCGGTCCTGGACGCAGCGCTGTGTGTGCTGAGCTGAGCTGTGGGACTGATTGACTGCCGACACCCGCGCTACAAGGTTGCAGCCGGAATGATGGCCATCCCCACACGGTTACAGCAGGATGTCGAAGCTCAAAGGAGGAGCTTCACCGCCGCGTCATTCCGCCCCAAGCCCTCCCCCCCCTCCCCTCCCTTCGCTCCGGCCTTGACCGCTCATCACGTCTTGGCCCGGATCCCACTTCAGTGCGGTGGGGTCTAAAGTTTATGCTGAGTCATTCAGCCAGTCTTGTGCATCGTCTCCTCTATTCATGGAGTCATACAGCGTGGAAACAGGCCGTTCGGCCCAACTTGCCCACACTGACCAAAACACATGCCCATCTATACTTGTCCCACCTGCCTGCGTTTGACCCATTTCCCTTCTACGCCTATCCTGTCCATGGCTAAATGTTTGTTAAGATAGGACCTGCTTCAACTCCGGCAGCTTGCTCCATGCACATTTTTGTGTGAAAATGTTACCCCTCAGATTCCTGTTAAGTCTCCCCCCCCCCTTTCACCTTAAACCTGTTCATGTTTAAAGATAGCTTCACGATCATCTATCACTATTGAGTATGACATTATTAAATATACAGACACAGAGAATGTCTGAAGAGTTTTTTTAAGCACAGTTTCGAAGAGTCCAGAGTGTTTTATTGTCATATGTCCCGAAATAGAACAACGAAATTCTTACTTGCAGCAACACAACAGATATGTAAAAAAAATCTCTTTATTAATTTGACACGTTTATTGGTGTCTAAAATATCCATGTGAGCTTTTGATATCTTGGAACAAGATAAGGTATTTAAGCTAAACAATGCATGTTTAGGTCCATCTCTTCACCTCTGCCTATCCTTAGCCCCACGTCCCCCTCCCTTTTCATCTGTGCATCAATTGCCTCATATTGTGTTTTGCATTGAATTCTGTCTTTACTTTGTGTACTAGTCATGTCTCTACTATTTATTTCATTCCCCTTACATGTTTTTCCTCTACCTGCTAAATTTTTGTAAGGTGTCCTTGAGACTCTTGAAAGGCGCCCATAAATAAAATTTATTATTATTATTATTATTATTGTGTGGTGTCTGATACTCAGCTGCCAGTGAGAATTAAACTCTGAGGCATCAGCTGCAGGTCAAGGCAAGGGAGTCAAGTCGAGTGTTTACGTCATAGGGATAGAGACAATGATATTCTTCCTTGCAGTGGCTTCACAGGTACATTCGACATAACAACGCAACAGATAAATGTACAATAATACAATTAATTGTCAGTTCTAGTAGGTGACCAAGCCAAAACCATGCAATTTGAAGTACAGTGCAACCAAAACAAAGTTGATAGTAGATCGTTGCTGTTGCTGAGGTAGGATTGTTCTTATGGTGGTGCAAGAGTCTGTGGGTTGCTGGGAGGAAGCAGAGCAGCACAGTGGTGCAGCAGTACAGTGCCAGAGATACAAGTTCAATCCTGACCATGGCTGCTGCCTGTACTGAGTTTGTACATTTTCCCTGTGATCGCTGGGGTTTACTCCAGGTTCTCCAGTTTCCTCCCACACTCTCTAAGACGTTCAGATTGGTAGGTTAATTGGCTTCTATAAATTGTCGCAAGTGTGTAGGATAGAACTAGTGTACGGGTGAACGCTGGTCGGGGTGGACTTGATGGGTGAAGGGCCTGTTTCCACACTATCTCTAAACAATTTTTCGTTTACTTTTGTCTTTACTTTAGATATACAGCATAGTAACAGGCCCTTCAGCCCACTGAGTACGCGGTGACCAGCATCACCCGTACACTGACACTGTGGACAATTGTACAATTTTTACTAAACCCAATTAACCTTCAACCCTGTATGTCTTTGGATCGCGGGAGGAAACTGGAGCACCTGGAAAAAACCCACGCGGTCACAGGGAGAACCTAAAAACTCCATACGGACAGCACCTGTAGTCAGGATCCAACCGGGCAACTCTGGCGCTGTAAGGCAGCAACTCTACCGCTGCGCCACTGTGCCACCTAGGCTGTTCGTGAACCTCATGCTCCCGTGCCGTCTTCCCGATGGTAGAAGTGAGATGAGAACGTGGCCAGGGTGGTGTGGGTCTTTGATGATATTAGCAGCCTTTTAAAGCCAGTGCTTCCTGTCGATCCCTTCGACTGTGGGAATGTGAATACCCATGTTGGACCGGGAAATGTCCACCAGTTCGTGCAGCCTCCTTTGTTCATCAGCATTTAGAAACTTGAGCAAATTGCTGGAGGAACTGAATGAGTCAGGAAGCACCTGTGGAGGGGAATGGACAGACAATGTTACGGGTCAGGCCACTTCTTCAGAACAGTCTTGTCAAATAATAGAGTGTGTAGTTTTAAGGTAAGAGGTCAAAATTCAAAGGAGATGTGCGGGGGCAAGTTTTTATTTTACACAGAGGATGGTGAGTGCCTGGAATGCATAGCCAGCGGTGGTGGTTGAAGCAGATATGTTAGTGGCATTAAAATACAATAGAATAGTCTATTGTATTATTGATTGTTGTATATTTACCTGCCCAACCTCTCCCTATCTCTCTCTATCTTAAAGACTTCCATTGCTTTTTTCAGCCTTCCATTAACCTTGCTTGGATCTGGGCCCAGTGGAATCGGCCGCGGGCCCAGTGGACGACAACGTCGGGAGATCGCAGGTCCCAGGTTGGTGACCTGTTTTCTGGAGCTCCCGCAAAGACAGCTTCGTCTGCTGGACTGGAGGGCGGCAGCTTCGTACGCGGAGTTTGAATCGGCCCGTTCGCGGAGCTCGGATTCAGCCGCGGGACTTACCATCACGCGGTGGGTTCGCAACATCGGAAGCCTGGATCGCCTCAACGCAGAGGGAGAACAAGGAGGGAAGAGACAAGGGCTTTAAAACTTTTGCCTTCCATCACAGTGAGGAGGTGCCTGGTGAACTCACTGTGATGGATGTTAAATCTGTGTTTATTGTGTGTTTTGTTATTTTATTCTATGTTATGACTTCAAGACACAAAATTTCATTCAGACTGAAAAGTCTTAATGACAATAAAGGAATACAATACAATACAATACAATACAATACTCCAACAGGGAAGTGCTTTGAGGCACATTGTAACTTTCACAGAGTAAAATTGTTACCATTAAATCTCTTGGCATTAACACCAAACTCTCAGTTTACGTGAACCACAAAATATTTGGGGACACAAGCAACTGCAGATGCTGGAATCTAGAAACCCCCCAC
This sequence comes from Leucoraja erinaceus, assembly GCF_028641065.1. Taxonomy (NCBI): domain Eukaryota; kingdom Metazoa; phylum Chordata; class Chondrichthyes; order Rajiformes; family Rajidae; genus Leucoraja; species Leucoraja erinaceus. The sequence continues at coordinate 22,620,876 of NC_073395.1, read as the reverse complement.
AAAATGTTGGAGTCCCTTGGCAGGTCAGGCAGCGTCTGTAGAGGGATTGGACAGGAGATGTTTTTGGTAGAAACAAAGAGTTGCAGATGCTGGTTTATACCAAAGATAGACACAGTGCTGGAGTGACTCAGCATGTCAGGCAGCATCTCTGGAGTAATAGGATTTGTGATGTGTCTGGTCCTGACCTCATTTTTTTAAACACTATCGTGCACATCTGTGGAAACAAGGAACTGCAGATGCTGGTTTACAAAAAAAAACATAATGTGCCGGAGTAACTCCGTGGGTCAGGCAGCTTGATTATTCCAATCAGTCTGAAGAAGGGTTCCGACTCAACATGTCATCTGCCCATTCTCTCCACAGATGCTGCCGTAGAGGTACTGCCTCACAGCCCCAGAGGCCCTGGTTCTGACTAAAGGTGCTGTCTGTGTGGAGTTTGGACGTTCTCCTCGTGAACAGGTGGGTTCCCTCCCACATCCCAAAGACAGGCGGGTTTTTAGGTTAATTGACTTCTGTATAATTGTCCCTAGTGTGTGTAGGATAGAACTAATAAATAGGTGATGGCTGGTCGGCACAGACTCGGTGGGCTAAAGAGCCTATTTCCACGCTGTATCTCTAAACTAAACTGAACTAGGGTCTTAACCCGAAACGTCACCTATTCCTTTTCTCCAGAGATGCTGCCTGACCCGCTGAATTACTCCGGCGTTTTGTGTCTATCTTCGGTGTAAACCAACATCTGTAGTTCCTCCCTAAACATAAAGCACATTTGCAAACTTCTAAAATGAAGCAGGGTTGAAACTGTTGGATTTAACCTTCAGTCCGTAAGATTGCTTGCTCTGCTTTGAAGTATTGATCCAATTATTCAGCAGCGTTATTCTGTTGGTATAAATTAGTCAGGGCAAAGAAGCCAGCAGCAACTCCCAAGAGAATCAGACGAACCGGTAGAGTCACGATGACAGTGCAGAAATTCACGGAGCAACCAATCACAAACACTTCAGCAGAGATGAACACAAAGGTTTATTATGTTCAGCTTTGGCCCTTTGCCAATTAGATATGACAATAGTTCAAGCGTCTTATTCCCACTTGGTAGACTCAGTTTTGTCAGAGATTGCGGACTTAGCATAGACCATCACACAAACTAACCGGGGGATTGTGCCTATGTATGATAACTGGCTTGTTGAGCTGTATGCAAAAAAAAAAGTATTTATAGAGTCATAGAGTTGTGCAGTGTGGAAATAGGTCCTATGGCCCAACTTCCCCATAACGGCCAACATGTCCCATAGATCGGCTAGATGCACAGAGTCACTTGCCCAGAGGCCCTGACCACATAGGTTCAATGTGAAGGGGAAACAATTTAATAGGAATCGGAGGGGGAACTTTTTCACACAAAGGGTGGTGGGTGTATGGAACAAGCTGCCCGAGGAGATAGTTCAGGCTGGAACTATCCCAACATTTAAGTTTAACATTTAGATAGGACAGGTTTAACATGGATAGGACAGGTTTGGAGGGGTATGGACCAAATACAGGCAGGTGAGACTAGTGTAGCTGGAACATGTTGGCCGGTGTGGGCAAGTTGGGCCTGTTTCCACACTGTATCACTCTATGACTAGTCCCACCTGATACCTGTACTAATCAAGAATCTATCAATCTTGATTGTAATCATGTATAGTCTTTCCTTTGACTGGGTAGTATGCAAACAAAAGCTTTTCACTGGACCAAGGTAAGTGACATTAATACAAAACTAAGATTGGAAAGGGTGCAGGTAGAGATTGACAGACCGTTGACAAGGCTGGTGGACAGAAATAAAGATTAACTACATAAGGCTCAGCTTTGGAACTGAAGGGTAGCACACACTGTCCCTCAGTGGTAGCATGCAGGCTTCTCAGTTGGAAGGTTGTGGTTTTGATTCCTTCACTGGAGATTTGGGTACAAACTGCTCAATGGAACTTCAGTGCAGCGCTAATGCAGTGTGGTGAACTGTCAAAGTAACCATTTTTGGAAGGACACATTGAACAGGTGGCGCAATGGGCTAAGTGTTCGGCTGGCAACCTGAAGGTGGCCGGTTCGAATCCTGCTTGGAGTGTGTACTGTTGTTGTGTCCTTGGGCAAGACACTTCGCCTACCTTTGCCTGGGACTAGAGACGGAAATTAGCTACTGATTGGCTACAATCTCGCATATTTACATGCAAATGTTAATTAATATGCACTGTCCCTATAAACTAAGATTGGAAAGGGTGCAGGTAGAGATTGACAGACTGTTGACAAGGCTGGTGGACAGAAATAAAGATTAACTACATAAGGCTCAGCTTTGGAACCGAAGGGTAGCACACACTGTCCCTCAGTGGTAGCATGCAGGCTTCTCAGTTGGAAGTTTGTGGTTTTGATTCCTTCACTGGAGATTTGGGTACAAACTGCTCAATGGAACTTCAGTGCAGCGCTAATGCCCTATAAACAAAACATTATTATTATTATTAACAAGTTGTTCTACGCAGGTGTATCTACACGTCCATTCTTAACATGTATAAAGACCTCCTTTCTGCAGCAAGGTGAAAGGTAGACAGGGTGGTCAAGAAGGCCTTTGGTACATTGGCCTTCATCAGCCCTAGAAGTATGTGGGCAGCACAGTGGTGCAACGGTAGAGTTCCCACCTTACAGCGCCAGAGACCCAGGTTCAATCCTGACCATGGGTGTTGTCTTGTTCGTAGTTTGGACGTTCTCCCTGTGACGTGGGTTTTCTCCGGCACCGGTTTCCTCCCCCATTCCAAAGACATGTGGGTTTGAAGGTTAATTAGCTTCTGTTAACAGTAAAACAAAATTGTCCCTAGTTGCAGGATAGTGCTAGTGTATGGGGTGATTGCTAGTTAGTGCCGACTCGGTGGGCCGAAGGACCTGTTTCCACTCAACCTATCCCAAAAGTCTAAAGTTGGGACATTATGTTACAGATGTACAAGATGTTGGTGAGATCATATTTGGAGTATTGTGTTCACCCTGCTGCAGGAAAGTTGTCATTAAGCTGGAAAGAGTGCAGAGATTTCCAAGGATGTTTAAGTAAATTCAGTTTATTATTGGTACTTGCACCAAGGTGCAGTGAAAAGCTTTTTGTTACATGCGATCCAGGTCATCGAGAAAACTATACATGATTACAAACAAGCCGTCCACCGTGTACAGATATAGGATAAAGAGTATAATGTTCAGTGCAAGATAAAGTCCAATAAAAGATAGTTCAAAGGTCACCCGTGAGGTAGATAAGAGGGCAAGACTGCTCTCTAGTTTCCAGGACTTGAGGAACTGAACTCTAGGGAGAGGTTGAGCAGGCTAGGACTTTTCCCCTGGGTAGGGGAATCAAACATAAAAGGTCATATGGTTAAGGTGAGAGAGACAAGATTTTTAATATGAACTTGAAGGGCAACTTTTTCACATAGATGGTGGGTTTATGGAACAAGCTACCAGAGGAGGTAGTTGAGGCAGGTACTAAAACAGCATTTATGAGTGGAGACTCACTGGAGACATTCAAACTATCTGTAATCGAACCCGACTGGACTTTATCTTGCACTAAACATAATCCCCTTTGTCATGTATTTGTACACTGTGCATAGCTCGACTGGAATCAAGTCTTTCCGCTTATATAGAGAAAACATTTTTTTTCTCAGAGATTTGCTGATTCGAAATGAGATGTTCTGAAACACTTTATTTTTAGTTTTAGAGAAATATCGTGGAAACAGGCTCTTTGGCACGTCGAGTCCATGCCGCCCATCGATAAGCCATACACCAGTTCTGTTATCCCGGTTTTGTAACCTATACACTAGGGGCAATTTTACCGAAGCAAATTATCCTATGAACCTGGACGCCTTTGGAATGCGAGAGGAAACTGGAACACCCGGAGAAAACCCACTTGGTCACAGGGAGGTACAACCTCCGTACATGCAGCACCCGCTGTAAGGCAACAGGACTATTCCTGCACCACCCTAAACAAATGCCTTGTACTTAATCACTTCTGTCTGCACATGATCCATTTCCCTCCATATCCATGTATTTATCTGAAAGCTCTTTAAATGGCACTGTCCTATCTGCCTCTATCACCACCTTTGACAGTGCATTCCAGGCACCCACCACTTTAAAACCTTGCTCCACATACATACACACATACATACATACATACATCCATCTATCTATCTCTAAAATTCTCAACTTGTATGCTTGTTTGTTTGTTTGTATATATATATGTGTGTGTGTGTTCCCGAAACTCCGCCAAAACGGCACACGATAGTGCTATAATTTTTGGCCCACCTTATTCATCATTGTCCTGCGATGTAAACTAGCATGTTTTGTTACAATTGAAGTTATATATTACATGTTATTGACTTTTTGTACCTTTAAAAAACCTGGCAGTCACGCTCCCATGTACTTGCCAGCAGCACCTGCGCATCGTGGGAGGGTTGCTGTGGTGTCACAACGGGAATCCATCAGTCGCGCATTTGCAGTTGGGGGAGGGTTGTCGGAAAGAAAAGCGAAATTTCTGAGATCGCCAAAATTCTCGGAGATCACGTCACAACCGTGGATGATCAAAGGAAGAAATCAAGCCGGACGGCAGCCGGACGGCAGGTGGACTGCCGAGTTTTTATATATATAGATAGATAGACCTGATTCAATAATTTCTGATACATAGTAGCTAGATAGATAGATAGAAAGATAGATAGATAGATAGATAGATAGATAGATAGATAGTGCAAATTTTGAAACTCCGCCAAAAACTGCACACGCACAGTGCTATAATTTTTGGCCCACCTTATCATCATCGTGATGTAAACTAGCATGTTTTGTTACAATTGAAGTTATATATTACATGTTATTGACTTTTTGTACCTTTAAAAAACCTGGCAGTCACGCTCCCACTTGCCAGCAGCACCTGCGCATCGTGGGAGGGTTGCTGTGGCGTCACAACAGGAATCCATCAGTCGCGCGTTTGCAGTTGGGGGAGGGTTGTCGGGCCCGTCGCCATTTTGAGATCGCCATTTAGACTCACGTCACAACCGGGATATCTGGCGTCGTCAAACAGGGACCCAACGGGTCCACCGGCCGTCTTTTATGTTAAAGACCTGTTTCAATCATTTCTGAACATAGTGCTCAAAACACAAAAATATCAATAAGATATGTCTGCAAATTTTGATACACCGCTGCACGCACAATGCATTCGGCAATGTATCGCAACTGCTGGACGAGTTTCGCTCTGACATGGAGCAGAAACGCAAAGTTTCTTATCAAAGGATTTGATCTCCACTTGATTCTGCAAACTAACAACTGTTAGGCAGTCGTTCGGATAAAAATGAGTTTCTGGCTCTTTGATCAATAAGCAAAGTAACATTCACCACCTACCAATCCGACCTCCTTCCAGTAACATAACTCCACCCATCATCACTTAACACGTACCATCATCAAACCAATCCCAAAAGTATACATCACCACGCTGTGTATATAAATACAGAGACATCTCTGACATGATTCCAAATCTCCTTCTCCATGTCTCTGATCCCGATGGACTCACCGAAGCAAACGATGAAAGCTGTTCTCTTCCTTTTTGGAATATTGCTGACTTTCGCAGTGAAAGATGTGACATTTAAACCAGCACGTAAGTATATATAATTCCCAAACGGTCTCCTCAGTCAGCCGCTTCAATTTCAATGGCTGAGTTATGATGTTGTCTTGAGATTACAAGGTTTAGGGACCGGCCACCAAACTCACCAAACGTGCAGCCAATTCACCCAAGTCGCAGGTTCTGTAATAATCTTCAATGCAGATGGACAACAGGAACCATCAGGTCAGGTTCTGTTCCTGAGCCGGCTCCAAATGTTGCTTATGAGGCCCCGTTCAAGACTCCTGCACAGTCTTTCTCCAATGTTCATGCTCCCTAAGTCACATATAATCAATTCAGATTTTATAACGACATCCATTATGGGAAATCTAGTGATGAAATTGAGCAGATTGTTTCAACAATAGAGTTATTGGAATTAGGAATTAGAGTTATTGCTCTACCCAGGACAAGAAGGCTCTGCAGAGGGTAGTGCGTTTGGCCAAGCACACTATGGGAACTACACATGCCCCCCTGCAGAACTATACATCAGAAGGTGCAGATCCAGAGCCAGCAACATTATGGGGGACCCCTTCCACCCCCCAGCAACGGACTGTTCCAGCTGCTATGGTCAGGCAAACACCTCCGCTGTCATGCTGTGAAACCAGAGAGGATGAGACGGAGTTTCTTCCCACAGGCCATTAGGACTGTAAACTGTATCTCACCAGGGACTAACTTATTGTACCAAACTACTGTTGTGTTGTGTCTTTTTAAAATTGCTGGGGGGTTATCTCTCACCAATATGTAATTATTCATTCTGTTCTATTCTGTTTTGTAGTTTTTTGCGCATTCCACCGGCATTGCCACTTTCTTTTCACTGCACATCTCGTTTGCATATGTGACAAATAAACTTGACTTGACTTGACTTGACTTGACAATTCTGTGGTGTTCATTTATGTGTATGTCAGGCAATGTCAGGCACAGGAGAAAAAACCTACACTTGCAATGTGATTGTATATTTTTCTTCACTGTAATTACATTTTCAAAGGACTGTCTCAATGGAAGAAAGATTGTACAAAAATACAAGAAACTCTGGGTGGTGCAATATTTAACAACTTAGTGTGTCGGACATTAGTTGGTCAGACAGCAGGTGTGGAGGGAATGCACAGCCAACGTTTCGGACCCATCAACTCTTCACATGATGGAATAGTGGGGACAAAGTTGGAAGGGAGAGTTGGGGAGTGACGAAGCTTTGCAAGTAATGGTAAGTGGGTACAGATGGGGAAGGGCTGATAGGAAAATTTGTTTGGCAACATCTCTCCCCTTTTGGGATCCCTGTTGGGTTTGTCACTTACTCACGCCATCTCCCATTCACCACCCTTCAACAGTTTCTCCGTCCTGAGCCTCCCCAGCTGCTGCCTTGACCGTTGAGGTTCCCTAGCACCGTACTGCTTTTGCTCAAGTTTACGACAAACTCCGAAATAGCAGAATATTCCATGAAGCATAGTTTGCCATTGTTATATCTTCCCACTGCGATGTGGGGAAGCTGCGAATGAATCGGGTGGTTCTCGTTCAAGCAATGAAGGACAGAGATAATAGAGGACAGAGTTTGAACATCCTCGGTCACTGCGCAGTGGAGACGTGTGTGCTTGTATGATGTAGATGATATATTAGTGTTTGTGTGTGTATTATATGTATATATTTCAGGATGATTGATCCGCCTTTAAATTTATGAATGAATTAATGCTTTATTGTGACATATGACAGGTCAGTGAAATTTATTTGCTTGCCAAGGTATGCAAATAGCTGCTACCTAAATGGCGCTTACAAAGTTACGATTTTACAACTGTACAGGTCACCTAGCTCCAGCCAGAATATCTATTCCATGTATGTGACCCGAGGTGTTGAGCTATTCCAGCAATTTAAGTTTTCAAAATGTTTACAAGTTGTCACCGTACCCGTGTTGAATATAATCTTCTAATTAATTTTGCATTTTCTGTCTAGCTAAATCCTGTGCATACAATAAAGGGTATTGTGGACCCGGATTTTGCCCCAACACTCGTGTAATAATCTATGGAGTGTGCAATTTTAACAGGCCGTGTTGCATTACAAACAGAAATAAAAAAACCGGCAAACGACTTTCTTCCATTGCTAATGTTGACTAACACGTGATTCTTCATATCATTACTTTGAATTGTTGCATCAATAAATTTACGTGGTATAGTTGATCAGTTTCGCCTGCTTTTTGCTGCATGTTAGATCACGCGCGATTGTAAATTAAGGGCTTATTAACCTTCGGAGAAGCTGTTGCACTCAAAGAAAATTGAGAACGTCATAGGATCCAGAGATTCGGAGACTACAGTTTTAATAAGTTCAACGGGACCGACACCCCTGCTCGATGCTCAATTTATACAAAGGAGGCTACAGACTTTTAGCTGCTTGTGGAAAAAAGTTGTTTTAAGTCTGGCTGTGACGGCTTTGACAGTCCGGAGTCACATTCCAGAGGGAAGTGATTCAAAGAGTTTGTGGCCAGGGTGAGAGGGGTCAGAGATGATCTTACACACTCACTTCCTGGCCCTTGCAGTGTACAGTTTATCAATGGGGGGAAGGTTGCAGCCAACAATCATTTAGGCTGACCGAACGATTCGCTGCAGCCTCCGATGTCGTGCTTGGTGGCTGAGCCAAACGAGACCATGATGGAGAAGGTAAGGACAGACTCTATGATGGCCGTGTAGAATTGGACCATCATTGCCTGTGGAAGATTGTGTTTCCTCAGCTGCCGCAGGAAGTACATCCTCTGTTGGCCTTTTTGACTATGTAGTCGACGGTCGTCTCCCATTTAAGGTCCCTGGAGATGATGGCGCCAAGGAACTTAAATGACTCCACAGATGTGACTGTGGTGTTGTTGATGGTGAGTGGGGGGAGGGGAGAGGGAGCTCTCCTAAAGTTTGCAATCAATTCCACCGTTTTAAGAGCATTGAGCTCCAGGTTGCGATGGCACCAGGACTCCAGCTGTGTCACTTCCTGTTTGTAGGCAGATTCCTCCCCATCCTGGATCAGTCCAATCAAGGTTGTGTCCTCCGCAAACTTGAGAAGCTTGACAGAGGAGTCTGTGGTGCAGTTGTTGGTGTACAGAGAGTAATGGACAGGGGAGAGCACGCAGCCTTGCGGTGCTCCTATGCTGAGGGTCAGCGGGCCTGAGCTTTCCCAGCTTCACATGCTGCTTCCTGTCCGTCAGGAAGTTGGTGATCCACTGACAGAGGGGTTCATGCACACAGAGACGGAAACCGCTGTCAAAACATGGAGGGGACAGGGGGGACACAATTGCTTGGCGGTCGCACGCGCATGCGCACACTCACACACGCGCGCGAGGCTTCGGAGGCTCAATCCAGTGCTAAATGCAGCTCAACTGCCTGTCTCACCGGGTTAACTACAGCCCTGTCTGGACTGACGGGATACCAGCGCTGCTTCTCCACGCTGGCCATATTTCCCGCAAGTCCAGGAAGTAAGCTCACCTGGCGGGACAGGCAGAGTTAGCTGGGTTTAGCACTGTTTATCTGCGCTGGCCCGTCTGACTGCCGCCCAAAGATATAGCGGACGATCTTTGCTGCCGACCTCTCTGGCCACCCGCGGCGGGCGGGGGGGGGGCACTCGGGTGGGGACAGGACAGCGCCGGAGATCCGGCCGGGATCATCCTGGCTGCGGATGAAGCGCAGGTCTGTGCCACGTCTCCCTCCTCCAATCACCACGCTCTATCCTCCGTCCCCCCCCCCCCCTCCTCCTCCCTCCACCAATCATGAATCATGTCCCGCCCCCATTGCCTGCTGACCGAAATCTCTCTCCTCCAATCGGCACCCTCGATCATCAGTCCCACCCCCACTGTCTCGCGAAAAGCGGAGATTTCACCGGATTTTTTCATCTGGATTACAAAAACTTGGGGGGGATGTCCCCCACCTCTCAAAACATGGAGGGGACGTGTCCCCTCTGTCCCCCCCCACCCAGGTTTTCCGCCCCTGCATGCACAGTCTGCTGGGAGAGTTTGGAGTGTAGTAGCTCTGGCACAATGGTGTTGAATGCAGGACTAAAATCCACAAACAAAATCCGTGCATAGTCCCCGGTGGTCTAGGTGCTGGAGGATGAAGTGCAGGCCGAGGTTGACAGCGTCATCCACTGATTACAGAGGTCAGTGTGACAGGCCTGTAGTCATTAAGACCAGTAATCCTTGGCTTTTTGGGTACTGGAACAACAGTGGAGACTTTGAAGCAGGCAGGGACAGTGCAGGTTTGCAGGGACCGACTGAAAATGTCCGGGTAGACTGGTGCCAGTTGTTTGGCACAGAGCTTGAGGGTAGAGAGGGAAACATTGTCCGGTGCTGGAGATTTACGGCTTTTCTGTCTCCTGAATAGCATTTCCACCTCCACAATTGCTATTGTTAGTGATGGAGAAGTGGCCAGACTGATGTTGGGCAGCAAGGAGGGGGTGGGTAGTGGACAAGGGCCCAGTCTTTGCAGGCTGGAGTCAGGCTGTAAGTGGGTGTGAAGTGGTGATTGGGGAGGTGTGGGTGGGGGTGGGGGGGGCGAGTTATGTTTCTGCCTATCGAACCTGCAGTAGAATTCCTTCAGGTCATTGGTCGGCTGACAATTGTCCAAGGAGCGGGGGGGTTTTCCTCTTGTAGCTGATGATTTCTTGCAAGCCCTTCCACACTGAAGAAGAGTCATTAGCTGAGAACTTTCTCCTCAACTGCTCAGAGTACCTTTCCTGGGCAGCTCTGATTCCTCTTCTCAGCTTGTACTAGGCCTGCCTGTAAAGGTCGGCATCCCCGCTCCTGTTGGCCTCATCTTTAGACTGGCGGAACTGTCCGAGTTCTGCTGTAAACCAGACTATGATGTCACAGTGTCTGTATATTCGTCGAGGCTTGTGGTTGCTTCCCTGAACACATTCCAATCAGTGCAATCAAAGCAGTACTGTAGGTTTTCAATGCCCTCGCTTGTCCACTTTTTCGTTGTTCTGACCAAAGATCTTATAGCGAAGCAAGATGGGTTACTCTCACGCAAACGTGAGGTACGCTCATGGGCGGATTCATGGGTGATTATAGGACACATTTTAGCAACCTGACTCCGCCATCTTGTTCCGCCATCTTGCTCCCGCCTTCTTGCTTCCGGCAAAAGATTGGATCCGCAGCGGGGAGAAGGAGTGCAGGGTCCGGGGCAGCGGGGAGAAGGAGTGTGGGGCAGCGGGGGAGAGAGTGCGGGGCCCGGGGCAGCGGGGAGAGGGAGCGGGGAGAGGGAGTGCTGGGCCCGGGGCAGCGGGGAGAGTGCGGGGCCCGGGGCCCGGGGCAGAGTGTGGGGAGAGAGAGTGCGGGGCCCGGGGCAGCGGGGAGAGAGAGTGCGGGGCCCGGGGCGGGGCCCGGGGCAGCGGGAGTGCGGGGCCCGGGGCAGCGGGGGAGAGAGAGAGTGCGGGGCAGCGGGGAGAGAGAGTGCGGGGCAGCGGGGAGAGAGAGTGCCCCAAGACAATGTTTCTTATTTACAATGTTTCTTATTTAATGTCCCTTGTCTAGTCTGAAATAAAGTTCATTATTGGATTAGAAGAAATATAATTGTGTGTGTTATATACATTTATATAATTTTCATGTATGTGTGTTTATAAACATTTTATTCTTTAACAAGAATCAACAGAATTATGAACTAACAGAATTATGAATCTAACCCTATATCACGCACAAAAAGTCCCCCCCTGTCAATCACCCTGCGAGTCGGGTCGGTTCCGGTTACTACAAAATCAACTCAAACACTGCTTGTGAGCCATTTAAAAAGAAATGATTTAAAAAACATTAGAAAAGACAATTACCAGAATCAAATTTTATTCTTGACAAGAAGTTTGAACTGACAGATTTATGAATCTGACCCACACAAACTGTTGCCCCGCAACATTGATTACAGTGCGAGTCGGGTCGGGTTAGGTAGGCTCAGGTTGCTAAAATGGGCGTGGAAAATGCCCATGATCCCCTCCATAGCGTACTACACGTCAGTCCATTGCATTTAGCAGGAGTAGCCTATCTTGCTTCGCTATAAGATCTTTGGTTCCGACTACAGGCTTAGCAGATTTTAGTTTCTGCCTGTAGGTCGGAATAAGGTGAACTAAACAATGATCAGAGAGGCCCAGAGCCACATGGGGAACAGGGCGATATGCTCCCCGTTGAGGCTGGGACTATCCCAACAGTTAGACAGGAACATGGATAGGACAGGTTTGGATGGGATATGGACCAACCGCAGGCAGGTGGGACTAGTGTAGCTGGGACAAGTTAGCCGGTATGGGCATGTTAGGCCGAAGGGCCTGTTTCCATGCTGTATCACTCCATGCTGTCCCACCTGCCTGAGTTTGGCCCATATCCCTCTAAATCTGTCCTATCCATGTAGCTGTGTAATTGTTTTTTAATTGTTGCGATAATCCCTGCCTCAACTACGTTCTCTGGCAGCTCATTCCATTCACCCACTACTCTTGAGTGAAAAAATTACCCCTCAGATTCCTCTAAAATCGTACCCCCTTCACCTTAAACCTGTGGTTCTCGATTCCCCCACTCTGGGCAAGAGACTTGATCCAGATCCACCCGATCTATTCCCCTCATAATTTTATACATCTCTACAAGATCGATGTGACGTACCTTACTACACGTGATAACAAAGAAACAATGAACTATTAAGCCTCCCTTCCATTGATCCATCTACACCACGCTGCCTCCGCAAGGCCACCAGCATAATCAAGGATGAATCTCGCCCTAGTCACTCCCTCTTCTCCCCTCTCCCTTCTAGCAAGAAGTACATGTTTGAAAATGCATACCTCCAGATTCAGGGACAGTGTCTTCACAGCTGTTATCAGGCAACTGAATGGTCCTCTCATCAGCTGGTGTGGTAATGACCTTCCATCTACCTCATTGGAGACCTATGTACTATCTTCAATTGCATTAAATGTTGTACCCATTATCTGTACACTGTGGACGGCTTGATTGCTTTTCTTTCACTGGATGTCAGGCAAACAAATGCTTTTCACTCAGGGGCGGAAAACCCGGGGGGGCCAGGGGGGACACGCCCCCCCCCCCCCCCCCCTCTGTTTTGAGAGGTGGTGGACGATCCCCCCCAAGGTTTTGTAATCCGGATTTTAAAACCCAGTGAAATCTCCGCTTTCCGCGAGACAGTGGAGGTGGGACTGCTGATCGAGGGCGCCGATTGGACGAGAGAGACGTCGGTCAGGGGGGGGTAGGTGAGACTGAGGGTAGAGCGCGGTGATTGGAGGAGGGAGTCGTGCCAAAACACTCTCGGCACAGACCTGTGCCTCATCCGCAGCCAGGATCGATCTTGGCCGGGTCTCCGGCGTTGTCCCGTCCCCACCCGAGTGCCCCCATGGGTGCCCAGAGACGTCGGGAGTCAGATGGGAGCTGTACCCCCAGGCCCAGCCAGCGCAGAGAAACAGCGCTAAACCCAGCTCAACTCTGCCTGTCCCACCAGGTTAACCTGCCTGGGCTTGAGGGAAATATGGCCAGCTCGGAGAAGCAGCGCTGGAGTCCCATCAGTCCAGGCAGGGCTGTAGGTTAATCCGGCGAGACAGGCAGAGTTGAGCTGCATTTAGCGCTGGATTGAGCCTCCAAAGCCTCGCGCGTGTGTGAGTGTGCGCATGAGCGCGTGGCTGCCAAGAAATTATGTCCCCCCTGTCCCCTCCATATTTTGATAGCGATTCCCGTGCCACGGTACATGTGACAATACTAAACTAACCTTTAACTTAACCTATAAAGGTGCGGCAGTGGTTCACCTGCACCTCCTCCAACCTCATCTATTGCATCCGCTGCTCTAGAAGTCAGCTGCTCTACATCGATGAGAGCAAGCGTAGGCTTAGCGATCGCTTCGCCCAACACCTCCACTCAGTTCGCAATAACCAACCTGATCTCTCGGTGGCTCAACACTTCAACTCCCCCTCCCATCCCGAATCCGACCTTTCTGTCCTGGGCCTCCTCCATGACCAGAGTGAGTCCCACCGTAAATTGGAGGAGCAGCGCCTCATATATCGCTTGGGTAGTTTACACCCCAGCGGTATGAACATTGACTCCTCCAATTTCAGGTTGTCCTTGATTTCTCCCTCTTTTCCCTCCCCTTCCCAGCTCTCCCTCAGCCCACAGTCTCCTCCTCTTCCTTTCTTCTCCCCCCCCCCCACACCAGTTTGAAGAAGGCTTTCGACCCGAAACGTGACCTCTTTCCTGCACTCCATAGATGCTGCCGCACCCGCTGGGTTTCTCCAACATTTTTGTCTACCTTCGATTGTTCTAGCATCTGCAGTTCCTTCTTAAACATTTAACTTAACCTATGCATTGTGGACGGCTTCTTAATATATAGGAGCAGAATTAGGCCATTCGGCCCATCAAGACTACTCCACCTTTCAATCATAGCTGATCTATCTTTCCCTCTCAACTCCACTCTCCTGCCTTCTCCCCACAACCCCTGATACCTGTACTAATCAAGAATCTATCAATCTTGATTGTAATCATGTATAGTCTTTCCTTTGACTGGGTAGTATGCAAACAAAAGCTATTCACTGGACTGAGGTAAGTGACAATAATACAAAACTAAGATTGGAAAGGGTGCAGGTAGAGATTGACAGACCGTTGACAAGGCTGGTGGACAGAAATAAAGATTAACTACATAAGGCTCAGCTTTGGAACCGAAGGGTAGCACACACTGTCCCTCAGTGGTAGCATGCAGGCTTCTCAGTTGGAAGGTTGTGGTTTTGATTCCTTCACTGGAGATTTGGGTACAAACTGCTCAATGGAACTTCAGTGCAGCGCTAATGCAGTGCGGTGACCTGTCAATTTAACTATTTTTGGAAGGACACATTGAACAAGTTGTTCTACGCAGGTGTATCCACACGTCCATTCTTAACATGTATAAAGACCTCCTTTCTGCAGCAGGGTGAAAGGTAGACAGGGTGGTCAAGAAGGCCTTTGGTACATTGGCCTTCATCAGCCCTAGAAGTATGTGGGCAGCACAGTGGTGCCACGGTAGAGTTCCCGCCTTACAGCGTCAGAGACCCAGGTTCAATCCTGACCACGGGTGCTGTCTTGTTCGGAGTTTGGACATTCTCCCTGTGACGTGGGTTTTCTCTGGGTGCACCGGTTTCCTCCCCCATTCCAAAGACATGCGGGTTTGAAGGTTAATTGGCTTCTGTTAACAGTAAAACAAAATTGTCCCTAGTTGCAGGATAGTGCTAGTGTATGGGGTGATTGCTAGTTAGTGCCGACTCGGTGGGCCGAAGGACATGTTTCCACTCATTTTATCTGAAAAGTCTAAAGTTGGGACATTATGTTACAGATGTACAAGATGTTGGTGAGACCATATTTGGAGTATTGTGTTAACCCTGCTGCAGGAAAGGTGTCATTAAGCTGGAAAGAGTGCAGAGATTTCCAAGGATGTTTAAGTCAGTTCAGTTTATTATTGTCACTTGCACCAAGGTGCAGTGAAAAGCTTTTTGTTACATGCAATCCAGGCAGTGAGAAAACTATACATGATTACAAACAAGCTGTTCACCGTGTACAGATATAGGATAAAGTGTATAATGTTCAGTGCAAGATAAAGTCCAATAAAAGATAGTTCAAAAGTCTCCCATGAGGTAGATAAGTGGGCAAGACTGCTCTCTAGTTTCCAGGACTTGAGGACCTGAGCTCTAGGGAGAGGTTGAGCAGGCTAGGACTTTATTCCTTGGAGTGCAGGAGGATGAGTGGTGATCTTATAGAGGTGTATAAAATCATGAGGGGAATAGATAGGGTGAATGCACAGAGTATTTTCCCCTGGGTAAGGGAATCAAAAATAAAAGGTCATATGTTTAAGGTGAGAGGGGTAAGATTTTTTAATAATAATAATAACTTTATTTGTATAGCACTTTTCATACAATTGAATGCAACCCAAAGTGCTCTCCACAAAAACACGTCTAAACAAAAATAAAATGTAAAACAGTAAGGACATAGCCAGTTAATAGCACAGATTTATATAAATACTAGACTAAGTGGGACCCGTTGGGTCCCAGTCACAAGGGAGGCCTGGTCCTCCAACGCAATATTCCACCACTCACCCGTTCCCCCAACACAACCAGTTCCCCCAATATAGTATTCCACCACTCACCCATAGCCCCTAACTGCGCTTTCCGTTTGACAACATCTCCCTTCCGGCCTTCCAAAAATTGTGTCCTGTTGGAGACCTCCGCCGGCCACCCTCAGCTCCAGTAAAGACTTCCATGGCGCAGGAAGGGGCGGACCGTCCCGGGGAGTGACAGGAGAAGAGACTAATCCACGCGGTGCTGACTGGCAGGATCAGAGATCGATCTGCGCATTCGCGGTTTTTAAGATTTTTAAACCTCAATATCTTTTACAATAAGCCACCGATCGGAACGAAACTTGGTGCACTTGCAGCACAGGAAAACGGTGAGTAAGCTCATGAAAAATCGTAGCGCTATTGCGTACCATTTCTGCCCAAATAGAAAAACCGCGCAAACCGGAAGATAACAAAATCAGAGTTTTAGTTATGTATAGATAGATTTAAAATATCACATTGAGAACGTAAAAGGATCAAAAACAAAAACATTTGAGATCCAATACAGAGTAAAGTCAATTAAAAGCTAGATTAAAAAGATACATTTTTAACTGCCGTTTAAAAATGTTAACTGAGCGGGCGTCTCTCATAGCCCTGGGTAGGGTAGTCCACAGCTTGGGGGCCGTCATTGAAAAAGGCTGCTTCACCAATTTTCTTATTGCTGCGGCATTGAGAGGCTACAGGCTCGAGTAGGGGCATAGCTGAGAGCTCGAGTAGGGGCATAGGGAAGGGGGGACTCTGTAAAATATGCTGCTCCTAAGCCATTTAGGGCTTTATAGACGAGAAGGTGGACTTTATAGTCTACCCTGAACATCACAGGGAGCCAATGAAGGGAGTGTAATACTGGGGTGATATGTTCCATTTTCTTGGTATGTGTTAAAAGCCGGGCTGCGGTATTTTGAATCAGCTGTAACTTGTTTGTGGATTTTGAAGGCAGACCGGGAAATAAGGCTTTACAGTAATCAAGTCTGCTTGGTATGAAAGCATGTATGAGTTTTTTACAGTCATGTCGAGTTAAGAAAGGCCGTACTTAAGCAATATTTCTGAGGTGATAGAAAGCACACTTTGTTACCTTATTTATGTGTGAGATTTAAAATTAAGATCATTGTCAATTTTTACCCCCAGGCTTGGGACTTCTTGATTGACAAAGGCAGTCACATTTCCTAGTTTACTGAGTAACATCTCTCTCTTGGGTTCTGATCCAAGTAACAAAATTTCTGTCTTGTCATCATTGAATTTAAGAAAGTTAGCATTCATCCATTTTTTTTAATGAAAAATAGGCAGGAGGTCAAAAAACTGAAGGGATTTGCATAACTGTGTCATTGGCATAACATAAAATTTACATTATGCTGTCTGATAACTCATCCCAGTGGCAGCATATACAAGGACAAGAGTATTGGGCCAAGGCAGCTACCTTGTGCTACACCAAAGGGTACATTATGCAGCTGTGACACATAATCCTCAAGGCTAACAAAGTACTTCCTTCCACTTATATAAGATTGGAACCAACTTAGTACCTGATCTGACAGGCCAACCCAGTTTTCTAGACGATCTATAAGAATACTGTGATCTACGGTGTCAAAAGCTGCTGTGAGGGGTTGGACAGGCTAGATGCAGGAAGATTGCTCCCGATGTTGGGAAAGTCCAGGACAAGGGGTCACAGCTTAAGGATAAGGGGGAAATCCTTTAAAACCGAGATGAGAAGAACTTTTTTCACACAGAGAGTGGTGAATCTCTGGAACTCTCTGCCGCAGAGGGTAGTCGAGGCCAGTTCATTGGCTATATTTAAGAGGGAGTTAGGTGTGGCCCTTGTGGCTAAGGGGATCAGAGGGTATGGAGAGAAGGCAGGTACGGGATACTGAGTTGGATGATCAGCCATGATCATATTGAATGGCGGTGCAGGCTCGAAGGGCCGAATGGCCTACTCCTGCACCTAATTTCTATGTTTCTATGTGAGGTCTAAGAGGATCAGCACTGAGACTGTCCTCGTCAGTGCTAACTCTAAGGCCACTGACTATTTTTCATCAGGGCAGTCTCAGTGCTGTAATTTGATCTGAAACCAGATTTAAATTTCTCTAAAATGTCATTTTGATTCAGAGAGTATTGTATTTGTTTGAATACCACTTTGTCCAGTACCTCGCTGATAAAGGGTAGATTTGATAAGGGGTCTGTAATTACTCAGTAGTCTGCTGTCTAAATTTAGTTTCTTTAACAGAGGCTTTACCACAGTGGTTTTATAAGTATCGGGGAAAATTTCAGTCTCAAGGGAGATGGTTATAATTGTAAGGACAGAACTGGATAAATTGTTTAAATCATTCTTTAAAAACTTTATAGGAACCGTGTCGAAATGACAGGTAGTGGATTTGCTCTCAGCCACAATTTTACAAAGTTCTGAGGCAGAAATACTTATGAAACCGGTCATTTTTGCCTGCATCTCACTAGGTGGGCAGCAGAGGTCGGCAGAATCTAAAGGGAAGGTACACAAAAAAGCTGGAGAAACTCAGCGGGTGCAGCAGCATATATGGTGCGAAGGAAATAGGCAACGTTTCGGGCCAAAACCCTTCTTCAATCTAGGCCCAGAATCTAAAGGGATACCAGCTCTGATAGTCTGAACCTTATCCTTAAAATAATTGGCAAACAGCTCACATTGTTCAGCAGAAGCTTGGCTTAAAAAAACAGGGGTTGAAGCAGAGTTTAGTAATCTGTCAATGGCGTAGAATAAAATCTTACTATTTCCACCACTTTCTGCGATAATTTGAGAAAAATGGGTCCTCCTTGCAGATATTGCAGCATTATTATGTAGAAATGGTTTTTTTATAGATGCCAAGATGTACTTCAAGTCCTGCTTTTCTCCACTTTCTTTCAGCTATATGTTATTTTTTAAATGTATGAACAGAATTATTTAACCCATGGAGATGTTTTAACCCTTAGTCTCCTTTTAATCTTGAGAGATGCAACTTTATCAAATGTCGTAGCTAGGTTACTGTTAAAAGCTTTTATCATTTCGTCAATGGAATTTTATTATGAACCCGAGGGGCAACTTTTCCACAGGGTAGATGGTGGGTTTATGGAACAAGCTACCAGAGGAGGTAGTTGAGGCAAGTACTAATACAGCATTTAAAGGAACGCTGGAGGGTCACTAGAGACACTCAAACTATCTTTAATCGGACCGTACTGGACTTTGTCTTGCACTAAACATAATTCCCTTTATCATGCACTTGTACACTGTGGATGGCTCGATTGAAATCAAGTATAGTCTTTCCGCTGACTGGCTAGCGTGCAACAAAAACTTTTCACTGTACCCCGATATGCATGACAATAAACTAAACTTAACTCTTGAACAAGTACATGGATAGGAAATGGGCCAAATATGGGCAAATGGGACTGCGTTGATGGGGGCATCTTGGTCGGCATGGACGAGTTGGGCCGAAGGGCCTGTTTCTGTGTTGCATGACTCTATAATATCAAACAACACATTCTCTGCCTGTGCGTCCAGGTATATATTTCTTGTTCCATGTACTCCAGTTCTGCCTGATCTGCTGAATTACTCCAGCACTTTGTGTCTTTCCTTGGTAAACCAGCATCTGCAGTTTCTTCTTTCTACAGCTTAACTGCTCCACTGCAAAATATCAAGGTATGCCTACTTTGAAGAAGTTCTCCTCGCCACTCTGACGGGCATCTGGCTGAAGAAATGTCCCGACCTGAAATGTCACCTATCCATGTTCTCCAGGGATGCTGCCTTGCCCTTTGTATTTTTGTACTGGTGTAGACAGTTCCTTTAGTTCTGTAATCACATATAGCAGCTACATATCCACCACCTTCTGACAGAACATTGTCAAGACACATTCAAATATTTGTGGGTTGGGTTATCCAGAATAAGAGAGTGTGTCTTAAACTTCCAATGCATTGGTAGACAGCAGAGATAAATGTTCTCCAATCAATAGTTACTGGATTAGGGATTTGTGCACAAATGCATGTTTAATATGGCCTTTAAAGTTTAGAGTCACAGTGTGGCCACTGAGTCTGCGACCAGCAATCACCCCATGCACTAACACTAACCTACACACTAGGGACAATTTACAGAAGCCAATCAACCTACAAACCTGTACTTCTTAGGAATGATGGAGGAAACCGGAGCACTCGGAGAAAACCCATAGTCACAGGGAGGACGTACAAACTCCAGACAAACAGCACCCGTGGCCAGGATAGAACCCGGGTATCTGCCGCATTTATTTATCCGGGTGGATAAATATGTGTTAATTAGAAAGAAAAAATTAGACTATGGAGAATTTAAAAATAAGCTGTAAGCTGTTACAGTATGAAATTGACTGCACACATGGGCAAAGTAGACACATGTGAGTTTAGTTTAGTTTATTATTATCATGATGAAAAAAAAAAAAATGATTCAATTTATTGTCATTGTCAGTGTACAGTACAGAGACAACGAAATGCATTTTTAGCATCTCCCTTGAAAGGGAGACACAGGGCGTCGCGGTGTGCCCGCGCCTGCCGCCGTAACATTCCATTACTATTCTCATGTGCACAGAGGTACAGTGAAAAGCTTTTTGTTGTGGGCTATCCAGTCAACGAAAAGACCACACATGATTCCAATCAAGCCGTCCAGTGTGCAATGCAGGATAAAGGGTACAACGTTTAGTGCAAGATGAAGTCCAATAAAATCCGATTAAAGATAGTTCAAAGGTCTCCAATGAGGTTGATGGCAGGTCGACCTCTCTCTAGCTGGTGAAAGGAAGGTTCAGTTGCCTGATAACAGCTGGGAAGAAACTATCCCTGAATCTGAAGGTGTGCGTTTTCAAAATTCTGTAGTCTTGCCTGATGGGAGTGGGGAGAAGAGGGGGTGACCGGGATGAGACGGGTTCTTGATTATGCTTGTGACCTTGCCGAGGCAGCGTGAAGTGTAGATGCGCTGCACTGGCAGCAGCCTCTGCCTACAGCCCGTCAGTCATTTCTATCTTTTTTTTTATTTTCAGTTAGTCCAAAGTCTGCTTTGGGGGAGAACTTTTACTTTTCTATATGGGGGAGGGGGCAGGGTAACGGGGAAACCGTTTCCCAGTCTCTTCCTGGCGGGGACGCGACTATTTCTCCGAGTCGCGTCCTCGCCCCCCACCTCGCGGCCTACCAGCTGGATCGGAGCGGCCTTTCCTGCCGGGGACCGGGGACCGGACCAGGGCTGCTACAGCGGTGGTGCAGCGCTGGAGTCACCGCGGAGCGGGCGATGCCCACCTAGGTCGCTGTTTGGAGCTCCGGGCCGTTGCTCCAACATTATGGAGCTTTGGTGCGGAGAGCTTCCAACGTGGGCGGCGCTGACCGTCATCGTGGAGTCCTGGGGCGCCTTGCAGAGGGTCGCCAGCAGCAGTCTCCACCCGGCGCGGCCTGCGGACTTTGGAAGCCGCCGACTCCGGTAGGAGTGGGCCGACTCTGGTGTCCACGCCGCTGAGGATGTCCCGCAGCCCCGACGTCGGACTTGTATCACCCCGGTGAGCGGTCCTGGACATCGGGCCGCCCGTAGCTGCAACTGCGGAGGGCTTGGGGAGGCCCTGACCATGAGGAACAGTGGAGGAAGAGACTGACTTTGGTGCCTTCCCACAGTGGGAAACTTTGATTCTGCTGTGTGGGGATGTTTTATGTCAAATTCTATAGTGTGTTGTGTTCTTTATTTTTATTGTATGGCTGTATGGGAATTTCATTTCACTGTGCCATCTGGCGCATGTGACAATTAAATGTATCTTGAATCTTGAATCTTGAGATGGCATTAATGGAAGGGAGGATGGTTTGCGTGATGGTCTGGGCTGCGTCCACAAGTCTCTGCAAATTCAATGTTCATTCTTAAAGGGAAATGTTTACAATAATATCCAGTGTTATGGGGAACAGTTAGGATTGAGAACAAATTGGTAGCTCCTGGCCTCTTTCTATGCTCTATGGTAATAATTCTGTGAGCGTAATGGTATATTTACCCAACACCACATATTTACTTTGTTGATTTGGGTGAGGTGGGAACATGCTCATCTGCACAGGCGGAGGACACTCTGTTCTTTCTCAAATGAACCTGATTACATATTCTCTAACTTAAAATACAGATATTTCTGCCATAACATGATAGTTGTGTCCCTGAGAAACCTTTTGTTAAATGAAACCATGCTCTGAAACCAGTTACAATAAAACCTTGTTTTAACGGACCTCTTAACAATGGATTTCGCTTACATAGGACAGACCTACAGATAGCTGCCCATGCAGCCCCCCCGGCCCATACAGTTTCCCCAACCGCGCCAACCTCCACCGCCACCCCTCACCATATAACAATTACAGCACGGAAACAGGCCATCTCGACCCTTCTAGTCCGTGCCGAACACATTTTCTCCCCTAGTCTAACCTGCACTCCGGCCTCCCACGGGCCGCGACCATTGACTCCGCCGCTCCTCGCCTGTCCCCCGCCCGCCAGCAAGCTGGGGCCGTCAACTCACCCGGTGTCTGAAGAAGGGTCTCAACCCAAAAATTTACCTATCGATGTTCTCCAGTAATCCTGCCCGATTTCTGAGTTACTCTTTGTGCCCTTTTGTGTATTAACTAGCAACAGCAGTTGTGTGTTTTTACTATTTATACAATGATAATCCCTTACTCGGATATTGCAATCTGCAATAACGGATATAATTCCTCCCCTTATGGTCTGTTATAATGACGGTTTACTATATGTCAATGGGAAAAAAGGTGGTGGGGGGGGGGGGGTGAGGTTCGGAACTAGCATTTAAATTAACAGTAGTTCATTATTTCAGAGGGATTTTCAAAAATAAAGTTTTTAATAGCTATAATTTTATGCTTGTCACTGTAAGGTAAAAATATTAACGGCTTTATGATAGAGATATAAGGATTTGCAGATGCTGAAATCTTCAGCAATACACAAAGTGCTAGAGGAACTCAGCAGGTCAGGCAGCACATGTGGAGGGAATGGACAGATGATGTTTCGGCTTGGGGCCCTTCTTCAGACAGTACATTACACATTTCACAACTGTCAATAGAGGTAATTGCTTAACAATTTCAATGGCCTGCCAGGGTGAAACTGGCAGACTATGTTCTTAAAAGACAAGTGTCTGTTTACTGCAGGGGGGGATTAAAAATGTAAATATGCTTTTCTTCTAACACTAATTTTTTTTCCCACAGGGCAACTTTTTTTCTGCTTTAAAATTTTCAAAGTAGCGTTTAAGTAGTTCAAAATCGTGTTATGACCAATATGGCTCGCATTCCTAATTTATCTATCGCGCTGTATCCAATTTGCATCATGGAAACATACATTGTAGCAGAACTGCCTGTAATAACTAATTGGAGTCAGTTCTTCCCTATTGCTCAATTAAACCAAAAGATTGAAAGTTAAAAAAAAGGTTTGTATGTTACGCTGGAGAACAGTGAAATGTAGCTCTGTGCTGGGGACAAAGAGAGAGAGATGAACGGTGGTCTGCAGCTCCACGCTGGGAACAAAGCTGGAGAATGGCGGGGTGCAGCTCCGCACTGGGGATAAAGCAAGAGATGATGGGAATGGCGGGTTGTGGCTTCATGCTAGCAACAGAGAGAAAACAAAGAAAGAAACGGCAGGTTGCAGCTCCGCTCCAAGGACAAAGAGCTGGAGAACAGCAGGCTCCAACTCCGCACTAGGGACAAAGCGAATGAGCTGGAGAGAATGCAGAGTGCAGCTCTGCATGGGGACAAAGAGAACGACCTGCAGAATGCAGCTCCGCGCTAGGGACCGAGAAAGAGCGGGTAAACGGCAAGGTGCGGCTCCGCGCTGGGGACAGAGAATGACCTGGAGAATGCAATTACCCGCTGGGGACAAAGAAAATGCAGCTCCGCGCTGGGGATCAAAGAAAAAGCGGGCGAATGGCAGGGCGCAGCTCCGCGCTGGGGACATAGCGGAAGAGCGGCGGGGGGTGCAACTCCGTACTGGGGGAGAGGAGGGGGGGGTGCAATTCCGTGCACCCCCACTCCGAGAGGGGTGAGCGGCGGGGGGGGGAGAGGGGCGCAGCTCCGCGCTGGGGACATGGGGAGAGCGGGCAACTCCGCGCGGGGGACGTGGGGAGAGCGGCGGGGTGGGCCGGTGACGGGAATGGCAGCGGGGAGGGGTGGATGCTGGGCGGGCTGGGCGGGCGGGGGGAGGGCGGGCCGGCCCGTGTCCCGGACGTGCAGCTCCGCGCTGGGACTGGCTCCTCCGCAGCCATTTTGTCCAACCACAGGCGACTCTGCGACCGACCAACCAGGGCTCCGGCTGCGCTTCAATAAGGTTTGTCGCCGCTCGGCCAATGATCGCTACCGGTGACTCGGGCTCGGCGCTTGAAGCTGGCGGCCGCTTCCCGCCCTGGAGCCCGGTGCCCCGTGCCGGCCCCGCCGCCCGCCCCCCTCCCCATCTCACCAGAGCCCCGGGCCTCGCCACCCTCACCCTCCCGCCCCAGCCCCAGCACGCCGGCCACTCCCCCACTCGAGGCCCAGGCTTCGCGGCCTTCCCCGTCCACCGCTGAGGGGAGCGGTGGGGGCCTGGAGGGAAGGTTGCGGCCTCCGCCGGGCCGGGGTGCGGTGGGGCGGGCGGGACCGGCCGGGCGTGGCGGCGGGAAGGAGAGGCCGCGGGGTGGTGGGAGAGAGGGCGAGGAGGAGGGTAGTGGGGGAGCAGAATGAGAGGGATAGGAGAGAGTGCGGTGAGGGGAGAAGTGGAGGTGAGGGAGGAGTGGAGTGGGGGGAGTAGGTGGTGAGTGGAGGAGCACGTTGGCAGCTGGAGGGTGTGTGGAGAGGAGTGGGAGCAGACTAGGGAGGAAGTGCCTGCAGATGGGAGGAGGGGGAAGAGTGAGTGTTTAGCTTGCAGAGAGGTTCAGGAGGAGGATGGAGTGGAAAGGGGGAGGCAGTAAGTGGTTTGTGTGGAACGGAGATAATGCATGGAAGAAGATGGGTCAAAGGAATGACAAGGAGCAGTGGAAATAGGACTTGGGTGAGGCAGAAGAATTTAAAGGCAGGGGAAGGAGAGGATGTGGAGAAATGGGAGAGCTGGAGGATGGATGGGGGAGGAAAGAGACCTGAACTACTTGAGAGTCTCAGTATTTGGGGAGGTAACAAGTTCAAGGAGGTTCTTTGTTGAGTTGTCCTGTGTTGGGTTCCCCCTCTTTTCCAAACCAGTGAGATTGAGTCTGGTGTAGTCAACCATGCAATGATTGCCCAAAGTGGGACATTTGCCATGGGGCTGTGAACCTCACTTGGTCAGCATAGAGGTAACTGGGTGCCTTTAGCCATGGTTTTACACATATCGAGGCCTCTGCTCCCTGACTTCTTAATCTGCTGTTGTTTTGAAGTATCCAGCACTGTGTACTCATATCAGCTTCAATTTGACAGCTCTATTGAAGGCTCTTGCTAGATATGCTTTTTTTAAAAGGCACCCTTCACTTAAAAGAACAGGTGCAAATCGTAGCGGTTTTGCAAATACCAAAGTATGTTAAAAAGTAAAATCTTAATTTTGTACATTACCCTTCTGAATGTCGCAAACAATGAATAGTGAGTGAATGTAGAATGTAATGTAGTCTGAAGGAGGGTCCCAACCCGAAATATCACCTGTCCACGTTCTCCATACATGCTGCTTGACCCGCTGAGTAGTGGAATGTCGTTTGCCTTGTTTCGCAGTCTTAGTATTCTACCTCGAATTAACACCAGATGCAACTGCTTCTAGTTTAAGTTTAGGCATCCACTAATCATACTGAAAGTGTCAGTTATAACAAGCAGACCCAGTGACACTGAAGAGCATCAGCGCTGAATGCCTTTAATCGGTATGTGCCCTGATTTAAAAATACATTGAAATTATTCTGCATAACCGATGATGAGATTATTTTATCTAAAGTAGGACCATTTGCTTTCTGAAATTTAAACTTTGTTAGTGCATTTAAAATAGGATGCTCATGAAAGTGGAATTGGGTAAATGGGGCCAATACTAAAGGAAGGCTGATCAAGATCTTGTCCCTAAACACTTGCTTTTACGAAGATGTGAAAAATAAATTTGCATTACTGTTGTTTTTTTAAACCAGAACATTCCAATGTTCTTAGTTATTGGATGTTGTTTGACATTTGTAATTGGTTTATCATTGTGAGATGAACACTTGATGAGATACTTCACGTGCTATCCAGTCAAATTATAGCATATGTGAGTGCAATCAAGCCATACAAGTAAGTCAAAGAGAAAAAAAAACAGGGTGCAGAATATAATGTTATAGTGACGGAGAAAGTGCAGTTTTAAAAAAAAGTGCAAGTGTCGCAACGAGGTAGGTTGGGAGATCCTGATAGCCCCCTTTGATTATGAGAATACCATTCAGTAGTCTGATAACTGCAGGGAAGAAGTTATTCCTAAATCTGATGGTACATACGTTCAAGCTATTGTATCTTCTGCCCAACAGATGAGGAAATGATTGGGGTGAAAATGCTTCCTGATTATGTTGGCTGTTTCCTGGATCCTGGTCTGTGTGATGGACTGAGCTGTAGCTACAATTAAAATTTAGCGATACAGTCCACATCGACCAGCAATCACCCTGTGCACTAGCGCTATACTACACACTAGGAACAATTTACAATTTTTTTTTGCTAAAGCCAATTAACCTACATTGGAAAGCGGAGAAAACCCATGTGGTCCTGGGGAGGATATACAAACACCGTACAGACAGCACCCGTAGTCAGGATTGAGCCTGGGTCTCTGGCGCTGTTCCGCCACTTTGGGATTTCTCGTGGACTTGGGCAGAGCCGTTGCTGCAGTGAAGGAAATGAGTCGGCATTATTTGTCCTGTAGTGTAGCAGTAGAGCAACCAGATTTTCTGAATAAAGCTTCAACTCGGGAAGTCTAATGGCTACTTTTTCAGAACTTGGAGTTTCATTAGGTCTATTTCTAAGCATTGTTCTGGGAATGAAGTGAAATTTTTGGGATAGTCGATCTAGTGGAGAAAACTTCCATTGCATCTGAGATTATTGTGATTGTCTTGTGCTTCAGTTTAATCGTTGCTCAATGTGTCTTGGGCAAGTTTGGTTGTTGCGCATGGGATGTCTTGCACCTTTGAATGATTTTTCTCGTTCTATTTGCTTTTCTATGGCAGCTAACTAGACCATAGTCTGCTCCCACAGACATGAATAAACTGTGCCTAGTTCTGGTTAAGAGACAGATGGTAGAATATCATGGTCTGCACCGTGGGATTGACTTTTAAATTTCGTTGTACCATGTGCAAAGACAATAAAGAGATTCATTCATTCATTCATGGTGAGCTCTCCTAAAACATCTTTCCTGCTCACCTTAGAAAAACATGGGATCTGCTCTTGGGCAGTGTTCAACCCAGCAGTATTATTTTAATCTTTCATTTCAAGTAACTCCTGCATTCTCTACCCCCCCTACCCACCCTAGTTGTCCTACCAGTTCCACTGTTTGTATCCTTGTATCCCGAAGATAGATACAAAAAGCTGGAGTCGTTCAACAGGTCAGGCAGCATCTCTGGAGAAAAGGAATAGGTGACTTTTCAAGTCTAGACCCTTCTTCAGACTGAGTTGGGAAAGGAGAGATATGGACGGTACATGGAACAAATGAATTAAATAAATGCAAAAAGCAATGATGCTCAAGGAAAGGCGGAGCCCACAGTGGTCCATTGTTGGCTGTGGGGTGGGTAGGTGATAACAAGAGGGATTGGCTGTATGACTTGCTATCACACCTTCTCCAGCCAACAATGGGCCATTATGGGCTTCGCCCTTACTGTGGTCATCTGTTGCCGTTCCTGATTTGTTCTGGCCTTTTCTTGCCTCCAGTTTATCCCCCCCCCCCCCCCCCCCCCCCAGTCAGTCTGAAGAAGGGTTCTGGGCCAAAGATTCACCTATTCTTTTTCTCTGGAGATATTGCCTGACCCTCCAGTATTGTGTCTCTTTGGTATTCTTTCTGTTAAGACAACAGGGTCTTGCTTCGATGTCACCTCTTCTGAACCATTAAGTCCTCCCCCAGCTGTACACATTTTCCTTAGCCTAACCTCTTTGCTCCAATCTACAGTGGGACTTTATATGCATTCTTATAACTTAACAGGGGAAGCCCCCACTGAAACATAGTTGGAGCTGGAAGAAACAATAGTGTATAATATGAGTGGCTGAAAGGTCAGTTGCTGATAATGGGGTAACGGGCAAATGTATAAGAGGAACTAATCTGGATTATTTTGTAATTTGCATTTTGTTACCAAGACTGTATAATTAGGACAAAACTGAATGGTGGCAGTTAGTGGCACATTTGACATCCTCCAGATGGCTCAGTAAGCCTTACTGCTGATAAAGCTGAATGTAACCATGCCTGTGGAGATCAAAGGCAATAGGACCAGGAAACAGGGATAACCTGGGAGAAGCCTCCCGCCCGGGAAGCGCTGTGTTATCGAATGGTGGACGGGCCACTGGGAACAAAGAGGTACCCGGTGGGGAACTGCCCAGAGCAGCCAGCGACCTGGAAGGGAGAATTAACGAGGGACTGGTGGGGTTTGCCGAGAGCACCGAGGGACCGGTGGGGGGCTGCGGAGAACAAAGAGGGACGTGGCGGGGGACAGCCGAGAACAAAGTACTGCCAAGGTGGTCTTTGATTTAACCGGATTGTATGTAAGAAAAAGAATCTCACTGAACGTAGGTACATGTGACTAAAATTGAATCATTAAATTGTAGGCGGGCAAGAGGATTCGTAGGGAAAGGATTTGGAAGAGAAGAGTTAATTAAGGAAAGTGAGTGGTTTTATGCAGGGCAGGTAATGCCTTACAAACTTGATTGAGTTTTATGAGTGGTTGTGGAAGGTAATGATGAGGGTAACACAGCAAATGGACTACATGGACATTAGTAAAGCATTCGACAAGGTCCCTCATGGTGGGCTGATTCAGAAGATTGAAACACGTGATCCACAGTGACTGGTAGTTTGGATTCAGAACAGCAGAACAGAACAGTCATAGAAGACAGCATAGTGGTGGAAGGATAAGTGACAGGAGCAGTATTAGGCCACTCGGCCCAACAAGTCTACTTTGCCATTCAATCATGGCTGAACTATATTTCCCTCTTATCCCCATTCTCCTGCCTTCTCCCCATAACTCCTGACACCCTTACTAATCAAGAATCTATCAATATCCACCTTAAAATATCCATTGACCTCCACAGCTGTCTGTGGCAATGAATTGAGTCGCCCTCTGACTAAAGAAATTCCTCATCGTCTATCTAAAGGTACGCCCTTTTATTCTGCGACTGGCCTCTGGTCCTACACTCTCCCACTAGTGGAAACATCCTCTCCACATTCACTCTATCTTGGCTTTCACTATTATTAGGATGTTGGAGGTCAGTATTCCGCAGGGATCTTTGCTGGGACCTTTGTAATTAGTGATATATATATATGGAATTGATGATGAATGTAGTTGGGTTGGTTAGTAAGTTTGCAGGAGTGACTAGGTTAATTTGGCAACATTTCTGGCAGAGACTTTATGGGGTGGAAAAGGGCCATTTCCTTTGCAGTATTCTTTGCTCTCATTTTAATTTTGTCGCTGTCATTCTGGAGATTAATACTAGCAAATGTTTTGGGAGATCTCTCCCAACTTATTAAATAAAGCCATGAAGGCTTTAGCATCTCCTTGGTCATCTGTGGTAGAGTGTTGAGCAAAAAAACACTGCTGTAGAAACTCAACGGCTCAGGCAGCATTCGTGGAGGGAAATGGACAGACGATGTTTCAGTTCGGGGATCCTTCAGACTGATGAAGGGCCCCAACCCAAAATGCCATCTGTCCCTACACCGATGCTATCTGGCTGGCTGAGTTCCTCCAGCAGTTCCTAGTTTGCTTAAGATTCCAGCAGCTGCAATGTCCAGTGTCTTCACCTGAATGTGTGTTGCTTCACTGATGCACCATGGAGTTAGGTTCTACATTGATTGTAAACATGATCTTTGGATTGAGTCATTCGTGAAGGAGAGTCACCAATGCACCAAACAGGGGGAGAGACAAAGTGCTGGAATAATGCAGCGGGTCAGGCAGCATCTCTGGAGAATATGGATAGGTGCCGTTTCAGGTCGTAATCCTCCTGGGATGCTACCTGACCCATGGATATGCTCCAGCACTTTATGTCTTTTTTAATATAAACCAGCTTCTGCAGTTCTTTGTTTCTACTTTTTGAACCTAACAGGGATTTTAGGATAAACTTTAGCAAGAGAATATGGAACCTGGTGCAACTGGCTAGTTAAGGCAAATAGCATAGATGTATTGAAGGCTGAGTACTTGTTACTAACTACTTGGTACAGGCGACTGATGATAAGAGCAGCTGGCCGGAAGTCTCTAAATGTGTTTTTCAAGATAGTTGAAGAGGACGGGATAAATAAAATAATTTTGTTGGTATCTTAATATTGGTTAATTTGGCTTTATTGTAAGAGATTGATTTTGGCTGCAATTTGTATAAATAATATGAATCTAATTTCTGAATCATTGTATTTGAGATATAAAGAGTTCCAAATAACGTTTCCCAGTCACTAAGTGAGTTTGTTAAGAAGTTATTGCTAAACAGAAAACTTTAGAAAAGCAGAGCGGTTTATCAGCATCATTCCTCCACCAGTAGCTCGCTTGAAAATAACTCCTCAGTACTGAAATGCAAAATATAAATATACAAATATATAAACTGCAAATAAACATGCAGTTCTGACCAGAAATGCAAATTTTCTTTCCTTACACCCTTGCTGAGTTTTTCCCCAGAGTTGTTTATTTTTTATAGATTAGAGTTGCAAGGTGGCTTGTCAAAGATCTTGTTCATCATTGTGATAGCACTGTTTGCTTTAATTAAAATGCATAATGGCGGGTAGATTTTGCTGTGGATTTTAAGTATTAAACTGCTTTTTCAATTAAAATCATTCAGCTGTCGCACATCAGATTATCAAAACAATTCTCAACTGTTCAGTGCAACGTTGGAATAAAAGCAAATAGAGTCACACAGCACAGAAACAGACCACCCCTCCCCTGCTCACTTTGTCCATGCCGACTAAGATACTGCATCTAAACTAGTCGCACCTGCCCCCTCAGCTATATCCACCAATACTAACCACCCCCTGCACCCTCCCCTCCCCATCCTCTCCACATTCACTCTATCTTGGCTTTCACTATTATTAGGATGTTGGAGGTCAGTATTCCGCAGGGATCTTTGCTGGGACCTTTGTAATTAGTGATATATATATATGGAATTGATGATGAATGTAGTTGGGTTGGTTAGTAAGTTTGCAGGAGTGACTAGGTTAATTTGGCAACATTTCTGGCAGAGACTTTATGGGGTGGAAAAGGGCCATTTCCTTTGCAGTATTCTTTGCTCTCATTTTAATTTTGTCGCTGTCATTCTGGAGATTAATACTAGCAAATGTTTTGGGAGATCTCTCCCAACTTATTAAATAAAGCCATGAAGGCTTTAGCATCTCCTTGGTCATCTGTGGTAGAGTGTTGAGCAAAAAAACACTGCTGTAGAAACTCAACGGCTCAGGCAGCATTCGTGGAGGGAAATGGACAGACGATGTTTCAGTTCGGGGATCCTTCAGACTGATGAAGGGCCCCAACCCAAAATGCCATCTGTCCCTACACCGATGCTATCTGGCTGGCTGAGTTCCTCCAGCAGTTCCTAGTTTGCTCAAGATTCCAGCAGCTGCAATGTCCAGTGTCTTCACCTGAATGTGTGTTGCTTCACTGATGCACCATGGAGTTAGGTTCTACATTGATTGTAAACATGATCTTTGGATTGAGTCATTCGTGAAGGAGAGTCACCAATGCACCAAACAGGGGGAGAGACAAAGTGCTGGAATAATGCAGCGGGTCAGGCAGCATCTCTGGAGAATATGGATAGGTGCCGTTTCAGGTCGTAATCCTCCTGGGATGCTACCTGACCCATGGATATGCTCCAGCACTTTATGTCTTTTTTAATATAAACCAGCTTCTGCAGTTCCAAATAACGTTTCCCAGTCACTAAGTGAGTTTGTTAAGAAGTTATTGCTAAACAGAAAACTTTAGAAAAGCAGAGCGGTTTATCAGCATCATTCCTCCACCAGTAGCTCGCTTGAAAATAACTCCTCAGTACTGAAATGCAAAATATAAATATACAAATATATAAACTGCAAATAAACATGCAGTTCTGACCAGAAATGCAAATTTTCTTTCCTTACACCCTTGCTGAGTTTTTCCCCAGAGTTGTTTATTTTTTATAGATTAGAGTTGCAAGGTGGCTTGTCAAAGATCTTGTTCATCATTGTGATAGCACTGTTTGCTTTAATTAAAATGCATAATGGCGGGTAGATTTTGCTGTGGATTTTAAGTATTAAACTGCTTTTTCAATTAAAATCATTCAGCTGTCGCACATCAGATTATCAAAACAATTCTCAACTGTTCAGTGCAACGTTGGAATAAAAGCAAATAGAGTCACACAGCACAGAAACAGACCACCCCTCCCCTGCTCACTTTGTCCATGCCGACTAAGATACTGCATCTAAACTAGTCGCACCTGCCCCCTCAGCTATATCCACCAATACTAACCACCCCCTGCACCCTCCCCTCCCCATCCATGTACCTATCCAAATGTCCTCCACACATTGGCCTTGCACCTACCTCAACTACTTCCTCTGGCAGCTCATTCCAAATACCCACCACTCTTTAGTTTACTTTAGAGACACAGTGTGGAAACAGTCCCTTCGGACCACGCCAACCAGCTTTCACCCCGTACACCAACACTATCCTACACACTAGGGGCGATTTATAAAAAGCCAATTACCTACAAACCTGCACATCTTAGGAATGTGGGTGGAAACCAAAGAAAACCCACACGGGCACAGTGAGAACGTGCAAACTCAACATGGACAACAGCCATAGTCAGAAAACATAAACAATCTCCCAGATATACTAGGGGACAGAGGATCTAAGGTGATGGAGGAACTGAAGGAAATTCACATTAGTCAAGAAATGGTGTTGGGTAGACTGATGGAACTGAAGGCTGATAAATCCCCAGGGCTGATGGTCTGCATCCCAGGGTACCCAAGGAGTTGGCTCTAGAAATCATGGGAGCATTGGTGATCATTTTCTACTCTATAGATATTGGATCAGTTCCTGTGGATTGGAGGGTAGCTAATGTTATCCCACTTTTTAAGAAAGGAGGGAGAGAGAAAACAGGGAATTATAGACCATTAACCTGACATCGGTGGTGGGAAAGATGCTGGAGTCAATTATTAAAGATGTAATAGCAGCGCATTTGGATAGCAGTAACAGGATCTGTCCAAGTCAGCATGGATTTACAAAGTGGAAATCTTACTTGACTAATCCTCTGGAATTTTTTGAGGATGTAAC
This sequence comes from Leucoraja erinaceus, assembly GCF_028641065.1. Lineage (NCBI taxonomy): Eukaryota > Metazoa > Chordata > Chondrichthyes > Rajiformes > Rajidae > Leucoraja > Leucoraja erinaceus. The sequence continues at coordinate 22,587,823 of NC_073395.1, read as the reverse complement.
AAGTAAAATGGATAAGGAGGAGCCAATGGATGTAGTGTATCTGGACTTTCAGAAAGCCTTTGATAAGGTCCCACACAGGAGATAAGTAAGAAAAATTAGAGCACATGGTATTGGGGGTATGGTATTAACATGGATAGAAAATTGGTTGGCAGACAGGAAACAAAGAGAAGGAATTAACGGGTCCCTTTCAGAATGGCAGGTAGGGACTAGTGGGGTGCCGCAAGGCTTGGTGCTGGGACCGCAGCTATTTATATTTATATAACAATATATATTTGTGATTTAGATGAAGTAACATTAGCAAATTTGCAGATAACACAAGGCTGGGTGGCAGTGTGAACTGAAGAGGATGCTATGAGGATGCAGGGTGACCTGGATAGGTTGAGTGAGTGGGCGGATGCATGGCAGATGCAGTATATGTGGATAAATGTGAGGTTATCCACTTTAGTTGCAAGAACAAGAAGGCAGATTATTATCTGAATGTTTTCAGATTAGGAAAAGGGGAGGTGCAACGAGACCTGGGTGTCCCTGTACATCAGTCACTGAAAGTAAGCATGCAGGTACTGCAGGTAGTGAATAAAGCTAATGGCATGTTGACCTTCATAACAAGAGGATTTGAGTATAGGAGCAAAGAGGTCCTGCAGTTATACAGGTCCCTGATGAGACCACACCTGGAGTATTGTGTGCAGTTTTGGTCTCCTAATTTGAGGAAGGACATTCTTGCTATTGAGGGAGTGCAGCATAGGTTCACGAGGTTAATTCCCGGGATGGCTGGACTGTCATATGATGAAAGAATGGAACAACTGGGCTTGTATTCACTGGAATTTAGAAGGGTGAGAGGGGATCTTATAGAAACGTATAAAATTATTTAGGGATTGGACACGCTAGATGCAGGACACATGTTCCCGATGTTGGGGGAGTCCAGAACCAGGGGCCACAGTTTAAGAATAAGGGGTAGGCCATTTAGAACTGAGATGAGGAAGATCTTTTTCACCCAGAGAGTTGTGGATTTGTGGAATTCTCTGCCTCAGAAGGCAATGGAGGCCAATTCACTGGATACATTCGAAAGAGATAGGGCACTTAGGGCTAGCGGAATCAAGGGATATGGGGAGAAGGCAGGAACGGGGTACTGATTGTGCATGATCAGCCGTGATCACATTGAATGGAGGTGCTGGCTCGAAGGGCCGAATGGCCTACATCTATTTGCTATGTATCTATGTAATTGTTTATAGACACAATATGCTGGAGCAACTCAGCGGGACAGGCAGCATCTCTGGAGAGAAGGAACGGGTGACATTTCGGCTCGAGACCCATCGCCTGTTCCTTCTCTCCAGAGATGCTGCCTTTCCCGCTGAGTTACTCCAGCATTTTGTGTCCACGATTTAGACCAGCATCTGCAGTTCTTTCCTACATAGTTAATTGTTTACTTCTTTGTTAATTTTTAATTATTGATTGAAGTTTCTAGCAGCCCATGGTGCTTTAGAGACGCGGGAGGATTATAATGAATGGGTCATAGGTGTATTGTTGTCACGTGATCTCTGTTGGTCTTGCAAAATGGATAATCTAGCAAGGCGCTGGAACCAAGGGTGCGGGAAAATCGTTGGTGTATCTGCATACATAAGCCCCATCAGTACAAGAGTACAATAATCGTTGGTTACACTGAGGCAGTTCACAAGAGCTGCCATATTTCCAACGCCATTTTATATTTTTCAAGTTTCAAAGTTCTTTAAAAACTGCAATGTCTGAACTTGGCAGTAAAGGCCGGTTCATAAGTTCCAGGACCAGAATTATGCCATTCGTCCCATCAAGTCTACTCCGCCATTCCATCGTGCCTGATCTATCTTTCCCTCTCAACCCCATTCTCCTGCCTTCTCCCCATAACCCCAAACACCCACGCCAATCAAGAATCTGTCAATCTCCGCCTTAAAAATATCCATTGAGTTGGCCTCCACATTGGCAATGAATTCCACAGATTCACCACCCTCTGAATAAAGAATTGCCTCATCTCTTTCTGAAGATTAGTCCTTTTATTCTGAGGCTGTGCCCTCTGGTCCTAGACTCTTCCATTAGTGGAAACATCATCTCTGTTGTCATGGCGGAAGCACTGGGTCAGTATTGCAGTGGCAGGTAATGTGCTCCATAGCCGCTCCGTGCCAGTGCAGACCACGTTTCGATCCGTGCACTCAGCCTCTAGAGGGCCTCCAGCAGCGCCCGATCCAGGCGATTGCCCCCGCCTGCCGCAGGGCCTCCAGCGCCTTTCTGCATCGACCCTCGAACGCACAGTCCCTCACCTCCCACGGCCACCGCTCCGACCTAGACTCCGTGCACCGAGTACCTCCAGCGGCCAATATCAGAACACTCAGGCACGCTTAGACCCGCTCCAGGGCGGAGAAGTGATGGGGAATAAATACTGAATGATGCCCACAAATTCACCACAACAAATAAAATTTCACGTAAAATATTAACAAATGAATCTTTTGCCTTGGCTTAGGCGATCTCTTGGTTGCCAAACATTTTAACTCCTCCTTTCCATTCTCATACTGACATTTGTCCTGAGCCTCCTCCACAGTCAAAGTGAGGCCACATGCAAATTGGAGGAACAGCAACTCATATTTCGTTTGGGCAGCTTACACCCTGCGGTATGAACGTTGATTTCTCGAATTTCAAGTAACCTTTGCATTCCCTCCCTTCCCCACCATAGCTGGCTTACTAGTTCCACTGTTCGCATCCTTGAGTCCCTTCATTATCACCTCTTTCCCCAGCCAACAAAGGGCCATTGTGGGCTCCACCCATCCTTGGTCATCTGTTCCCAGCCTTGCTTTGTAATGGTCTTTTACAAAGTCCTGTTCCCTCTCCTGTACTTTCAGTCTGAAGAAGGGTTTAGTCACAAAACGTCACCTATTCCTTTTCTCCAGAGGTGCTGTCTGTTCCGCTGAGTTACCCCAGCATTTTATGTCTATCTTCAGTGTAAACCAGCACTTGCAGTTCCCTCCTACACATTTTGAACAAACACCAATTTATTCTGTTACAAATGTGTGTAAACAATATTTGACACGTTAATTTTTCGACCATCCTTCTCTTACTCAGTACCACATCTGTTCAAAAACCATTGCAGGTGCTGAAGATCTAAAATAAGATCTTTTTTTGAAAATACTCGGCAGATCGGCTGTGTTTACCTCAAACGTAGAACAGGGGTGGCACAGCGGCAGAGCTGCTGTCTGACAGCAACAGGACCCGGGTTCAATCCTCACTACGGGTGCTGTCTGTATGGAGTTTGTACATTCTCCCAGTGACCACATGGGTTCGCTCCGGTTTCCACCCACACTCCAAAGACGTACAGATTTGTAGGTTGATTGACTTCTGTAAATTGTCTGTAAAAGTGTAGGGTGGTGTTAGTGTACGGGATGATCGCTGGTCAGGATCAAACCTGGGTCTCTGGCGCTGTGAGGCAAATAGTTCGTTTGTGGTGCTAAAATGCATTTAGATGCAGCATCAGCTTCTTGTATAGTTTTGTGACATAAAGCAGGGATTAGATCACTATCGCAGATGAGCTGGTGAGTATGTAGGTGAAAGTCTCCATAATATGACCATGTTTCCCAATATTGCAGATGGATGGTGACAATACCACCACAGATGCTTCCCAGTTAGGAATCGCAAGCGATTACATTGGTGGAAGTCATTACGTGTTACATTCTCACGAAGGTAAGAATATGCTGTTATTAAAGAGGCAACGGGCTTCGCTCCAAAGCAGATCTGGCTGCGAATCATTGGTTCAACGGTGCTGTATTTGTCACATGTGCAACAGCACAGTGAAATTCTTTCTGTATATTTACACATGTGGGCACCGACTTCGTGTTTTGGCACCATTTCCAAAGTCGGTCTACTAGATCCAGGTAAGCATCAGATCACTACAGAGCCTTCCTCTGTAGCCTTGGACCAGACTGGCCGACCTGCAAGGCTGTGCCGGGAGTGTGCCTGCAAGCAGCATGCCGGGAGTGTGCCAGCTGCTTTTCATTACGCCAGCTTGTCGCTGGCCAAATTAATTTTGAAGTGTAAATCCTGTCATTTCCATATCGACCAGGTAATTTAGTTTAGTGTAAATATTGCGTAGGTTATGTTTGCCTGATAAGTTGTTGAATTCTGAAACATAGTGCAAGTCCTAAATGCTGACCAAGATAATTGCTCTGGTGTAGAGAGATGGGATCTTTTGCAGGAACCTAAGATGGTAGACAGCGATTTGATTTAACAGCGATATGATATTAGCAAAGTGTCCTAAGTCCGGCTAGTACAACGGGCCTTTAATGACAAAGTGAAGGACAATATATATATCGGTAATGAAACTGAACTCTAATCACACAAAACGGCGTCATAAACATGGCGACTCTTGTGTACTGTCTCAATACAGCATGAAAATTACCACTTGGTTGACAGGGTCTTTAGTTCAGTTTAGAAATACTAAACCCTTCGGCCCAACTTATCCACGACGACCAATATGCCCCTCCTACACTAGCCCCACCTGCCTGTGTTTGGCCCATAACTCTCTAAACCTATCCTATCCATGTACCTGCCTAAATGTTTCTTAAACATTATGATAGTGCCTGCCTCAACTACCTCATCCGGCAGCTCGTTCAATATACCCACCGCCCGTCTTAGGGTCCTATTAAATCTGTCCCCCTCCCCCTCCTCACCTTAAACCTATGTCCTCTGGTTCTCGATTCCTCTGCCGTGTGCATTCACCACATCTATTCCAAAGTATTTAAGAAGGAACTGCAGATGCTGGAAAATCGAAGGTAGACAAAAGTGCTGGAGAAACTCAGCGGGTGCGGCAGCATATATGGAGTGAAGGAAATAGGCAAAGTTTCAGGCCGAAACCCTTCTTCAGACTCAAAGGTCCAAAGTATGATCTACTATTCTTGCACTTATACTTGAGTATGATTGTGCCTATGTATAGTAAGATTTTTTTACTGAACAGTTGAAGGTCTGTAACGGCTACTACAGTCAGAGTAGTGTAAGGAGAATCCTGTGATACTGTGAGCCATTTGAAAGAGACTTGCTTCTATCTGAACCAATCACAAAGTGCTGGAGGAACTCAGCGGGGCAGGCAGTATCTGTAGACAACATCTGTAGACAATTGGTAGACAACATTTCGTGTCAGGATCCTTCTTCAGACCTGGCGTTATTAGTGATATGAAGGCATAATAACTTCACTACAGTGGTGTCCTATGTGTAACTGACGCACAATGGTGCAGCGGTAGATCCTGACATTTGTACGTTCTCCCTGTGAATGCGTGGGATTCCTCCGGGTGCTCCGCTTTCCTCCCACATCCCAAAGACGTGCGGGTTTGTAGGTTAATTGGCTTCTGTAAATTATCTCTCGTGTGTAGGGAGTGGAAGAAAAACATAGAACTAGTGTGAATGGGTGATCGATGGTCGGCGTGGACTCGGTGGGCCAAAGGGCCTGTTTCCACGCTGTATCTCTACACTCTGTCAACCTTGAGGTCGGTTTCAGAAGGAAGCAGCCAGGTACTTAAATCAGGAGTAGAGTTTTGTTACTTGCATTTGATATCTTTATTTTGTGTGATTGTATTGATGTACGGTATTATCTGACCTGATTGGATAGCATGCAAAACAAAACTTTTCACTATACCTTGCAAGGTGCACATGACAATATTAAACCTAAACCTACATCTACAAACAAATGAATGTTGTGTATTTAGGTGTGTGTCTCAATGGGCCAAATGGCCTAATTCTGCTACTATGTCTTATTTAACCATATAACCATATAACAATTACAGCACGGAAACAGGCCATCTCGGCCCTACAAGTCCATGCCGAACATTTAGTGTAGTTTAGAGAGGCAACGTGAAAACCTTCAGCCCACTGAGTCCACACTGATCACCCGTACACTAGTTCTCAATGATTCTATCATTCATGTCACGTTTGTTATGCACAGCTCACACATGCACAAGTTGCCATATTTTGGCACCATTTACAAAAGTCCCAGTCCAGTCCATGTGTTCGATGTACTGGAGTGGCTTCCCATATGGGTAAGCCCCAGGTTGCTCGGCCCATGAGCTGACGTCCCTCTCCTCGCCAGACCACCTCTGTGTCCCGTGGGAACCAACAGCAGCTGACTCCAGCAGCTCCCTTCTCCTGGGCTCTCTTGTTTTCGGGGCCGAGCTCGGCGGCTTCTGAGCTTCCCTGCCTACACATCTCTTCTATCACTACCTCTATCCTATGCACTAGGAACAATTGACAGAAGCCAATTAACCTACAAACCTGCATTTCTTTGGAGTGTGGGAAGAAACTGGAGCACCTGGAGAAAATCCACGCAGCCAAACTCGGAGAACGTGCAAACTCTGTACAGACAGCACCCATAGTCAGGATCGAACCTAGGTCTCTGGCGCAGTAAGGCAGCAACTCTATCGCTGCGCCACTGTGCCGCCCCTTATGGTCTTATGAGATAGATCAGCCATGATTGAATGGCGGAGTAGACTTGATGGTCTAAATGGACTAATTCTGCTTCGATCATTTATGATCCTATGGTGTGACTGATATAAATGTTTGTGAATCAGTTCTTTGCCCAATGTCCAGCGAAGGTTAATGGGCACAGTGTGTGAATGATGGGCTGTTTAAACACTGTGACCTGTGTTTGACCTCAGCACAAACAACGGGATGGAATTATCTGTCTTGTGACTGCATGGGTTCAACATAAAATGAGCCCTGCTGGCCTGAACTTAGTTGTCAATGATTATTCGGCTATCTTTTTGAACAGCCGGAGTTTGACTCGAATAGGTCGTTGGGCGGAAAATAGATTATTTTTGAGATCTGACGTGCTTTTCCAAGGATTCCCGTGTCCTGCACGTATAGAGACATTGATCATGAACTATGCCTGACAGTGGAAACTAGCGGCACAGTGGGGCAGCGGTAGAGTTACTGCCTTACTGCATTGGGAACCTGGGTTCAATCCTGACTACAGTGCTGTCTCTACAGAGTTTGCACGATCTCCCTGTGACTGCGTGGGTTTTCTTCGGGTGCTCTGGTTTCCTCCCACACTCTAAAGACGTACAGGTTTGTAGGGTAATTGGCTTCGGTAAAAATGGTAAATTGTCCCTAGTTTAGTTGAATACGTGGAAACAGATCCATCAGCCCGCCAAGCCCGCGTGGACCAGCGATCCCCATGAACTCGCACTATCCTACACACCAGGGACAATTTATAATCTTTACCGTAGCCAATTAACCTACAAACCTGTACGTCTTTGGATTGTGGGAGGAAACCACACGCGGTCAAGGGGAGAACGCACAAACTCTGTATAGACAGCACCTGTAGTCAGAATCCAACCCGGGTCTCTGGCACTGTAAAGCAGCAAATCTACTACTTGCCGCCCAAATTGTGTAAGATAGTTAGTGTATGAGGTGATCATTAGTCTCCCACACTCTCTAAAGCTGTCCTATACGTAATGAGAAGAACAGGGTCACACCGCACGCAAACAGGCCCTTCAGCCCACTGAGTCTGTGCTGACCATCAAGCACCCATGTGTCCAAACCCTACATTAATCCCACATTATTCTCTCCACATTTCAATCAATTTCCCCCAGATTCTGGTGGTATTACTGGAAAGGGTGCAGAGCTGATTTACGAGGATTTTGCCAGGAGGGGCTGAGCTATAGGGAGAGGTTGAGCAGGCATGGACTTTATTCCTTGGAGGATGAGGGGTGATCTTACACAGGTGTACAAAATCATGAGATGAACACACAGTCTCTTGCCCAGAGTAGAGGCACCGAGAACCAGAGGATATAGGTGTAAGGTGAGAGGGGAAAGATTTAATAGGAACCTGAGGGGCAACCTTTTTACACAAGGGTGCTGGGTGTATGGAACGAGCTGCCAGAGGAGGTAATCTAGGTAGGAACCATTGCAACATTTAACAAGCATTCAGACAGCTACAGGTATAGGATATGTTTAAAGGGATATGAGCCAAACGAAGGCAGGTGGGACTAGTTTAGATGGGGAATGTTGATCGATATGGTCAACTTGGTCTGAAGGGCCTGTTTCCACGCTGTATAACTTTAGGACTGTGAATATCACCAAGCAGTCCAGATATAGGATAAATGATAGAGCATTTAGTGCAAGATATAACATTTGAAGTCCGAGGTGAAAGCTTTTCGTTTTGTGCTATCCAGTCAGCGTGAAGACTATACATGATTACAATCCAGTTGTCCACAGTGTACAGATACAAGATAAATGGTACAATGTTTAGTGCAAGATAAAGTCCGCTTAAAGATGAAATGTTTCCAATGAGATAGAAGGGAGGTCAGGACTGCACTCGGGCTGATGAGAAGCTGTTTTTTCTACTGAATGTTTTGAGTTTTTTCTTGCTTATTTGGGGGATTGCATGTGAGCAGTGTCTTTGTTTCAGGGGACACGGACGAGGGGCTCGGTGATCACGATGACACAAATGGTTCCAAGGAGTCGTACCGGGAGCAGGATATCTATCTTCCCATCGCCAACGTTGCCCGGATAATGAAATCAGCGGTTCCTCAAACGGGCAAGGTAGTGTGTAACTGTACCTTTTTTAATAAATGTACAACAACTCACAGTGCAGTACAGCAGCGCAGCAGTAGAGTTGCTGCCTTACAGCAATCCTGACATTCGATGCTGTCTGTGTGGAGTTTGCACATTCTCCCTGTGACTGTGTGGGTTTTCTCCGGGTGCTCCAGTTTCCTCCCACAATCCAAAGATGTGCAGGTTTGTAGGTTCATTGGCTTCTGTAAATAGTCCATAGTGTGTAGGATAGAATTAGTGTACAGGTGATCGTTGGTCAGCGTGGACCAAAAGACCTGTTTCCATCGCTGTATCTGTAGTAACTTAACTAAACTCCTCTTTAGGACGCTCCCTGTCTCATTTCAGCCAACAAGATTGTATTGGTCAAATGTACATTGGTAATTTAGAACAGAGGAGCAGGAATTGGGTCCGTTTATTGTCATGTGTACCAAGCTACAGAGAAAAGCTTTTTTGTTGCATGTTATCCAATCGGCAGAAAGACTATACATGATTATCATCGAGTCATCCACAGTGTACAGGCACAGGATAAAGGGAGTCGTGTTTAGTGCAAGATAAGATCCAAGATTAAAGATAGTCCAATGGTTTCCATAGTGATGGTTCAGTTGCCCAATAACAGCTGGGAAGAAATTGGACCTGAATCTGGAGGAATTGTGAACCATCACTTTGGCGAATGATGTTGAAAAACCGAGTATTTTTCAGCTAATGAGAAATTGGAAGGTGTTAGCATTCAGAGAACCAGTTAATGTGCTGGTTCACGAAGTCGAGAAGGCAAACAGTATGGACACAAATTGCTGGAGTAACACAGTGGGTCAGGCAGCATCTCTGGAGAACAAGGATGGGTGACGTTTCAGGTTGGAATCTTTCTTTGGACTGGACCAGTTTGAAGAAGGGTCCCAACGTTAAATGTCACCATGTTCTCCAGAGATGCTGCCTGACCTGTTGAGTTATACTCTGGAGAGATACAGGCCTTTCGGCCCACCGAGTCCGCACTGACTCTGTACATTAACATTATCCTACACACTAGGGACATTTTTTTTTACAGCTTATTGAAGCTAATTAACCTACACCCCTGAAGATAGACACAAAATGCTCTAGTAACTCAGCGGGTCAGGCAATATCTCTGGAGAATAGGTAACATTTTGGATCGAACCCCAGTCTGAAGAAGGGTTTCCACCCGAAACATCACTTCTTCATTTTCTCCAGAGATGCTGCCAGACCCACTGAGTTACTCCAGCATTTTATGTCTTTTTTGGTATAACCCAGCACCTGCAGTTCCTTCCTACACATTTAACCTACAACCCTGTACATCTTTGAAATGTAGGAGGAAACGGGAGCACCCGGGGAAAACCCAGGCGGTCGCAGGGAGTACGTACAAACTCTGTACAGACAGCACCAGTGGTCAGGATTGAACCCGGGTGTCTGGCGCTGTAAGGCAGCAACTCGACCGCGGTGGAGCTGAGGTGAAGGATCCGCCTCGCTTGGGCAGAGTAGGCACGAGGACAGGTCAGCCCACTGTTGTTGCCCTGCTCCCTTCTGACGGCCAACTTTGTTTTCTATCCCCCAGATCGCTAAAGATGCAAAGGAATGTGTCCAGGAGTGTGTGAGTGAGTTTATCAGCTTCATCACGTCCGAGGCCAGCGAGCGATGTCACCAAGAAAAACGCAAAACCATCAATGGAGAAGATATCCTCTTCGCCATGTCCACATTAGGCTTCGACAGCTATGTGGAGCCACTAAAACTCTACCTGCAGAAGTTCAGAGAGGTGAAACTGTCTTCACTTAACTTTTTACTTAAGTCCGTACCTTGTCTTCTTATTTAAAAACAATAAAATATTGAATTGTGCAGGCAATGAAGGGAGAGAAAGGATTAAACACGTCAACAGGCGGAGGCACAGACGGCCTGGGAGAGGAGCTCACAGATGAAACCTTTTGTAAGTGCTGCTTAAAATCATTGCTTATTTTTACCAACTAATCAAACACTGGCCAAGGAGGGAGAAGGAAATACGTGTAAATTATTTCTTCCGGGCGGCTCTGTGAAGCAGCTGGCGGAGCTGCTCTCTCACAGCGCCAGAGGCCCGGGTTTCATCCTGACCTTGGGTGCTGTCTGTGTGGAGTTTGCCCGTTCTCCCTGTGGGTTTCCTCCGGGTGCTCCTGTTTCCGCGTATCCACCCACATAGCAAAGGCATATGGATTCGTAGGTTAATTGGCCTCTAATTTGTAGACAGTGAGGGGGGGGGGGGAAATAAAGCTGGTGTGAACCTGTTTGGTCGCGTATCCCGAAGGGCCCCACATCAGCAAAGGCAGAGAAGACACTATGACTTGAGATTATATTGAGATTATAAGTTTGGTTAATTGCAGCGGCCCCTACAGCCTTTGTAGACAGTGAGGGGGGGGGGGGGCGGGGGGGGGGGGGAAAAACTGTTTAAAGCTGGTCGGGTCTCGGCTGAACGGGTGCCTGAACGACCCGGGGCTGATGCGGAGCTCAGTGTGGACTCGTCGGGGGTGGCGGGCCTCCGAAGCGGCGGTGACTCGCTGCTGCGACTCGACTCCTGGGGCTCCATGTTGTATCAATCAGTCCCGCAACGCGACTCAAAACAACCCGGAGGGATCACTTCAGAGAAGCCCGTGGGGGTTCCAACTTGGACTTTCAGGCCTGAGGCCGTGGGATCATATCGCCCGCCTGGGGCTTGGACATGGTGAGCACGGAGAACTGGGAGAGTAAGACTGCCTGACACAGTGGCGCCCAAGACTCGGGTTCAATCCCGACCTCGGGTGCTATTTGTGTGGAATTTGCACGTTCTCTCTGTGGTTTCATCCGGCTGATCTGGTTTCATCCCACATGCCCCACTGTAAATTGCCCTGTGTGTGCAGGGTGTGGATGTGAAAGTGGGATCACATACAAAGGGCAGCACAGTGATACGCGGTAGAGTTGCTGCCTTGCAGCGCCAGAGACCCGGGCTTGATCCTGACTACGGATGCTGTGTGTGTTTGTACATTCTCCCTGCAACCACGTGTGTTTTCTCTGGGTGCTCCGGTTTCCTCCCACACTCATGTCGTGCAGGTTGGTAGGTTAATTGGCTCTGGTAAAATTGTAAATTATTCCTAGTATGTAGGATAGTATTTGTGTATGAGGTGATCGCTGATCAGTATGAACTCTGTGGGCCGAAGGACTCGTTTTCGCACTGCGACTTTAAAATGTCCAAAGCCACACTCGTACCCCAGGTGCAATTTACCAACCTGTACTCCTCTGGGATGTGGTGGGAAACCAAACCTGGAGGAAGTAATTGCAATCACAGGGAGAACGTGCAAACTCCACCCGAGGTCAGGATTACAGCACTGGAGACCAGTGCTGTGAGACAGCGGCTCTACAACTGCAACACCAAGCTGCCCCCATGGAGACATTGTAACAGAGACTAAACCTACAGTTGCAGTAAATTGTTGAGGGCTGGTGAAAAATGAGTACCAAGGGGTACTGACATGAGTACCAAGGGGTACTGACATGATGCACCCAAGCCAGGCAAATCTCTTGTGTGCTGGTCCGAGAAGTAGATCTGCAATCACTCATTATAATCGCTCCAATCTTTTAAATCTCTACTCCACACTGAGGATGGTTTGATTGTAATTGTGTATAGTCTTTCCACCAAATGGATAGCACGCTCCAAAACAAGTTTTTCACTGTACCTCAGTACACATGATAATAATCTAAACTAATAGATGTTGGCCAGTGGGAAAACTGCAACTAAAGTCTTACTTATACAACACAGAAAAAGGTCCTTCATCCCAACTTGCCCATGTTGAACAAGTAATCTTCCCGAGTTCTGTAATTTCTAGTGTGTTTGCAAATAGCTGGAGCTGGTTCAATATCTCAGGCTGTTGCGTGACTGGAATTTCCAGCAAGGTCATTTTGGCCATTAGAACACAGATAAGGGACAAATCGATTCGGTCAAATTCCTTAGAAAAAATGACTTGGCAGAAAACCTATGTTGGTGGAGTCTGATGAGGTGAAATGGGTGAATTATTGGAGCTATGTATAAAGGTCCTGGAAAGAGTGGATGTGGAGAGGGTGTTTCCATTAGTGGGAGAGTCCAGGACCAATGGCCAAAGGCTCAGAATAAAAAGACGTATCTTTAGAAAAGGGATGAGGAGGAATTTCTTTAGTCAGTGAATTTGTGGAATTCATCGCCACAGAAAGCTGTGTCTCTAAAAATAAAACTAAATATCAGGAATTTATGATTCCGTGCAGTGAGGACTACATTGACCAACTGTGCTCTTTGATCCAATGCATTAAGCTCTTTATGGTTTAGCTGTTGCAAAAATACCTCCGTGCCAATAGAAGCCGTAACTCTCCTTTCCATTGACAGCTAACCAGTTGACAACAGGATTGATCACTACAGATGGCCAACCACAGAACGTCATGGTTTATACAACATCTTACCAACAGGTGAGCATTGCCTTGACCATCTGCTGTTTTACACAAGAAAGCCTCGCTCTTCCTGCCTGAGTGAAAGCACAAGGAGCTTCTGTTGGGGCTATTGTGCATTTTAGTTTAGAGATAGTTTCAAGTAATTTATATTTCAATTTCCTCGCTGATGGGATTTCATAAATTTAAGTGTGAATTTGCCTCTGTTATGCAAAATGGGATCATATGGGTAGTACGGTGGCGCAGCATTAGAGTTGCTGCCTTACAGGAACTCTAGTAAGAACTGGGTTTGATCCTGACTATGACAGCTGTCTGTACGGAGTTTGTACGTTCTCCCCGTGACCGCATGGATGTTTCCGGTATCCTCCCACTGTCCAAAGACATTAATTTGGTTTTGGTAACAATTGTAAATTGTCTTAGTTTGTAAGAGAGTGTTAGTGTATGGGGGAATCAATGGTCGGCACCGACTCAGTGGGCTGAAGGGCCTGTTTCCGCATTGCATCTCTAAACTAAACAATGTATGGAAACAGGCCCTTCGAGTCCACAATGATCAATGTTCACCTATACACTAGCTCTTTCCTTCGCACTAGGAACCATTTACAGAAGCCAATTAACCTACAAACCTAAGTCTGAAGAAGGGTTTCGGCCCGAAACGTTGCCTATTTCCTTCGCTCCATAGATGCTGCTGCACCCGCTGAGTTTCTCCAGCTTTTTTGTGTAACCTACAAACCTAAATGTCTTTGGGATATGGGAGGAAACCAAAGGAATGTTGATCCTTTACAACAGCCTCACCCTTGCCTATCCCCAAATCCCTTTGACCCCTGTAATACAGAAACATATCATAGAATATGAGAGGCATAGTTAGGGTTGACAGTCAGAACATTTTTTCCAGGGTGACAAAATCAAATATTAGATGGCAGATCATTAAGGTGAGAGGAGCACATTTTAAAGGTGTTTGAGGCAGGTTCTATTGTGACATTTAAGAAATATCTAGGCAGGTACATAGATAGGATAAACTTAGAGGGATATGGGACAAAAACAGGCAGGTGGGACCAGTGTAGACGGGACATGGTGGTCAGTGTGGACAAGTTAGTCATGGAGTCGTACAGCATGGAACCAGGCCCAACTTGCCTCAACTACCTCTCGTTCCATACACCTACCACTCTTTGTGTGAAAAAGTTACCCCACAGATAACTATTCAGTTTTTCTCCCTTCACCTTAAACCTATGCTCTGTATGCCCTATGCTCTCAATTCCTGTACTCTGGGCACGAGGCTCCGTATGTCCTCCCAATCTATTCCTCTCATGATTTTGTACACCTCTATAAGATCACTCTTCATCCTCCTGCACTCCAAGGAATAATCCTAGTCTGCTCAACCTCCTCCTGTAGCTCAGGCCCTTGAGTCCTGGCAACATCATAGTAAGTTGGGCTGAAGGGCCTGGTTCCACGCTATGTGTCAGGAAACTGTAGAGATCCAGAATTTTTGGTGGGTCAGGGATCTGTGTTTCCATACTGCATCACTGATTTCCACTATGTGCGTGTGTGTGTATATGGAGCAACAAACTGACCCTGTCCCCCTTCTTCCTGGCAGATTTCGGGTGTACAGCCCATTCAGTTCTCCTGATGGAAGCTACTTAGACTTGGAAACATGTTAAGCCCTACAGTAACAGAAAAGGAATCAGAAAGAAGAGAGCAGTCAAATGGTCAACTGGCCGAGGAGAATGTTCTTTACCTGCTCTTGAATTATATTCTTCTGGATAGTTGTAGATGCTTTAACAGGTTCCTGGGGTGTGAGTGGCAAATCCCGTGTCCAACCCCCACCTGAAAGATCATTTCTTATTTACCAGTTTTAAAACAAAAACTGAATCTTTATAATGTATCACAGTTACAAAGTACTTTTGTTTTGTACAAGAGTTGGGTTTTGTGTGAACACATGCAGGAAGCTGTCATTGGCTGCTGTGTGTCCAATTTATTACTGTCAGAACTTACTGGGCAGTGTCTTATTTTCATATTGAATCATGTTGCTCCTTTTGTAATTCAAATAAGTAATTTCACTAGATGTACCCTTTTAATAAAACAGGTGTAAAATAAATTGTTTTTGAGAGTACAAAACGTGTTCATGTCGTCTGTCCTCTGCTCTTCTGTCATGGTAAATAGGCCGGGTAGCAGGGTGGTTAAGTTACTGGCTATATCCAGAAGCAGAGTAGGGGTGGGAAGATGTTGCAGCGGTTGAGTTGCTGCCTTACAGCGCAAGAGATACAGGTTTGATGCTGACAACAGATACTCTGTACGTACTCCCTGTAACCACATGCGTTTTCTCCGGGTGCTCCGGTTTCCTTCCACACTCCAACGACGTTACGTACAGGTTTGTAAGTTGATTTCGGTAAAAATTGTGAATTGTCCCTAGTGTGTAAGATGGTGCTAGTGCTAGTGCACGCTGGTTGGTGCAAACTTTGTGGGCAGAAGGGCCTGTTTCCACACTATCTCTAAAGGAGCAGAGTATTCTTCAAAAGTTATAGGAGCAGTACTATGATACTCAAACGATCAAGTGTACTGCACCATTCATTCATGGCTGATCTATCTTTCCCTCTCAACCCCATTCTCTTGCCTTCTCCCCATGATCCTTGAAACCCCAACAAGAATCTGTTAATCCCCACCTTAAAAATACCCAATGACTTGGCTTCCATGGCAATGAATTCCACAGATTTGCCACCCTCTAACAAAAGAAATTCCTCACCTTTCTAAAGGTACGTCCTTTTATTCTGAGCTGTGCCCCTCTGATCCTTGACTCTCCCACCAGTGAAAACACCCTCTCCACATTTACTCTCTCCAGGCCTTTCACTATTTGGTAAGTTTCAATGAGGTCTCCTCTCATCCTTCAAAACTCTAGTGAGTAGACAGGCCAGTGCCATCAAACTATTCTCACCAAAGCACCTGTGGAATTTAAATGCTAGCGATTGAACACCTGGAATAAAGGCAAGCATGTATAATTGTGACCAGATTGGTGCACTGTTGTCCTTCACCCTTAGTTTATTATCATGTGTACTGATTCCATAGCTCTTGCCTGACGGGAGAAGAGAGTGACCAAGGCGAGACTCATTCTTGATTGTGCTGGTGGCCTTGTTGAGACAGTGTGGTGTGGTTGAATCTTCTTGGTCTGTACCTGAGACTGAAATGTCACCCATCCCTGGTCTGAGATGCTGCAGGACCTGCTGAAGTACTTCAGTGTAAACCAGCATCTGCAGTTCCTACACACAAGTTACTCCAGGAATTTGGGTTCTTTCTAAAATCATCAACGTGGTTGAGATTAAGGTCTACAATGATGGTCATGACCTCTACCTTACAACAATTCTTCCACTTACTGACCTGCTGCTCTGGAACCCACCCCACTGCTACTCCAGCTTAAATCTTCTCAAATACAGAAAGGAGATGGAGAACTTAGTAACATAGATTCAGGTCAACAACCTCTCACTATTGACTTCAGGAAGCATGGTGAAGTACATGCCCCAGTCAACATTAACAGTGTCAAAGTGAAAATGGTTGCGTTTAGTTTCTTGGCATTAATATTACTGACAATCTGTCATGGACCATCCACATTGATGCGACAGCCATCAGTGCCCCAACTCCTCAGGATACTGAGGAAATTCAGAATGTCTCCAAAATTTACAAACTACAGCATAGAAAGCATGCTGTCAGGGTGCATCACAGGTTGGTTTGGGTTCAACGCTACCCAAGACTGCCGAAATGTCAGAGTACTGGAGATATAGCCCAGTCCATCATAGCCAGCCCTTTCTCCATTGACCATCTACACTTTATGCTGCCTCAGAATCATAATATCTACTGACATGGCCTCCACAGCCCTCGGTGGCAATGAGTTCCATCCTTTGACTAAATAAGTTCCTCCTTTCTAAAGAACGGCATTTAATTCTGAGGCTATGACCAGTGAAAACATCCTTTCCACATCCACTCTATGCCTTTCATTAAGTTTCAATGAGGTCCCCCCCCCCCCTCTAAATTCCAGTGAGTAGGGGCCCAGTACTATCAATTGTTCATCAGATGCTAACCTACTCATTCCTGGATCATTATTGTAAACCTCCTCTGGGCGCTTACCAGAGCCAGCACATCCTTCCTCAGATATGTGGCCCAAATCTGCTCCAATTGCGGCCTATCCAGCGCCTTAAAGAGCCTCAGCATTACATCTATTTTTTGTATTCCAGTCCTTGATATAAATGTTATCATTGAATTTACCTTAGTATTGATTTGACTTGCAAATTACCTTTGTGGGAGTCCTGCATCAGCACTCCTAAATCCCTTTGGATTTCTGGATTTGCGCTCCTTTTAGAAAATAATCTACGCCTTTATTCTTATTACCAAAATGCATGACTCCGCACTTTGCTACACTGAATTTCATCTGCCACTTCACTGTCCACTCTCCTTACCTGTCCAAGCCCTTCTGCAGAGTCCTTGCTTCCCCTACATTGCCTGCCCCTCCACCTATCTTAGCATCATCTGCAAACTTGGCCACAAAGCCTTCAATCCCCTTATCCAAATCATTAATATACAACGTGAAGAGAAGCGGCCCGAGCACCGACCCTTGCGGTAAAAGCCCCTTTTGGCAAATTGTTAGGGATTTGGCACTGGAAAAGTGACGGTAGAATTGACAAGAAATGTATAGGATGTGTAGGAAGGAACCGCAGATGCTGTTTTCTACCAAAGAGACACAAAATGCTGCAGTAATTCGGCAAGTTAGGCGGCATCTCTGGAGAAAATGAATACGCGATGTTTTGGGTCGGAACCCTTCTATAAGAAATGCATGACTTTTTGAAATTAAAGTATATTTAAAAAATCACAAATTAAAACACAATTCCTTTATATACAATTTTTCTTTGAAGCAAGAAAGGATAACCATTCTCAAGTGATGCATTGTTAAAATTGCAGTTAATATTCTGCTAGCAGTAAAATGAAAAGAAAAATGCATTCTCTAAAGTAGGTAAAGGAGACAGCATATTGGTGATTCACCTATTACCTCATGGAAACAAAGGACAGCACTTTTCTCTCAAACAAAAGTAAAACAAGCATTTAAAAAAAGGAGAAATCACAAACATATTTGGTGGAAACCAAAAACAGGTATTTTCTTCCTACCTCTCTGCCCTGGTTACAGAGAAAAGTTGAATTGCCCAATGAAGACTTCACCAAACTTTATTAAGTGATGGCTCATAAATAAGATCAATATTGCAAGAATACAAAGAGCGTAGTTTCACAATATGTACACTATAGTGAACAAAATTAAATATCTCTTCAGTTTAAGCCATTTTCGGAGCATGCTGTTGTGGATAGGTAGAACTAGAACGCATGGTCAAGAGATAAGCATTTAGATTTGGCAACTTTTCTTTTTTATTTTCATCACAGCATAAAATCTAACGGAGACAGTTCTGGTCAAATCCTTCTTCAGATCGCTTATTTTCGCTGAACAGCAGGAATTGGCTAAAAGAACAAAGGATTCCGCTGCAAACCTTAAATAAGGGTTATAAAAATAACATCTGCACTGTCTTTAAAACAAAAAAATCAAAAAAATCATTTCCGGCTTTTATTGAGTTAGCTGTACAAAATGAGTATCCAATCACAAGGCATGAGAAAATGTGCCAATTATTTGTCCATTGTTGCACTGCTGAAAATGTAGCTTTTAACTTAAAAGAAAATGCACAGATTTGTTTAAGGCAGTATTTACTGCTAAAGGGATTAACATGTCTCACCAAAATATGGATTACTCAAATAATATTATGCATAATATGCGTAGAAAGATAAAAGAGCAGTGTTACTAAACATTATAAACCTCCCCCAGACTGACACTCCCAATGCACCTTCCTAAAGCTGGGTCTCAATCTGAAACCATTCCTTCTCTCCAGAGATGCTGCCTGTCCCGCTGAGTTACTCCAGCTTTTTGTGTCTATATTCCTAAAGCTGAACCACTGTTAACAAAAGCATTTTGTGCAAAGATTTTTTTTATGTGTAGTTCACCTAAAATTAAACTCAAGCCTATTCTGCATTTTTTGCACTGTTAAATTGGTAAACAAGAAGGCAAATCTGAAAAAAAACGATGCAAATTATAAGCCATTGAGTTCAGTGACAAATAGAAACCTAGTAGTTATTTAGCCGATAGTAATTCTGAACTGTACAATCATATGATGAAATTAGCCAGCATTACAGCGTTAAGCAATGTTTGGTCAAAAGGGTTGGGTCATAAATCTGTCAAATTGCTTGACCCCACAACGTACTGGGAATTAATGGTTCCTACCAAAATAGGAAGCACTTGTAAAAGCAACTTTGTTGGATTCAATGCGTGCAATTGAGGCAAGGATTTACTACGCTTAAAGCAGCTTGATATTGCTGGTTATAAGTAGTTTGTTGGAAGACTTATCAATACCTCTTCCATACACATAGCTGAGGGTTCCCCAACAATTTCAATACAGGTACAGTATGTGTTGGTGGGAGCTGAGGGGCAAGTCTTTAAATTTGAAGAAACCAAACTGTTGCTGCCACTGAAAGCATTCTAAAATTCATAATGCGTCAACAAAAGACAATTGTGGTTAGTGACGTTTACGAGGAACACTTGTATTAAAAAAAAAAAAAAAAAAGTGGGGTCGGGTCATACAACTTTTATATCCAATGCATCTTCATTCATTTTTATATTTGTATAAAAATTGAAAATAAAAAAGCAGTTTCAAATTTTTCATCTCAAATCATGCACAAAATATGCCACTCAGTGGCCTGCGCACACTCACACACACACTCACGCACAAAGAAAGATTTTTCCAATAACTTTTGTTTCTAATGGTGATTCAGAATCTGTGTAAGTGCTACTCTGAGAACAAAGCTGCTTCTCCTTAGTGCCATTTTTTTTGGTCCCAAACTTCATCCACATAAAAACATGCTTTAAAGACCTATCTAATCCACCTGCAACAAGGTGAAACACCAACATTTCTTTGAAAACTCTTTAAACCAATGCTTGCACAGCAAACACCCAATCACTACTGTAGTGATTTCAGAATAATCCACTTTAGAAACAAGCCACCTAGATGAACTCTGCACAGTAATGTTAATACAAATTTAAAATCTACATTATAATGTTTCTAAAAAGCTATCGTTTAAAACTTGCCTCAAGACTATCTGTCACAGTTCTAAAACAAGAAATGTACTATATACAATTAATACAAATTAAATTCCTTCTCTAAGAAGCTCACAAGTTATAGGAATTAAGAGTATAACAGGAACATATTACAAAACATTTACAAAATAAATACAAATACTATCCGACAGTACTTTACTTCTTTCATCCAGCAAATAGAAAAGTCGTCTTTTCATCATTCAAACTTGGACTTCTTGGCACCTCCACTTTTAGTGCTGTAATCACATTCAAGACATTGTGTTAATAGATACTTTAAAACAGCGGTCAACCTAACCTAATCTTTTATTATATTTCTCCTCCATTTTACTTTCCTTACAGTTATTGCCTTTTGCAGCCACATATTTTGGCTACTGATAGGACAATAAGACATAGGAGCAGAATTAGGCCCTTCAGCCCTTCGAGTCTGCTCCGCCATTCAATCATGGCTGATCGATGTTCCCATCCCCACTACATTTTCCTGCCTTCTCCCCTTAACCTTCAACACCCTTACTAATAAATAATCTACCAATCTCTGCTTTCAAAATTTCCAATGACTTGTTCTCCCCAGCCGTCTGTGCAAATAATTCCTGAGATTCACCATCCTCTGGCAAAATAAATCCCTCCTCATCTCCATTCTGAAGGTACATCCTTTGATTCTGAGGCTGTGCCCTTATTCTGAAACTATGCCCCGATGGCAAATTTCGCAAAGAAACAAAGTGACAAATGCTAGTCATGAAAAGTACTTGTGTTTCCCTGTCCTGAAGGTTGTTGGAGGTTGAGGGGAGACTTGATACAAGTATATAAAAATTATAAAAGTTGAATGGAGATGTGGAGGGCAAGCTTTTGTTTTGAAAAAGAGTAGTGGGTGCCTGCAACGCATTTCCAGGGATGCAGGTAGAGGTAGACACAGCGTTTAGGAGGCATTCAGATAGACATATAGTAGGCTAACCCATGCTCTCCTGCCTTAGCCCAGACCTGTTAATCCCAATGCTGTCAGATTTAAAAAAAATCAGAAACTAATAAGCCCATTTAAAAACGTTTTAAAAAAGCAAATAAATTATAAACTGGAGTAATTGAATTAAAAACAAATGAATCTCTTTAACCTCAAGAACTAATAGGTCACTCACTTGTCTGGTGATACTGTAGACCTCTTTACTGTGCTCTTTGTTCCTTGTGCACCTGCATCTAACGGATAATGAGAGCAGATTGTTAACATTCTCACAGGAGCAACAAAATGGGAGTACATTTCTAATGCCTTCAACGAACCAGACCAGACAGAACCGGGTTTTAGCCAGGAGCTTAGTTTTGTCAGGGGTGGGCTCTTCCCGCAGATGCTGTCCAAACTCGCGAGTATTTCTAGTATGTGTTTATTTCTGAAGTTCTGTCTCACTTATAGTACACCTCTGTAAATTAAAAGTAGACTGTGTGGATACAACCCAAATCATTTTTCCATAATAAAAACAAAAAATGCTGAAAACGCTCCTACGTCAGGCTGCATCTATGGAAAAAGACCTGTTTCTGCTTCCAAACATGCTGCCTGGCCTACTTGTTCCCAGGATTTCCTGTTATATTTCAGATTTTCAGCTGGTGCAGTTTTCTGATTTTCAATAGTTTTGCTAGTTTAGTGGAGTGCAGAAGAGGTTTGACCAGAATGTGGCCTGGATTAGAAGGTATTAGCTATAAGGAGAGGTTGGACACACTTGTATAGACATAAAGTGCTGGAGTTCGAGTACACACAACCTGACTATGGGTGCTGTCTGTACGGAGTTTGTACGGTCTCCCTGCGACTATGGGTTTTCTCTGGGTGCTCTGGTTTCCTTCCACAATCCAATGTTTGTAGGCTAATTGGCTTTGGTAAAATGGTAAATTGTCCCTAGTGTATAGGATGGTGCTGGTGTACGGGGTGATCGCTGATCACCGTGGACTCACTGGGCTGAGGGGCCTGTTTCTGCGCTGTATCTCCAAAGTTGCAAATAATTCATGTAACAGGACAATAAATTAAAAGTTTTACCTTGAAGCCATCTAACTTGTGTAGCTGGTCCGTATCCCTTCTCGTTCCGTGCTGCAATCCTAAAAATGATAGCAGGCTTTGTTGTGCAATCAATGTGTGCATTGGCAAGGTGTGATGAGGAGACCACACACGAGGGCTTGGTGCCACAGTATACCCGCATAAAGGCCAGCTGGGCCGGGCTTCCAGACTTGGATTCTGTCACCTGAATGCTGCGCACTGCCAGATAGACGGAATACTCCAGTATTTTTCCAGCAGTTGTCGCAGGCGGTTCCCAGGTTAGGTGAGCCCCATCAGCACTCTGTGGAGGCAGGGCCAGTGAGAGGTTAAAATCTGCACTCAATTCAACTCCCGACACAAGATTTCAAAATAAAGTTACATTTATAGTAACAATTCACCACCTCGCAACTCTACACCATCCGACCCGCTTCCTCGTGTATATTAGAACAAGTTCATCTTTATTTTAGTTGTACACCTCCAGATTATGAAAAGGTTTCTTCCCAGCTGTTATCAGGCAACTGAATGGTCCTCTCATCAGCTAGAGGGCGATCCTGACCTCCAATCTACCTCATTGGAGACCTTTGAAGTCCAATTCAAGAAAGTTCAATGTTATATCTTTGCACTAAATGTTGTACCCTTTATCCTTTATCTTTAACTGTGCACAGCTTGATAGTATAGTCTTTTCTTTGATAGCATGTAAGCAAAATTTTTTCACTGTATCTCAGTACACGTGACAATAATAAATTAAACTATTTGGGCGGCACAGTGGTGCAGCGGTAGAGTTGCTGCCTTACAGCACCAGAGATCCGGGTTCGATCCTGACTATGGGTGCCGCCAGTATGGAGTTTGTACATTACCCCGTGACCAACCCAGTGACCTGTGTGGGTATTCTCTGAGTGCTCCGGTTTCTTCCCAAACTCCAAAGACGTACAGGTTTGTAAGCTAATTGGCTTGGTAAATTTGTAAATTGTCCCTAGCATGTGCTGGATAGTATTAGTGTGCTGGGATCACTGGTCTGTTTCCGTGCCTTATATCTAAACTAAACTATTTGGAGATCGATTAGGAAATTAATTTAGAGATGTACTGTCATGTGTGTGAAGTTTTTCCAATTGATTTCACTAACAATTACTAATGATTGAATTTTCTGTGAAAATACCACTGTAGTAAAAAGTTATGTATTATAAAAAAGTTAAATAAATGATTAAATTTAAAAAATGCGTAACTAAATGTTCTCTGTAATTGATGTCCCAACCTCCCTTTGTACCTTGGTTATCTTGATCGCTGATGGAGCTCCAGGAAATCCAGGGAGACAAGTTTTGAATGCACATATCTCGCTGAAGGAACCCCTTCCACATGCGTTGATTCCTGCAACCCTGAATTTATACGCGGTCCCTGGCAAGAGCTCTTGCTTTTTCAGCATGCTGTAGTCTGGGATGTTAGCACTTGCATCCTACAGCAAACAAAGTATTACATATTTAAAAATCAAGTTGAGTATAGAAGTTGGGAGGTCATGTTGCAGTTATACAAGACGTTGGTGAGGTCACATTTAGAATATTGTGTTCAGGTTTGGGCACCATGTCATGCGAAAAATGTTGCCAAGCTGGAAAGGGTGTAGAGGAGATTTACGATTTAGGAGGATGTTGCTAGGACTGGAGGGCCTGAGCTACAGGAGGAGGTTGAACAGACTAGAACACTCTTCCTTGGAGCACAGGAAGAAGAGAGGTGATCTAAGAGGTGTTCAACATCGTGAGAGGATTAGATTAGGTAAACGCACACTCTTGCCCAGAGTAGGTGAATCGAGAATCAGCGGACATAGGTTTAAGGTGAGGGGGAAAAGATTTCATAGGAACCTACGGGGTATTTTTGTTTTTTTACACA
Organism: Leucoraja erinaceus; assembly: GCF_028641065.1. NCBI lineage: Eukaryota > Metazoa > Chordata > Chondrichthyes > Rajiformes > Rajidae > Leucoraja > Leucoraja erinaceus. The sequence continues at coordinate 22,563,794 of NC_073395.1, read as the reverse complement.
AAGGGTGGTGGGTTTATGAAACGAGCTGACGGAGGAGGTAGTTAAGCCAGGTACTATTGCAATGTTTACGAAACATTTAGGCAGGTACATGGATAGGACAAGTTTAGAGGGATGTGGCCCAAATGCAGGCATGTGGGGGTAGAGCAGATGGGACATGTTAGTTGATGTGGGCAAGTTGGGCTGAAGGGCCTGTTTCCACACTGTATGACTATAACTCTATATGTGGTTCCTGCCTTTGTAAAGAGATTAGAAGTTAAATAGAAGCATTAACTTATCTTGCAATGTTTTTGTAATAACAATTAGTCACAATAACAAACTTGGTTGAAACATCTACTTTGAGTTTAAGGCATTGCTGGGGCTTGATGACGTGCGGGCTTGTAGATTAGTTGGTCTCTGTAAATTGTCCCTAGTGCATAGCAAAATGTTTGGATGCGAAAGTGGAATCACATCATAGAACTAGTGTGAGCGGGTGATCGATGATCAGCATGGACTCGGTGGGCCGAAGGGCTACTTCCATGCTGTCTCTCTAAAACTAAAATTAAAGTTACAAAACAAAAAAGCCTGAAGCCATTGCAAAGTAAACAATGTTGGAAAGAAATGCAGTTGTACATACTTGTACATGAATCACAAAGTTAGCATGCAGCTGAAGCCAGTAATTAGGGAGACGCTGATCTTCAGTGAAGGATGAACTGGCAATAGCAGCAGTAGTACAAAAGATTCACCAGATTGAATCTTGGAACATTGGGGAGCTTTGAAAGAGATACAGCATGGAAACAGGCGCCTTGTCCCACTGAGTCCATGCCAACCATCAATCACCCGGTCACACTGGTTATAAGACCAATGACATTAGAGCAGAATTAGGCCATTTGGCCCATCGAGTGTACTCCGCCAGTCAGTCACAGCTGATCTATTTTTCCATCTCAACTATGCTATCCCACTTTCTCATCCTCCCCCTACACACTAGGGGCAATTTATAAGGGCCAATTAATCCGCAAGTGTTTGCATTGTGGCAGGAAATCGGTGTACACCCACACGGTCACTGGGAGAACATGCAAATTCCACACAGGCATCACCTGAAGTCAGGATCCAACCCGGGTTTCTGGTGTCGTGAGGCAGCAACTCTGCCAAAGTTGTCCTACGAGGTGTGATGACTAAAACATGCAGAATTCTTACAGGGCTTGACTGGGTAGATGCAAGGATGATGGTTCCCCTGCTGGTTGCCTGGAACCACAGGTCATAGGCAATATGTGTAAGAAAGAACTGCAGATGGTGGTTTAAACTGAAGATAGACACAAAAAGCTGGAGTAACTCAGTGGGACAGGTAACATCTCTGGGGAGAAGGTATGGGTCTCTCACCCCTCCCCCCGAGTTACTGCAGCTTTTTGCGTCTATCTTCGGTCATAGATAAGAGTCCATTTAATTGGAAATCTATGCCCAATCTCTGGAGAGAAGGAAGGGGTGACGTTTCGGGTCGAGACCCTTCTTCAGTCTCCAGACATGCTGCCTGTCCCGCTGAGTTACTCCGCTTTTTGTGTCTATCTTCAGTTTAGGGTTGTCAACTGTCCCGTATTAGCCGGGACATCCCATATATTGGGCTAAATTGGTTTGTCCCATATGGGACCGCCCTTGTCCCGTATTTGACTGCTACTACTCGAGTCGATGGGACCGTCGGGTCGAGCACCGCGTCCGGCCCCGCCTCACCCGTCCCGATGTAATGCAGCCCATGGAGTGCAGCAGCAGCACCTCTCCCTTGGCCCCGTCAGTTGACAGCCCGGCTAGCTGACCGACCTTTGTACCTTTGCTTACCGCCGATACCACCACCCCTCCTTCTCTGGACCGATTATTGGTTCACGAGTTGGGTGGGATGCCGAACTTTGCGCGTGACATCGCGTGGCCAAAACTCCTCAGCTGGCCCGCCGGCTGGGCTTTGTGTGCAGTCCAGCACCCGGGCCAACTCATAGTTCACCCAGCCATGGCCGAGTCGGTCAACAAATTGCCATCGGGAATTTGTCCCTTTGTCCCTTATTTGAGAGTGAGAAAGTTGGCAAACCTACTTCTGTTTAAACCAGCATCTGCAGTTACATCCTACACATTTTGACAAATGACCCTATGTGTGTAGGATTGGATTACTGTACGGGTGATCACAGGGCTGGTTTCCACACTAAACAGAACACTGCACTCTGCTCACCTCTCCTTGACTGCCCTCTGGTGGCAAGTGATAATGAGTTACCACCGAACTGATTCCTTTGATGATTCCTACATCGTACCAAGGATTGCCTTCTTTCTTTGGAGTCACCTTTTGAGGTGCACAAGAATTCTCTTGTTTCTGAAAAACACGAATACCTGCTTTAGCACAAAAGACAAAGTAACTGTGTAAATGAAACAAAAACAGATGCAGACACGTCACTTAATTTACTTTTAAGAGCTTAGAATGTAAAACCAGAAGATAGCTGCAAGATCTTACAATTTTTAAGTGTGCCTCTCAAGCAAGAATTAGATGATAGCATCCTCGCAGCTGAAGTGACTGCATTATAAAAATATACTTAAATATCAAGTAAGTGCATTTGATTTATAGTGGCGGTATATGATCTATTGACTCGGGTGACCTAATAAATCGGTAAAACTGTAGCCAAGTTAGTAATAGTAACTATTTACCCCATTTGCTACTGGATTACTATTAGAGACTTCATTTGGTGACACAGCTGCCGTACTGGAGGATGATGGAAGTGAACAGGCAGGACCTAGAAATAAAAGACCTACAAATTTATTTCCTGTATGCTAGATGTTAATCAGTCATCTGTTGAATTAATGATTTTATCGACACGTGTAGAAACATGTAAAGTGGTGCATCCATCAATACAACGGAACACACTGAGACATTCAATATATATCCATTACGAAGGCAACAGATTTGACAACAGTGTTCATGCCACACTAAATGCAAAATTAATACAAACTGGAAAGCATCGATTACATTTCTGTAAATATTGCCTGAAAAAAAAAAATCTCAAGATTTTAAAATAAATTCCTCATCTTGGATATTTCATTGTATTTGTAATAAATACAACTAAACTGCAGATAAAAAGCACATCTGAAAACATTTGAAATATCCTTCTGCATTAATGTTGTAGTTAGGTATTGGAATGTTATAATCTTTGTTTAAATTTATACGAATACCAACACTGAATCACACCGAGATGTACAGGATGAATTAATAATTGGAATCCAATAGATTTAAAAGGCGTCTCCTGTTTGGGTTGGGAAACACAAGCAATAATATTATAATCGGCATTTCTCTTGCACCAACAACACAAGTTTAACTTGGGGAATATATACATTTTAATAGGACAACCGACATAGAAAGTAAGATGTGCAAGAGCACCTTGAAAGTACACAGCACTTTGGTTTTGCATCAGGTATAACTCCAGTCATTTTTTAAAACTGCCTAACAACTGTTTCCAGACACAGAAGGCTACCAGGCTGCACATGTTCATCAAAGTCTATCTATATTGCACTCGCTGCAATGCACATCTTCCTTGCTTTAACCACACTTTATGCAGCTGTACATGCTGGCATTACAAGCAAATAACACATAATACTTAAGATGGTTGGACGTACTTGAAGTGGTGGATTGATGAGCAGCCACAGTACCAGTAACCTGCGGTTGCAGACTGCCTTGTAAGCTCGTCTCTGTAGGATTCAACATTACTGCTTGAGTTGTACTCGGTTGCACTGGAGGCTGCACTGGACCCTCGTCTGGTGCTGGTTTCTCTGGGTTCTGGGGCACAAGCTGCTGGCAATGTTGCAAATGCTGAGTGGAGTCCACGCTCGCTTCTGAAGCAGCAGCGTCCATTGGAGGCTTTACATTACTGCATTCTAAAATAATAAAACAGGCACTTCTGAAAAGAGTAATCATTCTGGAATATTAAAAAAGTTATGTCAAAAGAGATATGGTGTGACTGACAAGTATATTACTGTGAAATTAAACAATGAACCATATTAGTAGTATATACAAAATAAGAACGATGCACTTTGGAGATGATAAAAGACACAATTAGGGGCGGCAGTGGTGCAGCAGTGGAGTTGATGCCTTACAGTGCAAGGCACCCGGGTTTGATCCTGACTACGGATGCTGTCTGTACAGAGTTTGTATGTTCTCCCTGTGACTGTAGTGGTTTTCCAAAATAATATCTACTATATGACCAAGTGGGTTTTCTCCGGGTGTTCCAGTTTTCTCCCATACTCCAAAGACATACAGGTTTGTATGATAATTGGCTTCAGTAAAATTGTCTCTAGTGTGCAGGATAGTGTTAAGTGTACAGGGTGATCATGGGTGGGTGCAGACTCGGTGGGCCGAAGGGCCTGTTTTCGTGCTCTCTCTCTCTCTCTAAAGTCTAAATCATACGAGAGGATGATTGCAAGCATACGACATTAGATTAGGTAATTTTAAAAATCATATATTAAAGAATTAATGACTTTAGATCATCAAAACAATTACTTTAGGTTATTATCAGCTAAAAGGGTCCCAACCCAAAACGTCACCTATCTATATTCTACAGGGATGCTGCCTGACCCGCTGAGCTACTTCAGCACTTTTTGTCTTGCTTATTAGAGATGATCAGCTTTGTGCAGGTCTTGTATTGCAAATTTGAGCGAGATTTTTCTTGAGGAAGTGACAAAGATGAATGACAAGGGTTGAACAGTTGATGAAGTTGATGTGAATTTTAATACAATCCCTCGTGGTTGGCTGATCCCGATTATTAATGTGACATGGAATACACAGACATTTGGTAGAGTAGATTAAAAGTTGGTTTGACCATAGAAGACACGAGGCTAACGGAGGAATGGTATTCCAACTGGAGGTCTCGTGGATAGTGAGGAAGATTGTCGTAGATACAGAAGGAAATAAATAAGTTTGAAATATGGGAATAACAGATGGAGTTCCTTTACGTCCAAATCTATCAAACCAAAAGCATACAATTTAAACTTAGACTTTACCTTTGGTGACACTTGAAAAAAAACACACCTCTCTATCAGAGAATGACACCTGCTAGCTTATATTGCTGCGAGGATTCTTTCAATGATTAGAAAAATACCGGCATATTTTTTTTGAGTAGAATTACTGAGTATTTCCCAAACATGGTTTTTTATTTTTAAAAAGCGGAAATTCTCACCTGTAGCTTTGGGTAATACGGACACTGGAACTTCTCCAGCAGTCATTTTGTGTTGGATGTTGTCCTCTGGGTTTGTTTCTGCAACAAAAGGCTCAGTTGCTGTGGCATGGGGTTGCTGTTCTAGGTTTTGGCTCAATGCTTCTGGCGGTTTATCACTCTCCACTTTCTCGGGAGGATCGTGGGAGGCCTCCGACTGCTCAGGAGACTGGGTCTCGGCCACCTGCGGGATTGCTGCATTGTCAAAGTCCTTAATTGTCTGTTCAGGTGAAGGATGGCTCTCTACACTTGCTGGATCCTGGGCAGTTTCTGCAGTATGTTCCAAATGTGACGTGCTTGAATCTGACAAAGTGGAACTGCTGCTGGAAGTAACTTCCGATCCCGTTGAAATGGCCTGATCGTTGGAAAGCGAGAAGTTAAGAATAAAAAACGTGCCTAATAGTCATCAGTTTCTAGTTTTTAGAAATACACAAAATGTTGGAGTAAATGCTGGGGCAGCACGGTGGCGCAACGGTAGAGTTGCAGCCTTACAGCACCACAGACCTGGGTTCGATCCGGACTACGGGTGCTGTTTGTACGGAGTTTGTGTTCTCCCTATGACCGCGTGGGTTTCCTCCGGGTGCTCCACTTTCCTCCCACACACCAAAGATGTACACGTTTGTAGGTTAATTTGCTTCGGTAAGTTGTAAAAATTGTCTCTAGTGTCTAGGATAGTGTTAATGTACAGGGTGATGGCCCAATGGGCCACAGGGCCTGTTCTCACGATGTATCTCTAAAGTCTAAGGTATAAGTGTAAAGTTTAAACTCAGTGGGTCAGGCAGCGTCTCTGGAGAAAATGGAGGATAGAGACGTTTTGGGTTAAGAGCCTTCGGGTATGGACCCAAAACATCACATGCATACCCCCCCCCCCCCCCCCCCCCCCCCCCGCAGGAATGCTGCCTGACCTGCTGTGTTACTCCAGCATTTTGTATCTATCCTTGTTATAAACCAGCATCTGCAGTTCCATTTTATTAAGTTCCAAGTTATAGATGCACAGACAAACCAATTTATGTGAATACATTTTATTTTGCAAGGAATTATATAATGCTTAAAAAAAATGAGGAGCCAGGAGAGATTGAATCAGGAAGCATCACACACACACGTGTGTGTGTGTGTGTGTGTGTGATGTGGAGTGTGATTGTAACTGTCAGTCAATGACAATTTCTTTCAGATGTTCTCCTGCCCGAATTAGGCCATTCAAACCAAAATGTTGCCTATCCAATCCAGGTCCTCCAGAGATGCTACCTATCCCGCTGAGTTACTCCAGCACTTTGTGTTCTATGCACGATTCCAACATCTATATTTTTATTTATGAATTTCTCTATTAGTCACGGCAGCTACGTGGCTGGTGAGACCTAGGGTATTGATGACAGAGGAATATGGTAGTGGCAATGTCATTGAAGATAATTACACCTTTATGACTTACTCGTTATAAATGGCATAGAACACAAAGTGCTGGAGTAACTCAGCGGGTCAGGCAGGATCTCTGGAGAACATGGATAAGTGGCATTTCGGGTCGGGAACTTTCTTTAGACCCTGAAGAAGGGTCCCAAACCAAAATGTTGCCTATCCAATGCACTTCCTCCAGAGATGTTACCTTTCCTGCTGAATTAATCCAGCACTGTGTTCTATGCACGATTCCATCATCTACTGTTCCATGTCTCTTTGATTAGCAAGTGTGAGGAGTTATGGAAAGAAGGCAGGAGAATGGGGCTGAGAGGGAAATATAGACCAGCCTTGATTGAATGGCAGAGTAGACTTGATGGGTCAAATAGCCTAATTCTATTCCTATAACTTACTTGTTATAAATGGCCATTGTTTAACATTTAGATAATATTTATGTTACATCCTACTTATCAGCACACGCCTGAATATTCTTGGGTTTTGCTATGCACACAATAGTTTTATGCAGTAATATCCCTGTAAAGAGCGTTGGTAAATGAAATTACAAATCATAGATTAGCCTATAATTTCAAGCAGAATCGCAGGTTCCCCAAATATCCTTTTATATGTTGAACTTAAGAAACACAGTTAAAAGAACAAAAGAACTGCACCAAAGCCAAATCACTTTCCTTACCTGCAGTGAAGGGCCTGGAGTCGGTGTGGACTGTGTAACAGTGGTTACTGCTCCAGCGTGCGCTGCTGATACTGTGGTTGCTGTGTTTGTTGTTCCTGCAGTCGCTGTTTCTCCGTGAACACTTTCCGGTAACCCGTTGTTATTTGTCTCTGGTGGCTGAACTGTGATAAACAAATTCCAACAGTGAAAAAAATAACTTGGGAATAACAAGGAGGATATCAGGTTAAATATCCTAGACATGCATTCATCATTATAGTTATGTTTACACATAGAATCCTACAGCCAGGAAACAGGCCCTCCGACCCATCTTGCCCACACGGATCAAGTTGCCCCATTATGCTAGTCCCACTTGCCATGTTTGACCCATATCCCTCTAAATCTTTCCTGTCCATTTACCCGTCTAAATGTATTTTAAATGTTGTTATAATGCCTGCCTCACCCATCTCATCTGGCAGCTCATTCCATATACCTACCACCCTCTGTGTGAAAAAGTTGTTCCTCAGATTCCCATTAAATCTTTTCCCTCTCATCCTAAACCTATTTTAAGGCCAAGAGAACTGGGGGAAATCCAGGTAAATTTTATTTAAACATCTTCCATGGTCAGGAGAACCCAATTAAGTGGAAATTTTAGATGCAGAAGAAATGTCACTGATTTATTCCAATTGCTTTCTTATAGGAAGGCCCCATATCTCCATTTCAAATGCTTACTACATTTCTATTAACACCCAACTAGCACACAAGTTCTTTAAAACCCCACTCCTCTCCAATCACACCCTCTCCCCGTCTACCTTTTTAAAAAATGTCCTACGGCTAAACTCTTGGCCAGGTTTTTGGTTACTTCTAATATTTCTAAAATTACATTCCCATGAAAATCCTTGACATAGCTTTCAATACAGGCCCACCACCAATTTTCCGGCAACTGATGGTCCGGTGCCTCCTTTTATCCAAGGGTCCCTCAGAAAATATGCACATAGGCTGGGCAAGGCGGCCGATCTCAACCTCATCGGGACTTCTGTGGCCTGATCGCTGGGTCGAATTTGCCCCCTGCGGCCGGGGCTCAGGCTTTGTCAGAGCCAGCAGAACTGTTCCCTTAGGCGATGTCTATGGCCGATATTGCAGGCTGGTATCTTGGTGCATCAGTGGCCTAGGCAGACCGTTCTGCTACCATCGGACTCCTCTCGGAAGCCATGACCTCTGTTGGTCCATTAAATGGATAATCCTGAAAGACACTGCAATCAAGGGTACCGGAATATCGGTGGCGGACCTCTATCGGTGGTGCTCTGTAAATGTAAGTTATTTTGCCGTCGACTGTGTACTGAGCAACTGGGAAAATGTTGTATTCTAAGGCAAAATAGATTGCGATATCTTTCACCTGACAATAAACTAAGCACCAAATATAGTGTAAAAAAACCGAGGAAAAAAACTGTACCATTGACATCTCACATGACTGATGCACCATTTCTATTTGGTATATTGCGAATTATACATGCTTCCCTGCAGGAAAATACAATCAAATACAGTTTCAAAAATAATCGGGAATAATAGTTGCAGCCTTTCAGTTCCAGTGACCCAGGTTCAATACTGATTTGCAGTGCTGTCCGTGAAGTCTACATATTCTCCTTGTATCTGCACGTTCACCCAAACGTGTCAAAGACGTGCGGGTTGGTAGGTTAATTGGCTACTGTTTATTGACCCTGGTGTGTAGAAGAGTGGGAGAATCTGTGAAAGGATGGATGGGAACATGCAGAAAATAAGTTACCGAGGGTAAAAAACAAAACCAGTGGAGAAATAGGATTGCTTTGTGAGCCAGCGTACACTCAATGAGACAAGATGACTTTCTTTTATGTTGCAGGGAAAGCTGCCTGGTATATCAATGAGCAGCACAAGTAGTCTAGCTCCAAGTGGACAAGAAACAAGAAGCTACTGCCTATTAATTACCTTTGCTTCAGCACGTAGAAGTATTTTAGCAGTTTCACTTGATGTTAATTAATAAATATCCCTCCTTCGAACGGAACAATTAATTGCACTTGACTGCTACTAACTTAACTCACTTTGATTCAGAGATATGTTTGCTGTGCTGGAGGTAGCTGTATTCGTGGTGTTCGTCTCGGTGGTTTCGTGGGCTGGCTCTTCTGCCGCTTGATGTATTTGTTGCTCTGATGTTTGCATGCTATTCTCTGAAACATTCTCTGCAGCTGCGGGCTGTTCCACAACGACTGGCACCTGACTATCACTGGCATGTGTAACCAAGCCAGTTACACAAGGGGAAACGGCTTCTGATATCACAAACATGGGCTGTCAAACACAAAATACATGCAGCAATAAAATCTTTACTTCGATATAAATGAGATTTGCTTAAATATCAAGGAATAATTCTACAACACAAGAATTAAAATAACCTATAAGATTATCTAAACATTAAAATGTAAGAACTTTAAATTCATAATTTATAATTATTTTCAGCGGTGCTTTTGATTTAGAGATACAGCAGGGAAACAGACCCTTCGGCCCACCGAGTCCGTGCCGACCAGCAATCCCGCACACTTACACCATCCTATACACAGTGGGGACAATTTACAATTATACCGAGCCAATTAACCTACAAACCTGTACATCTTTGGAGTGTGGGAAGAAACCAGAGATCCTGGAGAAAACCCACGCAGGTCATGTCAAAAACATCCCAAGAAGTTATAAACAGGCCACATGCAGAAAATATAGGAAGAAAGGAAGCTAGGCAGATTAGGAAGGAAATTCCAGAGTGTATATACAGGGTAGATAAAACCCTAAATGTTACAAGAGGGGGAGGGGAGAGTTAACGGTCTCAAATTATGGGGGGGGGTTAACACATTGTTTGTTCCTGAAGATGTAGGAATAATGGAGGAACTGATGTTAAGAAAAATGATTCTGAATCAATCTGCTGGCCAGCTAGGAATCAATGAAGTTGTATCACCAGTTTGCAATTATATTGGAAAATAGATTAAAATAATACATATAATGAAGAGTCTGGAGATAAGCATTGCAATAGGTCACAACCTGGGTTTTAAGGAAAATCTTAAAGTGAAGAAGCAAAAGGATTTATGGAGGATTTTTAGTTTAGTTTAATTTAATTTTACAGGTACAGTATGGAAACAGGCCCTTCAGCCCACCAAGTCCATGCAGATCATTTTTCATCTGTTCACACTAGTTCTGTTATCTCATCCACACTCAGGGCAATTTATTAACCTGCAGACCCCACACTTCTGTGGGATGTGGGAGGAAACTGGAGCACCCAGAAGAAACCCATGTGGTAACAGAGAATGTACAAATTCCATGCAGACAGCACCCGAGGTAGGAATCAAACCCGGGTCTCTGGCACTGAGGTAGCAGCTCTAGCAGCTGCGCCACGGTGCCACTCAGATATTCCAGATCAGGCACCCAAGCAGAAGGCACAGCCACCCAAAGAGACGTGGAAGAAGAGATTTCTCAAGGCCAGCGAGGGCAATGAAACGTTTGTGTGTGTGTGGTGGTAGTTTGGAGATTGAAGGAAGCAGAAGATAGAAGGTAGGGATGTGGGCTGATTCTGAATAAAACATAAATTACAAATAATTAGCAAAAAACACAGGAAAACAACAGATAAAGCAGATCAATTACCTCGGTATTAACTACAGCAGGACTCGAGACAATTCCTGTTGTAGCCATTAATGTTACCGGTGCCACAGCCAAGGGGTCAATTGCTGTACCAATGGCCTGGGTACCCAGTGTCGCTACTCTCGTCAGAGCAGTGGCTGGTGATGTGAAAACAGAGGAGGCACGACTAGGCACTGATGAGGCAAGACTAGATACTGCAGCTTGGGCTGTAGATACTGTGGCAGTCACTGTGCCTAACGAAGTAACACCTGCAAAGAAATACATTAAATACATTCAATCAATAAGCTGTCCACAGCAATTAATAACAAAATCTTAAAATACAGAATCTCTCAAACTCTGGACCCGTTAGACTTCTTTCATAAGCTCATAACACATAGAAGCAGAATTGGGCTATTCGGTTCATCGAGTCAGCTCCAGCATTTGATCATAAGCATTTGATCTATTTTCCCTCTATTTGTAATCAAATATAGGAGGCCACAGATTTTTACGATGCATTTCTACTATAAATACAGCAGAAGTAGGTGCACAGCTTTATATGTTGACAAGGGTTATTGTTTAAAGTATTCGGTACAACTAATCATACCCGGGGCATCTGTGATAGGAGCAGAATTAGGCCATTCAGCCCATCAAGTCTACTCCTCCATTCAATCGTGGCTGATCTATCTTTCCCTCTCAACCCAATTCTCCTGCCTTCTCCCCGTAACCCCTGACACCCATACTAGTGTGATATCAGTGAAAATGTAGTCACTTAGAAGAGTAGGACATCCATGTAACTGCATCCTTAATTGTAAAAACAAATAAATTATATTAAATAAGGTACCTGTGGTTCCTTTCACTAGCAATGTTGTGACCGCAGGCTTGGTTGAAGACACAGTGACAGGTGTAACTAGTCTGACTCCACTAACTGTTACTGGAGATCCACCAACAGTTCGTAGGATGGTACCAGCTGTTCCAGGCGTCTTCAGAACAACCTAGGAAATTTGTATTTTTATTAAAAAAATGTATTTCATTTAGAGGAGACAAATGTCAACGGCCTAGTCCATATCTACTTCACATCCCAAAAACGATCTTAACAAGATGGTGATGAGCCTTTTCCTTGAATCTCTGCTATCCGGTAAAAGTTCTCCCAGTGTTCTCAGGTACTAAGTTCCAAGATTGGAACTAAAAGTGAGAGCATTTAATTTAGAGATACAGCATGATTAAATGCTCCTTGGCCCACCAAGTCCACGCCACCATCGATCACCCGCTCACACTAGTTCTACTATCCCAGTTTCACATCCTACACACTAGTGGCAATTTACAGAACCTGCACATATTTGGGATATGGGAGGAAACGGCGGAACCCGGAGGAAACCCACGCAGTCACAGGGAGAACATGCAAACTCTGCGCAGCCAGCACCTGTAGTCAGGATCGAACTCAGGTATCTGGTGCAGTGAGGCAACAGCTCTACCAGCTGCGCCACTGCTATGCCAATTTAAGCCTATATTAACGATGATCAAAATATGATCATTTGAGCAGGCAAAACAAGTGGACAGCATTTAGGACCCTAGTCGAAGGATATCCTCCTATAAAATAATCGCTGATGCTGTAGTGAAGCACTTTCAGACAACAATGTCGGGAACAGTCCGAGATATTAACAAACTAAACTAATCAACGGAGAAAACTGAACAGACTAAAAATGGAACAGCACGTAAACACAGCTTCAGGATAGGCAGTACCTGCGTCATAGCAGGATGCCCTGTGGTAAATTTTGGCATGGCTGTAATGATCTTTGCCGGTGTTCCTGTTCCCGATGTGACAACTTTTGTTGTAATTATCGTTATTGGAGATTTCATACCAGCAGATGCACTCACACCTGGAAATAAATGTATACATACATCACTGTTTAGGAATTGTAAATTACAAGACATTTAAAAAAAAATACCTGCACTATTTACTGGTTTGCAATTGCATGATTTTTCCCTTCAGATCACCAGCTACCGTGTGCTAACTTTTTCAAAAGAAAAATTGAGCACAAAAAGTCTTCATCGTTCAAATATCTCGAATGATTTAACTAGAAATCTGTCAGCAAGTGACAATTCATTTTACAACATTGTCACATATGTAAAATATCTGGTTTCTCACGCTTTTGCCTTACTTGAAAAGCTTGTTTAGCAGAGAGAAATTGATAGTAAAGAATCTTAAGCAGGATCCCAACCCAAAAAGTCATCTGTCTGTCTATTCCCTCCACATATGCTGCCTGACGCACAGAGTTCCTCCAGCACTGTATTTTTCCACAGCAATTATGCACTCTTATGTTTCTTTTTTTTTCTCCTTATTTTCTTTATTGTAACTCAATTGATGTGGAAATTGGAAGCACTACAACACACCATGAGGTGAAGAAGGCATATTGAATACTTGCAATCGTTAGCCAGGGCATAGGACATTAGAACAAGGAGGTCAAGGTATAACTTCACTGTTTGAACAGCAACCCTAATTACCTGGACATATACTTGAAGAGCTTTGACATGCTGGGCTGCAGAGATAAGTACTGAAAGCCAGGAATAGGTGAGGTACTTTAAAAAAAAAAAAAAAAAAACTAGACATGATAGACCAAATGGCCTCTTCCTGGCTCATAGGCTTATTACGATTGACAATTGCACAAACACTCCAATACCTGCAACGTTAGGCTGGGCCATCAATGCTGAAACTGGGATGGTTTTCATGATGGTACTTGCTCCAGTTTTGCTGCCAGTTGGTGAGACGCCGCCAAGACCCAGGATAGTTTGCTTCATACCTATTGCACCAGCTTGTGAGGTCGTAATTATGGTTGTCGGTTTACCGTCGGCTGCCGTTACCAGTCTCACTATTGTCCCCGGAGGAAAAGGGCCCTTGGCCTTCAAATTTGCCAGAAACAACAAAATGTAAGCAGAAGTCTCAAATTCACATCACAGAATCACATCATTTTCACACCAAGAACCCCCCAACACATTGGTTGGCTACTGTCACTAAAAATTAAAATGAATATTAATCATGGAGAGAGAACAGCGGTTTTCCCCATCAATTAAGCACTGCGTAAGCCGTGGTTTACTAACAGGTTAGTTCAAGAGTATCAGTGTATACAGCTTCGGGAGATGAATTGGCACAAGAAGAAACAGAATAGAGTAAATCAGTGGTTGGGATGTTGAAAGAGTGGTTAGACAAGTGATCATATGATTACAAAGACAATGGTAGTCAAAGCCATTGGCACCAAGTGTGGGAATGAAGACAGAAGACTAAGGAATATAATTAGAGAACATTCCCCTTGATCAAAGTATCAGAGTCCACAACAAACCATGTCTCAACTTGCTGGTTCAGGCACAGCTGACCTGCACCTTTTTCTGCAGCAGCCAAAGTTGCATTGCAGTTTGATGCCATTGCAGTACCAAGCAGCCTGTCTAAACACGTAAGTCTGTATTACATCTATTTGATCCATTTTAGATAAAATCCAATTGCATTGCACATAGAAGCATTCAGCTTTTTCTAATATTTCTAAAAATATTTCGAATTTTATTTCTTAAATAGAGAAAAGCTGACAAGAAAGTGAAATAGTACCAAGCAACAAGCTACTAAAATGTTGAATTATGAAAAATACATAAATAATGTTCTTGCTTTTAGACCGAGATTGTAAAGGAACATAGGTGTCAGAAACCACCTAAAAGCCACAAAGCAATCATAGTCTATAACAATATTATAATTTTTGATAGATGATAAATATAATGGAAAATGATGACAGCAATTTACAATGGTACATGCTGAAACAAAAGTGCAACCATAAATCATACTGAATTGATATCCTTGTAATATTTTAATAATAGATCCATAATTTTTCCTCAATGCTATTGCTCGCAATGCCAAACATTGTAAAGCCTTGGTTTTGATGGGTTATTTTAAATGAGCCATTTATCCATTAAGAACGTATTATGTGTTTGTCTGCTAAAATAAAACAATTACTTCAAGACCATGATAACAAAAAAAATAACATTACTGACCTGAATGAATTGGGCTAAGGACCCAGCTGTGGCCTGGCCAGTGATTGCACCACTTTGTACAGGAGCTGTCTGGACGAGAGTCATCATCTTCCCCAAATTGGAGATCTACAAAGGGAGGGGGAGGGGGAGGTGGAGGGAAATCAATTCAATACCCTTCAAACAATTTAACAAAACTATTTCCGAACTGTAAAATAGCATGAACTTTTGTCCCCCATTTGTTTGAGGCTGCCAACAGCAAGTTGCACAATGATGCCTTTGAACCAGGAAATAACTTGTGCCGCTTCACAGAGGGCAGAGAAAAGATGGGGAGAATAAAGGCATGTACAATGCCATGGAGGCTGGAAGGGTAGATATTGAGCAAGAGACTGGTGGAAAGACTGATTAAATTTAATGAAGGATTTTTAGAATCCCGACCTCGGGTATTGTCTGTGTAGAGTTTGCATGTTCTCTCAGCGACCATGTGGGTATCCTCCAGGTACTTTAGTTTCTTCCCACATCCCTGTGATGTTGCGGCTGGTTAATTGGTTGCTATAAATTACCCACTGCCACAAGGCTTCTATGAGCCCAGAATATTGGAGGAACAAAACTGTTCCAGTAACATACCCTGATAGCACAGCCAAGAGATTTTGGTATTTTGGGCACCTTAAAAATGTGAGTTCGAAAGTAAAGTTCCTGCACCCATGGACCATAAGGACTCCAACATTCTGGTACTGGTGTGTAGGAAGGAACTGCAGATGTTGGATTTATACTGAAGATAGACACAAAGTGCTGGAGTAACTCAGTGGGTCAGGCAACAGCTTTGGAGAAAATGGATAGATTACGGTTCGGGTCAGCAAGTTTCAGTCAGAAAGACTTCCTCTCTAGAGGACCTGAAAAGTGCCACCCATCTCAGTGCAATCCACAGCTGAAGTCATCAATGACATTCTCAAAGAGACTTTTACGTTTTCACTGCAAAGAAAAACCTTCTCATTCACTGTTTGGTTCCACTCCAGGAGTGCAAAACAGAAACGCCTGTTGAAGTGTGGTCAAGGTCTGGAAATAAACAAATTGAGCCCCCCCCCGAACCACTTCTGCAAGTTTGCCACCAACACTGCACTACAGTTTTGGCAGATGCACACGAATCAAAAAACATCCTTTTTCCTAGGAAATTTGAGTGTGTCCCCTAGCACGCAACTCAGGAACAGAGTTTCTGGTCCACAGAGTTAGATATTCAACTTGGACATCTATGTGCAAAACCAACATTCAGGGGCAGCAGCTTATAAGAAACCCTTTCTATTGCAATCTACATAAAACAACTGCATTTCAAAATTATTATGCTGTCATTAAAACTTCTCTGGTATGTTCTAAAGTTGCTATGAATAGTGCAAGTCAAGACTGTTCTTTCTTCCTACATCAAATTACAATTCCATTTTAACAACATGCAATAAATCAAAAACCCTCATGCTATGATAAGAAGACACCTTGAGGTTTAGCAGAACATTAGCACAAGCCTGAAACGCAAAGCTATTAGGAATTAGGAATTGTTAATTACCAGGGAACCTCCACTGCCAACTTGAATCGGGCTTTTGACAAGCGTGAAGGTTTTGGTGACACCTCCCACAACAGTGGTGACAACTTGAGCCTGTTGGGCTACTGTCAGGGCTCCAGATTTATGTACAGTTATAATAGGACGGGACAAAGCAGAACTTTGTGGGCCAGATGATGTCGCTACTTGTGCAGCTGCAGTCTTCAGCATAGTTGTGGCCGGTGTATTTACCTGCAAAGTATAAAAAAGTTTCACATTCATTAGTAAATACGTGATTTGTCTTCTTAGAAAGCTACCAACAGGTGGATAACACATCTTTGTTTTTTGAATATCAATAGAAAAATCATTTTTTTTCCTTAATTTCAACAAGAACCATAACTCCTGTACATTGTCTATATCATAATAATGAAAGATAAAGAGCATGGAAACAGACACTTCAGCCCAACTTGCCCACGCCGACAAACATGTCCCATCTACACCTGCCTGCGTTTGGCCCATTTCCCTCTTAACTTATCCTATCCATGTACTGTCTAAATGTTTGTTAAACGTTGCGATAGTCCCAGCCTCAACTACCTCCTCCGGCAGCTTGTTCCATTCACCCACCATCCTTAGTGTAAAAAAGTTACCCTTCAGGTTTCTATTGAATCTTTCCCCCCTCATCTTAAACCTATATCACAATGGCTAATTTGTGTTTTGTAGCTAACTGTTAAATTTAAAATAATTATTTTTACTCATTGACTGTGTTTTATAGATGTATTCAGATATAAATACTTCTGAAGGCTATACTTGGTTTAAAAAGAGGTTCAATCCCAAAATACAATATTTCCCTGCTGATGAAGAAAACAGCAAAACTCAGGTCAGACTTCATTCACAAGCAGCAGCGTGATACAAGTGGACTGAGGATGATCCTGACTGGGACGTGTACTTCTCAGTCACATTCTAGTATAACAATGCACACTGCGAGTCCTTGCCAACAATGCCCACAATCCAAAGGTGAAGGAAGAACAACTGAATGCTGAATAACACAGACATTTCCTTTGAAGAAACCAGTAAATAGAATACAAAACACAGACTCACATTTACTACAGTGGGAACAGCGTTAGTAGTGCTCTGAGCAGGGACAACTAGACGGACTCCAGTGGGCAAGGAAGATACTGCAGCTTTGACCGTCTGCACAGCTTGTTGGGAAACTGTAACCAGGTGAGTGGTTGCTGAAGACATTCCAGACAGCTGGGCGGAAGGGACTTGCACTGCAGTTACTCTGCCTTAATAGAACACACAAAACAGAAATATTCAATATGCAGTACTGGCTAAAGAAAGCACTGAATCACAATCTGAACATTTGGAGTATTCCTCAAAATGATATGCTGATTAGGAATGCTCTAACAGTAAAATTAAGGAAGAGAAAGTATAGTTGGAGGATCGGAGGTGGTTCATATGGACTATTAACACCAGCAAGCATCAGGTCAAATGAATGGCCTATAAACTATGTTTCTATAGAAAACTGCTTGGCCTCGGGCTAATAGAAACGTACCCGCAATCTTAATTCAGTTAAAAATTACTTCCGTTTATATCCAAATTACATCTGAGTTAATAAACTGAAAATTAAGGGAAAATGGGCCACTTTTAAACATAATTATCATTGTTACATTAACATCCATTTTTGTTCAGAGAAAGTTCATAAGTTCTAGAAGCAAAATTAGAATAGAATATGTTTATTGTCATTGCACAAAACTGAGCAACGAAATTCCATTTACTTCTCCTCCGTTAAAAGAAATACAACACAACACCAATGCACATATGTACAGTTAATAGTAGAATATAAATACATTTTTAAAAGAGATTAAAAGAATTTAGCAGTATTCCTCGAAGTTACTTCTAAAGAAAGCAGAATCACTATCTGGAGTTGGAGCTATTTTATCAAAATGGTAGAGGAATGCTTTTTAGTCTAACAGTGCGAAAGCCTAGCAGAGACCGGAATCGCCTCCCGGACTATTAGCAGAGTGAAAAGGTGGTTGGCAGGGTGGGATGTGTCCTTCTTGATATTTATGGCCCTGCGCAAGCATCGGGCCTTGTATATGTCATCCAAGGAGGGCAGGTTAGCGTTTGTAATGCGCTGCGCAGTTTTTATAATTCCCTGCAGCGCCATTTGGCCCATTAAGTCTATTCTGCTATTCAATCATGACTGATCGATATTTCTTTCTCAACCCCATTTTCCTGCCTTCTACCAATACCCCAATCAAGAATTTACAAATCTCCGCCTTAAAAATATGCATTGACTTGGCCTCCAAAGCCATCTTTATAGGCAGGTACGGGATACTGAGTTGGATGATCAGCCATGATCATATTGAATGGCGGTGCAGGCTCGAAGGGCCGAATGGCCTACTCCTGCACCTAATTTCAATGTTTCTATCTGTGGCAATGCATTCCAATAATTTCAAAGTTGAAATAATTTCAAAGTTGAAATTATCCAATTGTTCATGTAATCAGAAAATGTTTTTATACCATTATAATTTAAATCAACATTTTATTTGAATTAAGAGTAGGTTAATATAACCAAATAATTAATTGATAAATGTAGAAGCAAAGAACTGCAGATACTGGGTAATACACAAAAGGAGACAAAGCGCTGGAGTAACTCAGCAGGTCAGCCAGCATTAGTCTGAAGAAGGGTTCCAACCCGAAACGTCACCTATCCATGTTCTCCAAGATGCTGCCTGATCTGCAGAGTTACTCCAACATTTTGTACCCATTGTAAGATAAATATTTGACTGACAATCAACAGTTAAGTTATTATGTGCTTAAAGAAGGACATACATACTTACTCCCATAATCTATGGTTCCTCTTTTCCGGAGGAATTATTATAAAGTATGCACAATACAGAAATAGGCCATTCCGACAATTGGATCCATGTTAGCTTTTATGATCCACAATAGCCTTCCCCAATGTACTGTATCCATCTCCATTAACATGCATTTTCCTTTTGTCCTCATGTGTCTATCTCGTTTCCTCATAAATACAGCAAGCTTTGTCATATTGTTAATCAAGTTCTCCTGAATTCCTATTTGAATTTGTTGGTGACCATCTTCCCTCTCCTAGTTCTGATTTTCCATCTTCGCAATAGAAGATGGCACGGGAGTGTGGCAATTCTTTGGGTTCTCTTCCCAGTGAATGATCTACTACCATCAAATACAATCACTCTACTCTTAAATCTCTTATCTATCTGTAAATATAGACAATGGTGAGAACTACATTATGCACTATGTATCTTCCCTCTACCTATTGTACGGGTTGTATTAATGTATTCTATATCTAATCTGTTTTGCATGCAAAACAAAGCTTTGTACTGTACCTCGGTACACGGTGACAATAAACCTGAAGCCTAAACCTATTAGCAAACTTCATATAATCCTAAAGATCTCTCCAGCTATCCATTAAGGATCGACTGACAAAAACAAAACGGTTCCCTTTTCACTCTTTAATAAACAAGGATTGCTATAAAATAAATCTTTTCCATATCTCAAGATAATAAAATCAAAATCTGACACTGTTCAAGATACAGGTTTTTACTCAAATAAAAGTATCATGTAGATTGAATACACAAGTGATTCCAACACTACCGATTTCCATCAAGGTTAACTAAGCATATGCAGTGGCTAGAGCCGCAAATGCTACAGATACAGGCTCACAAGCACAAGACCGGATAATTAATTTGTTTACAACTACAGTCTGGCTATTCTGTATTGCAGAAGGGAGTTTTGGCTAATTGCATTAAATAGGGATAGGAAAAGTAGTAAAATCAAGCCACGATTGTGCACTTCATGATGGTGATTTACAGAGCTATGCTGGTGAAGGATTAACTGCCTGTCCGTAAATACTTGTCTCAATTAATTGTAATCTGGATACAATCCAAAAAGAGTAAAATTACGGCCAAATTATAGTTTAAATGCCATTAAATGAAAGGTTCTCAAGAAAAGGGGCGGCACAGTGGTAGTGTTGATGCCTCACTGGCCAAAGACCAGCGCCAACTGCTGGCTGGATGGAGTTTGTATGTTCTCCCTGTGACTGCGTAAGTTTTCTCCTGGTGTTCCGGTTTTCCTCCCATGTCCTAAAGACTTGTTAGGTTAATTGGCTTCTGTAAAGTGTAAATTGTCCCTAGTGTGGAAAGTGCTAGTGTACGGGGGATTGCTGGTCGCACCAAAGGGCCTGTTTCCACCCTGTAGCTCTAAAGTCTAAAGTAAAGCAACAAGCGATTATACCTTGTCTAAAAGGAAGAAATATTCTTATAATTAATGGAACCTCTTTATTTGTAAACATAATTTTTAATAAATGTTCTGCCATATAAACAGCACATGTCACAGGAAGCCAGGCATTTTAATAACAAAACAGAATGATTGTTACAAAAAACTGCTGTCTTACTTGTCATTCCAGGAATCAGCATACCAGTGGAAGGTGCTACTTTAGATACTGGCTGCGGTGTGATTGGAGAAGCAGGCGTAGGAGATATAGGGCTGCAGGGAATCTTCTGTGGCAGTGAGGTGTTGCTTAGTGACGGCGATGCCATGGCGGTGGTGGCAGTCGCTGGTGGCATGTCATACTTCTGCAGCTGAAGGAGGTAGGCATCGGCTGTTGGGACAGCACCCCAACACACTTCGAGGGAATTTGTACTGGCTCGAACCAACTGCACGCGGGAAGGAGCGGGAGGCTTTTCTAAAGACAAAGAAAACCATTTCAATTAAATGTAGGAAAACTATATTGGATATTAGAATTTGGTATATCAGCATCTGTACTTGGTTTTTATTACATTACAATATTTCCTTTTTATCCCTTTTCTGCTTGAACACGATTCTCTTAAAGCATCCACTTCCATACATCATTAGCAAAGAAAATTTACAAGTAAAACTAAAGTGCTCCGTTACAAGTGAGCAAGCTATTTTAGATCCAGTATTGTTTAAGGAGAAAGGTTTGGTAGTTAAAGAACATTTAGGAAACACTGATCACAATATGGAGTATTATATAATGATTAGGTTCAATCTGAAATCTGAGCATTAAATCTGAATAAAGCAAATTCACCATGACATGAGAAAGAGTGGCACTCTTAGGGCGGCACAGCGGCGCAGCAGTAGAGTTGCTGCTTTATTGCGCTGGAGACCCAGGTTCATAGAAACATAGAAATTAGGTGCAGGAGTAGGCCATTCGGCCCTTCGAGCCTGCACCGCCATTCAATATGATCATGGCTGATCATCCAACTCAGTATTCCGTACCTGCCTTCTCTCCATACCTCCTGATCCCCTTAGCCACAAGTTTGATCCTTATGTATCTGTGCTGAATTTTGTACGTTCTCCCTATGGCCTTGATGGGTTTTCTCCGGGTGCTCCAGTTTCTTCCCACACTCCAAAAGATGTACAGGTATGTAGGTTAATTGGCTTCGGTAAAAATTGTAAATTGACCCTAGTGTGTAGGATAGTGCTAGTGTACAGGAATAGTGCCAGTGTATGGGGTGGTCACTGGTTGGCGCGGACTCAGTGGGCTGAAGGGCCTGTTTCACGCTGTTCCTCTAAAGTTAGATTTACCATGGTAGATTGAGAAACATTAAAAGGGATGGCAAAAAAATAGCAATGGCTAACACTTAAAGAATGGATAGGCAAATAAACTCAACAGGTAAAGTGGACCAATCATGGCAATCAAGTTAAAGATAGAATCGGATTAAAGGAAATAAATGTAATTTTGACAAAATATGCAGCAAACAGCAAAATTGGAAACACCAGTATTCAGCAAAGTTGGACAAAAGCATCAGTAAAGAGAAAAAAGGTAGAATATGAGTGTCTGTGACATTATAAAATAGTGCAAGGACCCAAGAACATAATCTTTCTGAATAGCAGAGCGGGCATGAGGGTTGCACAGCCTACTTCCGTTTTTCACTATATCCCAAATTGTTTAGAAATTTAATGTTTTTTGTTGAGGTTTGGACTCTCGCACAATGTTCAACTTCCACCACGTTAAATTTCAGCTTCTTGTTGTTACATTTACTGACATGAAGAGAGCTCAAACGGCTGCACTAGATGAAACACAACAACCGTACATAAGAAAATCCATTCAAAAGAAGTGTGGTCGCATGACTCAATGCAGCATCCATTGGTTCTGAATGCTTCCAGGATGAGTTTACTTCCACTGTCAATTCACCATGTCCTGTCCATGTGCTCAACATTTTATTCATTCATTTCCTGATATTAATCGTGTTATTTATTTCCCCATTATTAGTTAATCTCCTCCCACTCTCAGTCATTTCAAATATATTAACCACAAAACAATCCTTATTCCTTAAACATAAACTTGGTCTAAAGGACTATACACCACCCACCAGTTTCCAAATACCAAAGGTCTTTGCAGCAGACTTGATTGTTCCAAGCCTTCCGGTAGCCATCTCTACCACTCCAAATATAAAGACGAGAGTGAATAGCGACAGCACAGTGGCCAGCTCTAGCCCTTGGAACATTGTCCTCCAATGTGTCCAAAATGACAGGTGTCCAGGCATGACCATCTGTTAGAAATAAAGCACAAACTTCATCCATTCCAACATAGTATTTTTTTTGATACAAAGTATAAACAACAAAGCAAATATCGTGAAATTCTGATATAATTCAATTTATTGAAATAAGACAACAAATTAAACTAGATCATAATGTAGTTCTAAATTACTTTTCAGTGTTTCTCCCATTATATGTATTTTCAACACAAGACACTTCATTTTTTTTATTTTTTTTAAAGAGTGTATTTTTTTCCATTCCTAAATAAACTGGCCACTAAATTCAACCATGTAGTAACTGCGTGTACGAGAACACCATGCATTATAGAATGCACATTGTGCCCTAGCAATTCTGATTAAAAAGCATATTAGTAATGTCAATCAGGTAACTCTTTATTCCATTAAGTTACACCATGGGAAATAGTTATGAATTTTAAATTATTGCGCCTAAAATAAATGTTGTTTATTCAACAAATAATTGGTTTCCAGATTGAATGTTTGAAGTAGCCAAAAATGTACAAAATGTGAAAGATTCAAAACTTAATAAATAGCCCCTCTATAAAATGACAACACATTTCATACTTGATATTTAATTGGTTTAATTGATATTAGGCCAATTTCCCGTAAAATATGAAAATATTTTGCATATGTTATGATGCTATAATCGACCAGGTTACAAACTAAACGATTTATAAACTGATATACAGTGGCTTGCAAAAGTTTTCATACCCCTTGAACTTTTCCACATTTTGTCACGTTACAACCACAAACGTAAATGTATTTTATTGGGATTTTATGTGATAGACCAACACAAAGTGGCGCATAATTGTGAAGTGGAAGGAAAAAGATACATGGTTTTCAAATTTTTTTATAAATAAAAAACTGAAAAGTGTGGCGTGGAAAAGTATTCAGCCCCCGAGTCAATACTTTGTAGAACCACCTTTCGCTGCAATTACAGCTGCAAGTCTTTTGGGGTATGTCTCTACCAGCTTTGCACATCTAGAGACTGAAATTTTTGCCCATTCTTTTTTGCAAAATAGCTCAAGCTCAGTCAGATTGGATGGAGAGCGTAGTCTTGCCAGAGATTCTCAATTGGATTTAGGTCTGGACTTTGACTGGGCCATTCTAACACATGAATATGCTTTGATCTAAACCATTCCATTGTAGCTCTGGCTGTATGTTTAGGGTCGTTGTCCTGCTGGAAGGTGAACCTCCGCCCCAGTCTCAAGTCTTTTGCAGACTAACAGGTTTTCTTCCAAGATTGCCCTGTATTTGGCTCCATCCATCTTCCCATCAACTCTGACCAGCTTCCCTGTCCCTGCTGAAGAAAAGCACCCCCACAGCATGATGCTGCCACCACCAGGTTTCACAGTGGGGATGGTGTGTTCAGGGTGATGTGCAGTGTTAGTTTTCCGCCACACATAGCGTTTTGCATTTAGGCCAAAAACTTCAATTTTGGTCTCATCTGACCAGAGCACCTTCCTCCATATGTTTGCTGTGTCCCCCACATGGCTTGTGGCAAACTGCAAATGGGACTTCTTATGGATTTTTTTCAACAATGGCTTTCTTCTTGCCACTCTTCCATAAAGGCCCAATTTGTGGAGTGCATGTCTAATAGTTGTCCTGTGGACAGATTCTCCCACCTGAGCTGTGGATCTCTGCAGCTCCTCCAGAGTCACCATGGGCCTCTTGGCTACTTCTCTGATCAATCCTCTCCTTGCCCGGCCTGTCAGTTTAGGTGGACGGCCATGTCTTGGTAGGTTTGCAGTTGTGCCATACTCTTTCCATTTTCGTATGATGGATTGAACAGTGCTCCTTGAGATGTTCAAAGCTTGGGATATTTTTTTATAACCTAACCCTGCTTTAAACTTCTCCACAACTTTATCCCTGACCTGTATGATGTGTTCCTTGGGCTTCATGATGCTGTTTGTTCACTAATGTTCTCTAACAAACCTCTGAGGCCTTCACAGAACAGCTGTATTTATACTGAGATTAGATTACACACAAGTGGACTCTATTTACTAACTAGGTGACTTCTGAAGGCAATTGGTTGCACTGGATTTTATTTAGGTGTATCAGAGTAAAGGGGGCTGAATACTTTTCCACGCCACACTTTTCAGTTTTTTATGTGTAAAAAAATTTGAAAACCATGTATCATTTTCCTTCCACTTCACAATTATGCGCCACTTTGTGTTGGTCTATCACATAAAATCCCAATAAAATACATTTACGTTTGTGGTTGTAACGTGACAAAATGTGGAAAAATTCAAGGGGTATGAATACTTTTGCAAGCCACTGTAAACACGAGAATAAAGTTGATTTCTACTGATTGAATATTTCATATCACAGGTCTGCAATTGGTGAAGTCCACCAGACCTATAAAGTCAACAGAAGTTCAATTGAATAAAATAAATATCCCCAGTCAAGGGTCAATAAAAATAATTAAATAAAAAAATAATTAAGACAATCAATATTAAGTAAATTAATCACGGATAATATTTTCCTCAAAAATGCATTCCTTATTATTTGAACTTACGAGCAAGCAAGCAAATAATTTGAACTGAAGCAAAAAAAAATTTTTTTTTTAAACTGCAAATGCTGAAAACGCAGGAAGAATTCAACGGGTCATGCAGCACCCATGGTGAGAGGGAAAAAAAAGCCAACATTGTCACTGACCCATCATCAGAACATAGTTTAACCCGTTGACTATAAATTTATTTCTGGAATATATTGGTCAGTAAGTCGGACAAGACGAAAATGGTTTCCTGGTAAATTAAGAATTACTAAATTTCTGCTTAGTCTCCAGGTTTAGCTTTGGTAACTTTTGAAATATTTTGCTTTGAATTATGCACCGTAGCTTATTAACAGTCTACCCTCGTTATTACGGACCTGTTTGAAATCGATTTTGGTTAAAGCGGCAGAAATGTGACGTAACCCACGTGTCAGTTCATATCAGCAACAAACATTTATTTCCAATATTTAAAGTATTATGGATTTTGGGTCCTTTTCTGTTAATTGTGCTTCTTGATTAGTATATGTTTATTGGCTGTATTTTCCAATACAATACATATTTATCCTCCTTAGTCAGTTATAGTGGACAATCGGCAATAATGGACATCATTCTCTTCCCTCCCCACCCCCTGGCTCCCATGGTCCGTTATAATGAGAGTTATCTGTGCATATTTCCATGAGGTTTCAGTCTAAATTCACATCCAAAAGAGAACAGCACCAAGATTGCATTGGAGTGCTTGTGTAGATTTTTGATCTGGACTCTGGAAGGAACTTGAACCCAGAACCTTCCATCTCAAACCAAGAGTGCTGATGACCATGCAACAAGCAACACCTAACATGATTTGAAACTACACGAAAGAATGGAAACAAGGAAAAGGATATAATTTTGCGAGACAATCTGCAAACAATCCTTGGCGTTAACAAAGGGGGAAAATGTGATTACCCATTAGTCACTTAAGTAGGAAACTCAAGAGACTGACCTAAATGTAAGTAAGCAAGTGTATTTGTGCACTTCCATTCCTTTTCATGAGTGGCAACTTTCACATCATCCATCACAAGTGGTACCCAGCCACCAAAGACATACATTCTAAAGAAAAATAAGTACAGACAAAAAAAAACAGGTTGTGCTGAAACCATTTACAACAAAACTGTGCATTGTATTTAAAACAGATATAATTGGACAATATTGAACAGATACAAGGGAAACACAATCAGTAATGGCTCATGCTGCTTAAATATAGGAGAATGTCAATTATCCAAACCGTGAATTTGGAATACAGGTGCACAACCTTTTATCCGAAAGCCTTGGGACCAGACACTTGTCGGATTTCGGACATTTTCGGATTTCAGAATGGAAGATTTTTAGCGTAGATTAGGTAGGTAGCGCGGGCGGCTTGAAAAGTCTGGAGCAGCTGCCTCCTCCCCGGAGACCGGGAGAATCATTGCATAAATGTTAGTCAGTTAGTTTGGAGGGATTTTATGTGGTGGTGGTGGTGTAGGGGTGAAGGGGGAAACTTTAATTCTTAGTCCCCTACCTACCTGGTCGGCGACTCCCAACCCCGCGGAGCTGGGTCCTCCGTCCGGCCGCGGGCGGCACCGGTTGTAGCTCCGACCCCGGCAACTCTACCCCTGGCTGCGAGGCGCTCCAAATCCAGCGCGGCCCGCGGCCGGACGTCCCAGCTCCGAGAATGTCGGGAGTCGGCGACATCGCAGCGCTGGGATACCAGCGGGGAGCGAGCAATGCCTTACCGGGTCGCCGTGCGGCAAGCTCCGGAGCGCTGTGGCCGCCTTCTTCCAACATTCGCGGAGCGTCGCTGGATTTGGAGCCGCGGAGCTGGGGGCTCCGTCCGGCCGCGGGCGGCGCCGGTTGGAGCTCCAACCCCGGCAACTCTACCCCTGGCTGCGCGGCTCCAAATCCAGCGACGCTCCGCGATGTTGTGTGTCGGCGGCCACAGCGCTCCGGAGCTTGCCGCACGGCGACCCGGTAAGGCATTGCTCGCTCCCCGCTGGTATCCCAGCGCTGCGATGTCGCCGACTCCCGACATTCGCGGAGCTGGGGCGTCCGGCCGCGGGCCGCGCTGGATTTGGAGCGCCTCGCAGCCAGGGGTAGAGTTGCCGGGGTCGGAGCTACAACCGGCGCCACCCGCTGCCCCACCGGCCACAGCGCTGCGGAGCTTACTGCACGGCGACCCGGTAAGGCATTGACCGCTCCCCGCCTCTCCGACCAGGTAGGGGACTAAGAATTAAAGTTTACCCCTTCACCCCCCTTCACATAAAAGCCCTCCGAACTAACTGACTAACATTTAAGCAATGATTTACAGATGTTTAAGCGTCTCCCGGTCTCCAGGGAGGAGGCAGCCGCTACAGTAGTACAGACCTGGGTTGACCGTGGGTCGTTTTGGGTCAGGTTTGGCGCCAAACGCGAGCTTTGGTGCGCAGACGACATCTGGAAAAAATGGCCGGTTTTCGGAGCTTTTCGGTTTCTGGAACACCGGATAAAAGGTTGTGCACCTGTATTTGGAAAGTTACAGCGCCAACTGCAAAAAACGTACATCCAAAAAGCAAAACCTCATTCGGAAGCAAATGGGAAGAAACAAACAATTTGGAAAATTGACCTTCTAATTAATAAAAATATTTAAAAGAATATGTAATTATCAAAGCGACAAATACAGATAATTGTTTGAGGAAACTGAAAGGAGCACTGATAACAAAATTTTAGCACCTAACTTGGAAATGGGTTACATAACAAATGAGATGCTAAACAGTGAATATTACAATTTCATAATAAAAATGAACATAACATAATTAAGTGTTAAAATATTAGACAACATCCTAAATCACTTACTTTTACGTTTAGCCTAATTGATCATTTTACTAAAGTTTGCTTTTTAATTTAAAATGTATGATCAGGATTTTCTTAGGAAAAGCCCTTTGGCCCACTGACTTCACTGATCAAACATCCATTTATACTAATGCAATCCAAATCCATTTTATTCTCCACCCAATATTATCAATTCCTTCCAAATTCTACCACGCATCTAGAGGTCAATCAAGCTACCAACCAGGATTGTGGACAGAATCTGGCATACTTGGAGGAAACCTACACTGCCCCAGGGATAAAGTGCAATCGCCACACAGACAGTACTGGGGTCAGCATTGAACCCGAGTCACTGGAGGTGTGAGTCAGCAGCTCTACTACTCGCTGGGGTCAGTGTGCTGTCTGTCGCCTATCAAACAGGTAAAATCCTGTTGATTTGAAAAAACTACAAATAGTTAGCCTCAGAAAGAGCCCAAAACCTAATATAGATTTCAAAGCTATACTCCAAATGATGCAAAGGCAAGTTGAGTTACTAGTGCCCAGTCTTACACCCAAATCCAAAGAGTAGCCGCAGGTACTTGTTTTTCCATTGCTGCAACCTCGTCAGTTTCATTATGAAAAATGTAAGAACTACACTGCAGTTAAGTACTTCTAATCTACTGACAAGGACAAAACACCAATGAGTGTAGCTGTACTGCAAATTTACAATCTTATAAGAAACAAGCAGATTAATATTGTTTTGGACGGCAATGACTTTCCTCTAGCATTGCCAATGTGGTCTCAGATTACAATTTTGTTTTAAGTGCCTCTTTTCCATTTCGGATAATTTTCCTCCCAAAAATATGGTCTGCAGACTTAGTGGCAATCTTTCAGTACTTAGTCATTGATTGTGTAATTATTTATTTGTAGAAGTGTTTTTAAAAGTAATCTACTATTAAGTCACCCAAAGGTACATGTCTTTAGTTTAGAGATACAACGTGGAAATCAAGCCGATCAGCGATCACCTGTACACTCGTTCTGTTCTACACACTGGGACAATTTAAGGAAGCCAATTAACCTACAAACCTGCACATCATTGGAAAATGGAGCACCCAGAGAAATCCCACGTGGTCACAGGGAGAATGTGCAAACTCCATACAGACTGCACCCATGGTCAGTATCGAATGCAGGTCTCTGGCGCTGCAAGGCAGAAATTCTACCGCAGCGCCACTGTGCTGTCCGATGCTGTCCTTCACAATACTCATCTCTATAGCGCAGTTTCCATGAAAGATGGATTAACGCATGCTTTTAAGAACAATTTGTCTCCCTTGCTGAACAATTAGCTATTTAGATTATGCTATTACAATTACTCTTAATTCTGTACAGGAGAAATTCACGATCATGGTAAGAAGTAAGAGTATGGTCCTCCGTCGCCCGCATACATTTCAAACCTGTACATAGTAATTCCTAGGATAATCCTTTGATTTTTTTCAGAGCACTTACTTATTCGCAATGACAGTCGCAGAATGCAAACTCCGAGGGAGTGGCGTTTGACCCTTGGTTACTGGCTTTGTCCAAACCAAGCTTTCTGTAAACATAGGAAAAAGTACTCAAATTTAACTGTAAATATCTTTGTAGCAGAGTTGGAGATGTGGAGCACTGAAACAGGCCTTTCAGCCCACAAACTTATGCTGATCTTTTTTGCCCATCCACATTAATCCCATTTGCCAGCATTAGGTTTTCTCCATTGGCCAAAATAGACAACTCAAACGCCATATATTTCTCAGTACAGGTCATTTCCAAGTTATGAACACTCAACTTATGAACATCCCTACAAATTATTGAGTTCCCGTAACTTATTATATTCAAAAGTCCGATGTATGAATGCATGTTAGATTCTGTTCCTCTAATATTGCTGCAAGCTAGATTCTCATTGTACAGATACCTCACCATGCATGCACATGCCATTAAATGTGCAGGAAGGAACTGCAGACACTGAAGATAGACACAACATGCTAGAGTAATTCACCTCAACAATAGGTGACATTTTGGGTCGAGACCCTTCTTCAGGCGGGTCTGTAGAAGGGTCTTGACCCGAAATGTCACCTATTCTTTTTCTACAGAGATTCTGCCAGACCCGCCCGCTGTGTTACTCCAGCATTTTGTGTCTATCTCACATGACAATAATCTCTACTTGATGTATAGACAGGCTGCTCCCTGTAGATAGTACATCGCTAAATGTTATTTCCTGATGCCATTATCTGTGCACTTTTACTATAGTTAGAAGAAAATTACCTAGGATTCTAAGATACATGGTGCAGAAACAGGCCACACTGCTCAACCAATTCATGAAGAATTCTGTTTAAAGCCCTGTCCCACGGTACGAGTTCATTCCAAGAGCTCTCCCGAGTTTGCCCTGATTCGAACTCGGAGATTTATGGTAATTGCCACTCGTCAATACTCGGGGCTCTGGTGGACATTTTTCAACATGTTGAAAAATCTTAACGAGTCGTCCCGTGCTTACCTGCCGTTAGTGAGTCTTCCCGAGTACCTGCCGTTAGTGTTACAAGCCGCTAAGAGACATCCCCGAGTTCCGACGTACCCGCTACATTCATTCTCCGTGCTTACCACGAGTTTGATTTTTTTTAAACTCGGGAGAGGTCTTGGAATGAACTCGTACTGTGGGACAGGGCTTTTACTCCACTTGAGCCCCTCAGCCAAGAGCCATACAAGTTTGAAAACACATACCTCTCGATTCAGGGACAGTTTTCTCCTAGCTGTTATCAGGCAACTGAACCATCCCATCACCAACTAGTGAGCTGTCCTGGGCTACCATCTACTGCATTGGAGACCCTTGAACTATCTTTAATTGGACTTCACTTGGCATTAAACATTATTCCCTTTATCTTTATATGTACACTTTGGACAACTGATTGTAATCAATAGTCTTTCCACTGACTGGATATCATGAACAAAATACATTTTCACTGTACCTCAGTACACATGACAATAAACTAAACTAAACTCACCTGAAGCCATCAGACAAATCTTTGACTGCCTTTTTCTGTATCTACACCTCAACCACCTGCAGGACAATCATTTTTTGGGGCGATTTCATAGAGATGGAAGTATACAGACTTCTACATCTTGGAGCAACCTGTGCAACAGCACTGTGGGAGCACCTTTACCAGAAGGACTACAATGGATTTAGTGCAATTGCAGATGGGAATTTGACATCACTGGCCAACATTTATTGTCCAAAAAGTATGGAGAAAAACAATGCACGACAATCAACTTGACCGTGGTTAAGGGTTCTCAAGAGCTGCAAAATTAGTAGATGCCTTGACAAGAGATGCAAGCACAGTTGTGGTAAGACAGGCATGAACCGCAACTACACAATCAAAGATTTTTGGGGGGGTGGGGGAGAAGGGTGAATGGAAGTGGAGCAACAATTACCGCAAAAAGGAGTTTGAAGAGTATTTTTTGTTTGAGAATGGGATTAGGTCAGCGGTTTGGAAAGAGAGATTTCAGAGAGATGGATCTTTGATTGAACACCGGGAATATGAGAGGATATTACTTCCGTGCTCTTAGCATTTGCAGTGCCAAGAAATGATTCCTTCAATGCCATAAATTAGCCAAATAATTTAAGCACAAAAAACAAGCAGCTAAAAATAAAAAACAACTTCTTGTGGCTGAATCGGCAACTGCATTGCCCGGGTTATGACCATGACAACACATTAAACGTGCATCGACAATACCAAAACTATTTGGGTTCATCCAAGATCGTGAAATTTGCTGAGGAAAAGCAGGTAATTTGTTTAAATCTGTAATGTTCTTACCCACGTCTAATATCCAAAGGTCACCAAGTCTGCACCCGCTCATCCCTCCATAAATGATCATCTTTGGTTTTTTCGCATCTTTATAAACAACTGCTGTATGAGATTCCCTTGGAGGAGGAGGAGTACCATATGTGATAGGAATGTCCCAACCTACGACACCAGATCCAGTCTTAAGTTCCACTGTGTACAAGTCGTTCAAGTACCTTCAAATACAAGAAAGTTTAAAAGTAATATCTATTCAGTGTGAAAATGAAACCATGAATTGCAGTTCTTAAGCAAATTTTAAATTGTACTGTGTGCCCCCTTTTTCAACAATGCCCCATCATTATCCGTCAACCAGTGGTAAAGAAAGCCTTTCCAAAAATTATCTTTACAATTGTATGTAGACAAAAATGCTGGAGAAACTCAGCGGGTAAGGCAGCATCTAGGGAGCGAAGGAATGGGCAACATTTCGGGTAGAGACCCTTCTTCAGACTGAAGAAGGTCACCTGTCCCGGTTTCTCCTCACACTTGATCACATTTCCCCACTCCTCATGGACTACCTTGGGACATTCGCCATGTTAAATTAGCAAGTTGTGTGACAGGCATGGACTCGGGCTAATACAGCGAGTGTTGCAAGTTGCTATATTTCACTTTGTTGTATCGTTTGGCCAGTAGAAATCCAGTCACCTGGTTCCTGTTATTCTTTACCGTAACAGTTAACAACACATTTTATGTAAAATATGATCCATCATTCTGTAATATATGCAGAGGTTATGCCAATGCTCTTTCCTCCATTGATAGTTAAATAGATGAAGCAAACCATTTAATTAAAATTTACAGGCTGCTGAATTTCATAAATGTCTAATTCACACTTAACCAACAGCCTGGTAAAAAAAAACCTTTAAAGAAACTTGACACAAATGCTATTTTTAATTGGTAATCATCAATAAATATCAAGTTCACACTACAGATCAACAAAATATTTCCAATGCAAAAAAATGAATGAATTAATAAATAAATCCATCAGACTAAACTTTTAAAATGGAACTGACAGCCCAAAAATCTGTGCTTTTATATTTTTGTAACCTCTCTTGTAACAAGATGGTTTAAAGCTGGCTAGATTAATATTGTAATTTATTTTGACAGGTGAATCTTTAAAGTTATTTATGTTTTACTGCCATTGCGATGTCTCTATTACCATGACCTTCTTTTGGACAAATCTGAAAATTGCAATTGATAAAAGTTGTTTTAAAAGTCTTATAACATTTTACAGATTTCTGTCCCAAATTATTAAAAAATAAAATTAAGATACTGCCAGCACAAAATAATTCAGATTCAGATGAAATAAAGCTAAGATTTACAATGCAACACCCAATGCTATCCTTACCCAAAGGACATTATTGTGCCCCAAGTACAAAGGTATTGAAACATATCATAATTTATTAGAAACTGGGGAGTACCTTGGAATATTATTCTTTGGGTCTTCGCTATCATTTGCCAAACCTCCAAATAAATAACATTTATTCCCAACCAGACATAAGGTGTGACCAAGGCGGGGACAAGGCTGTGGACCGTTTTTGGGTGGTTTCGGTTTCAGTTTCTTCCATTCCCATCGACTTGCCTTAAACAAACGTAAAACCATTTACAATGAGGCAATTAAAAAACTTCCATGCAAAAACAGAATTCATCCAATTTCTAAAATTCCAGTGATTTCTAAAAGATTAAATTTCTGAGAAGTCATATTGGCATACATATAAATACATTTGTTTTTTAAATGAAGCAGCTTAAACCAATGCTCACCTGCAGCTCATACAAATCATTGCTATACTTTCCATACTCCACCATTCCTCCAAATACCAGAATCCTGGTGCCATCACAGATGAAACCATACGCTGCGCAGCCGGGTGGGATATCCCCTCTAACAGCAGGGATGAACCACTGGTTTGTGGCTGTAATGAAATATTAATAGAACAAAGACAGGGGGTGAATGCACTGCATGAATCTGGATCATGGAACAAATAAATGTGCTGCCCTTTCATATGGAGTACAATTCAACAATCTATTTCTAAGGACATTAATATTTCCATTGTTAAAATTTGTGAACTTCCATTACAACAGGCTTAAATGTTACCACAGTTGGGACAAAGTATGAAGCTGTTCAAAAGCTCGCAATAAGAAACATACATTGAACGCGGCCACCAAAATGTGACATTTTAAAGTATTGTTATATTTGTGAAATGCTTTTCATCAAAGTAGGCCTAAGATGAATGATGGCTACTTCTTCTTGCATTTTCTCAGGGTTGAAGAAGATTTGCTTTTATTCTGGCTCCATGGGTTCCGAGGTACCTAATGTGCAACATGCAGATTGTCTCAGCAGGAGCAGGAAGTGCACGACAAGGCAGGCAGATGGTTAGATAGTTTGTGAAGAGGCAACCCTTTCTGTTATTTACACTGGGCTTCTGTATGGTTCTGACAGACTGAATGCTATCCCAAATGCTCTTTCCCCAAAACTCACAAGACAGTGACAGTTACACGTGTTCAACATTGTTTTGAGAACATAGTTGAATTTTCCTCTGCCCAACATCTTTTGCTGTGATTGAATTTGGTATCGAGCTCCTGCTTCAAGTTTTGGGCCTCTCACTGGAGCTGACTGGGTAGATTTAGAGCTTTAATACAAGGCGTGTTGACTTGGGAGAGAACCCTCTGGTAAGCTTATCCATCGCGCCGGAAGATTTTATAAAGACAACATTGGTGGTAAAGTTCGCTGGCACATTTAGGACTTTAGTGTTGCCAGACCTGCCAATTTTCCAGGCAACATATTAGAATAAAATACTGTACAACCAATTAAGTTTAAGCAGAGCTCTGGAACCAAGGCCCAGGTGAATGGAAAGGGAGCATGGGAGACTTCACCTGATGCCAAACTATCAGGATTTTCAAATGGTCAGATTGCAGATAATTGTATTTACTGTGTTTCTCCAAAGCTCTATTATTATTCTAAGGCCTGTTGTAGAGAATCTACGCTTCTGAAGTTTAAAGGAAAGCAGGTATCACTACTGCCCTGAAGACTATGACATTGGTTCCATTGTTCGAATCATAAGGTCATAAGAGATAGGAGGAGAATTAGGCCATTTGGCCCATCAGGTCCACTCAACCATTCAATCATGGCTGATCTATCTCTCCCTCCTAACCCCATTCTCCTGCCTTCTCCCCCTGACAACCCTTGATCTTCAAGCATTATTTTCCTGAAAGTATACCATGTACACTACTCACTGGAGACAAATAATTCCTCAGGGACATGTCTAACACTGGTTTGAAAATTGTTATATTTATTAGTGATAATATAATGACGATAATATAATCCATTTTATAAAATGTGTACAAAGAAAAATAAGTGGAAGAATGAAAAATTGATTACTTTGCTAAATTAAAATTTATCTTTAGAAACATTTTATTTGGGAGATTTACTGTAAAACACTTGTACATTGATGATACATTTATTCCAATGCTCTATAATGAGTCCTAGTCAATCATGATGCAGAGGAACCAAAACACCATTCAAAAAAATTGAAGCTAACTATTTAGCAAATTCTGTATTTCCACATCATTCAATTATGCCCCAAAATACCATATTATCAACCAGAACATGGTTACAAATCAGACACAAAATGCTGGAGTAACTCAGTACAACAGGCAGCATCTCTGGAGAGAAGGAATGGGTGATGTTTCGAGTCGAGACTCTTCTTCAGACGGCAGTTTGAATGTTGCATTTTTATCTCAGACCATATGAAGTTACTTTAGGGGTAATGCAAAAATTCTATCAATAATTTCCAGTTAAAGAATTGTGCCGAATCTCTCCCCACTGAGTGTTATTGGGGCAACAATAATATTAAAGCTGCTCAAGTCATTTTATTCCAGAACGCTTACTAAATTCAGTGGGTAAATGCAGTACAAACATGACATATAAATTACAAAAGCCTAATCCTTGGTCAATATCGAATATATTTGCAGCATCACAATTAGCCTCAATGTGACAGGCTTGGGAGGCGATCCAAACTTCCCATGCCTATTTGTCTTGTATTTGACCCAATTATCTACAAATGAGCATGAGGATTAATCTCACTCCTGGTAGCCTTCTGGCATATTCACATATTAAAAACGGACATTGTGCAGGTTCAGTGGCGACAGCAGTACTAGCAGAAACAAGTTAATGCCTTTACCTTTACAAGATCAAAGTAAGAGTAGTAGAATCAGGGGAGGTTATAGTCATAATAAAGATTTCTGGAGAAAATAAATAGCAAATAATATTTTTGAATTTTATAAGAAAGATATGCAGGGAAAGACAAAGTGCTGGAGCATCTCAGCGGGTCAGTCAGCATCCTTAAAGAACATGGATCTGTGACATTGAGTCCGGACCCTTCTCGAGTCTGAAGATGGGTCAAGACTTGAAACCACACCAATCCATTTTCTCTGTGGATGCTGCCTGACATGCTGAGTTGCTCCAACACTTTGCATCTTTTTTTTATCTGCAGTACTTAATCTGTCTTCCTGTCCTTGCCACCAAAGTGGATAACCTCACATTTATCCACATTATACTGCATCTGCCATGCATCTCCCCACCCACTCAAGTCACCATGCAGCCTCATAGCATCCACCTCGCAGCTAACACTGCCACCCAGCTTTGTGTCATCCTCAAACTTGGAGATGTCACATTTAATTCCCTCGTCTAAATCGTTAATATATATTGTGAATAAAGGGGTCCCAGCACCAAGCCTTACGACACCCCACTATTCATTGCCTACCATTCGGAAAAGGACCTGTTAATTCCCACTCTTTCCTACCCTACTCCCAATACCATGTGCTCTAATTTTGCACACTAATCTCTTGTGTGGGACCTTGTCAAAGGCTTTTTGAAACTCCAGATACACCACATCCACTGGCTCTCCCTTATCCATTCTACTTGTTACATCCTCAAAAAAATCCAAAAGATTAGTCAAGCATGATTACCCCTTCATAAAGCCATGCTGACTTTGACCGATCCCGTCACTGCTTTCTAAGTGCGCTGCTATAACATCTTTAATAATTGACTTTAATAAAATCTTACAATGCGCACTTTAACCACATGTGATTTTTTACATTACAAATTTCAATTGTGGAGTACAGAGGCAAATAAATAAATGATGGGTCTTTGTCCCAAACATTTTAAGGCCATTTTTATCCATTTTGGTTTCACCATGTTGAAATTACAGCTGTTTATATATAGTCCTCCCAGTTCAGGGCACCATAATGTTTGGGACACACGGTTTCACGGCGTTTGTAATTGCTCAGGTGTGTTTAATTGCCTCCTTAATGCACGTATAAGAGAGCTCTCAGCACCTAGTCGTTCCTCCAGTCTTTCCATTACCCTTGGAAACTTTTATTGTTGTTTATCAACATGAGGCCCAAAGTTGTGCCAATAAAAGTCAAAGAAGCCATTATGAGACTGAGAAAAAATAAAACTGTTCAAGACATCAGCCAAACATTAGGCTTACCAAAATCAACTTTGGAACATCATTAAGAAGAGAGCACTGGTGAGCTTACTAATCGCAAAGGGACTAGCAGGCCAAGGAAGACCGCTACAGCTGATGATAAAATAATTCTCTCTATAATAAAGAAAAATCCCCAAACACCTGTCCGACAGATCAGAAACACTTTTCAGGAGTCAGGTGTGAATTTGTCAATGGCCACTGTCCGCAGAAGATTTCATGAACAGAAATACAGAGGCTACACTGCAAGATGGAAACCACTGGTTAGCCGCAAAAAATAAGATGGCCAGGTTACAGTTTGCCAAGAAGTACTTAAAAGAGCAACCACAGTTCTGGAAAAAGGTTTCGTGGACAGATGAGACGAAGATTGACTTATATCAGAGTGATGGCAAGAGCAAAGTATAGAGGAGAGAAGGAACTCCCCAAGATCCAAAGCATACCACTTCATCTGTGAAACACAGTGGTGGGGATGTTATGGTCTGGGCATGTATGGCTGCTGAAGGTACTGGCTCACTTATCTTCTTTGATGATACAACTGCTGATGGTAGTAGCATAATGAATTCTGAAATAGACAAATCCTATCTGCTCAAGTTCCAACAAGTACCTCAAATCTCATTGGCCGGTAGTTCATTCTACAGCAAGTCAATGATCCCAAACATACTGCTAAAGCAACAAAGGAGTTTTTCAAAGCTAAAAAATGGTCAATTCTAGAGTGGCCAAGTCAATCGCCTGATCTGAACCCAATTGAGCATGCCTTTTATATGCTGAAGATAAAACTGAAGGGGACGAAAAAAATTGTGGGAGTCGGGGTAAGTGTGAGAGACATGTACCCAACTTTAGAATTCCAAAAGTGAAGCGAAATGTAGGTAAATAGAAGCGAGAGCTGAAGGGACTACAGCAGCTAAAGTGCTTGATAAACATTGGCCATGCAGATATCGGAATTGAAAATATTGGGAATTATCACGTTTGCTCACTGCATTTCATCAACAGCAAGGCATTATTTGTGTTTTTCCTTGATTCCTTTGGTATCTAAAAAGTCTCAGAAGTGATAAATCTGGCTGTAAATTTTTTTTCAGGTGCATTTTCATTTTGTATGTAAAAACCCACTTGGGAACCATGGGCGATTAAAAAAAATTACAGCCAGATTTATCACTTCTGAAACTTTTTAGATGCCAAAGGAATCAAGAAAAACACAAATAATGCCTTGGTGTTGATGAAATGCAGTGAGCAAATGGCCAATATTCGCCAAGCACTCTGGCTGTTGTTGTCTCATCAGCTCTCGCTTCTATCTGCCGTCATTTCGCCTCACTTTTGGAATTCTGAAGTACGCTAAATGTCTCACACGCTTATCCCGATTTCCATCATTATTTACAGCGCAAAATGGGCAATTTCAGCGGGTTTTAACGGGCCCGCTACGCTGGAAACAATGGTAAGTGCCTACCTGCAGTTCATCGCGTGTAATCCATTTGGAGTAGCGTAATAGTACGGGTCATAGGTCGTGACCCGACTGCCGTGAAACCTCCCTATAAACATTGCTATAATTTCTACATGGTGAAACCAAAATGTATAAAAATGGCCTTTATCAAAATCTGACAATGTGCACTTTAACCAAATGTGATTTTTTTCTATAACAAATCTCAAATTGTGGAGCAGAGGCAAATAAATAAATAAACAATGGATCTTTGTCCGAAACATTATGGAGGGCGCTGTATCCTCGCCTGGCTTTATCTTGCCCCTCCTCTCTTCCAACATCCCCACCCATTCTAAAGTAACTGACATCTGCTTCGCTATGTCCTTTAGAAAAGGCAATGTGCCACATTTGCTTAATCTGCAAAATAACTAAAGCTCTCAGCTCGTGGCTTTTACACTCTCCAAAATTGCCTAGCAAGCCAATCCGTTTGGATAGAGTTAAATGCTGACCAATAGCGCCCAGAGTCTGAAGAAAGGTCCTGATCCTTAAAGCGGCACCTGGTCGTGTTCCACAGAGATGCTGCCTGTTCCGCTGAGTTACTCCAGCACTTTATCTTTATCTTTATCTGCGGAGGGTAATGGGCAGCTGACGTTTCAGGTCGAGACGTTGCCATTAGTACTGGCAGAAGGATCAGTGGAGTTTGAATGGAAGCAGTGAGGTGATCGTACAGAGAGCCAGCTGATTGGTATGAAGATGATCACATGGATCGCAGCTCCTCGCCAGTGTAAATAAAGAGAGGCGTCACGGCCGCCCCCTGCCGCCCGGCGGATCCACGGCTTCTCCTTCCCGCATCCGGCCCAACACCGGCCTGCCTGCTCGCCCCGCCCACCCCCAACAACCATACTGGCCCGGGGACGGCGCAGACCCTGGGGTGACCCAGGACCATTAATCCTCAACCTCCCAGTGGTGGAGCAAGCCTTATGGATGGAATATTGTCGAACCTGGCCCACACCAGCCGTGCGGATGGGGTGGGAGGTGTTGACCAACCACCTCCTCCTCCCCATGGCCTTCGACAACTCGGTCGGTGGGGGTGACAGCGGCAGCGAACAGCAGCCCGGGTTGTCGCCAGGATACAGCTCGGCCTCCCTAGACCCCTCCTCCGTCCCCGCCCCCTCCCACCCCGCAGGCCGGGACACCGAGTCCCCTGCTCACTGACACCAACCAACACCCACCCTGCCACCCAAAACCAAGCGCAAGGCTCCCCGATGCACCGCCCATTCCAGCCGCAGTGGGCCTGTTTTTGTTTTCAAACGCCGCCGCTCGGCGCCAATGGCCGCCGGCCGCCATCTTGGACACTGGCAGCAATGGCGCCTTCCCGCTGTTTTTTTGTTGTGTTTCTCTCGCCTTGCCCTCGCGGGCCCACCTGTGTTGTACACGTGCAGCTCGTCCACGATCCCCTCGTTGCCGCCGCCGAAGATGATCATCAGCTCTTTGATGGCCACCACCCGGTGACCGTGTCGAGGGCGAGGGACCGGTCCGGTGGCTCCGGTTACCCGTCTCCATTTGGGAGAGGGAGCCGCCATCTTACTACACCCTCCCCACAGTGCACCGCGGTCGGCCCCTCCCACCCCCACGGCCGGCGGGCGGGTAGAGGAACACGGGGAGAGAGAGAGGAGGGGGGGGGAAGGGGGGGTGGGGGGGGGACACGGGAAGCGGGGGGGAGGAAAGCGGGGCCGGGTGGGGGGACACGGGGAGGAAGGGGAGGGGGGAGAGGGCCGGGTGGGGGGGGAGCGGGGGTGGGGAGGGGGGGGGGGACACGGGGACAGAGGGGGGAGGGGAGGGAAGCGGGGGGGGACCGGGGGGGGGGGGGAGGACACGGGGAGAGAGGGGGGGGAGGGGGCGCGGGGCCGGGTGGGGGGAAACGGCGGGGGTGGGGAGGGGAGCGGGGACGGAGGAGGGGGTGAGGAGAGAGTTGCACAGGAGAACAGGGGGGGGGGACAGAGACAGGGGAGAGGCCGGCAGCCGGGCCGGGTGGTAAACACAGGAGGATGGGGAGGGAGGGAACATGGGGAGGAACAGGGGGAGCGGGGCCGGCCGGATGACTAAAAGGAGGAGGAGCGTGCACAGGAGAACAGGGAGAGAGATAGAGAGGCCGGCAGCCGGGTTGGTAAACACAGGAGGAGGAGGGCAGCCGGCCGGATGACTAAATGTGTATGAAGGAACTGCAGATGCAGGTTTAAACCGAAGACAAAAAGCTGGAGTAACTCAACGGGGCAGGCAGCATCCCCGGAGAGAAGGAATGGGTCAAGACTGAAGAAGGGTCTGGACCCGAAACGTCACCCATTCCTTCTCTCCAGAGATGCTGCCTGCCCCGTTGAGTTACTCCAGCTTTTTGTGTCCATGGCCGGGTGGGTAAACACAGGAGGATGGAGAGAGAGGGAGACGGCTGGCCGGCAGCCGGGTGGGTAAACACAAGAAGATGAGAGAGGAGGAGCGCCGCTGGCAGTCGGCTGGGCCGGATCAGGGCGTCCAACAGGGTCTGTCTCAATCATTATCTCACCATTACTGCCTTTTCTAAACCTTTAGCATTGACACAGCGAGAACGTGAGGGGGAAAAAAACATGATCACACGCAGATCTGAACTATTGATTCACACTAGGTAGACACAAAATACGGGACAGGCAGCATCTCTGGAAAGAAGGAATGGGTGACGTTTCGGGTCAAGATCCTTCAGACTTTCACACTGCTGTCTTTTCTAAAACTACCACTGGGATACAAAGAGAAAATGAGGAAAAGATTGAGATACAATTGGGAATGTGGAGATACAATTGAGAAAGAAGAAAATACATCCCATGCAGATCTGAATTATTTCACACTGCAATCTTTTCTAATGCATTGCGATACAAGGAGAATGTGGGGATAAATATCTTCATATGCAAATCTAAATTATTT
Source organism: Leucoraja erinaceus (assembly GCF_028641065.1). Lineage (NCBI taxonomy): Eukaryota > Metazoa > Chordata > Chondrichthyes > Rajiformes > Rajidae > Leucoraja > Leucoraja erinaceus. The sequence goes on along the minus strand of NC_073395.1, from coordinate 22,521,803 downwards.
CACACTGCTGTCTTCTAAAACGTTAGCATTGAGATACCAGGAGAATGTGAAGAAAAACATTTTCGCTCGCAGATCTGAATTATTTCACACTGCTCTTCTAAAACATTAGCACCGAGATACAATGGAGAATGAGCAAAAGGATTGAGGTACAATTGAGAATGAGGAAAAACATTCTCATACGCACATCTGAATTATTTCACGTCTGTTCTAAAATGTTAGTATTGAGAATATGAGTAAAATTAAGCTACAATTGAGAATGTGTGGAAAACATTGATACATTTGCGAATTTAAGGAAAAATATCCTCGCACTGATCTAGATTATTATTTCACAGCTGTCTTTAAAACTTTAGCATTGAGATACAAAGAAAGGAAAAACGTTGGGACAATTGAGAATGTGGAAAAACATTGAGATATATTTGAGAATGTGGAAAAACATTGAGATATATTTGAGAATGTGAGGGAAAAACATAACAGTTGAGAATATAAGGGAAAAACATCTTCACTCTAATCTGAATTATTATTTCACTGTTGTCTTCTAAAATTTTAGTATTGAGATCAAAGAGAAAGTGAAGGAAAAGATAATCTGCACATCTGAATTATTATTTCACTTTGCTGCCTTTTCTAAAACATTTGCATTGGGATACAAGCAGAATGAGGATAAACATTCTCGATTTATTGTCTCACACGGCTCTCTTTTCTAAAACTTTAGCATTGAGAAACAATTGGGAATGTGAAGAAATTCTCACAAACCGATCTAAATTATTATTTCACACTGCTGTCTTTTCTAAAACTTTAGCATTGGGATACGAATGGAATGTGTGGAAAAAACATTCTCGCATGCAGATCCAAATTATTATTTCACAGTTTCTAAAACTTTAACATTGCGATACAATCAAGACTGAGAAAAAAGATTCTCACTCGTGCATTTGAATTGGAGTTAAGTCAGACCGTGCCCTAGTTTATGGAGGGATCATAGAGAAGCCTGATAACAGAGGGGAAGAAGCTATTTCTAAGTCTGGTAGTGTGTGCTTCGCGTGCAAATACAATCAAGGATTTTAAAAGTTAGATTTAAAAGAAAAAATTCAGATCGCAAATAATCAACAGGTCAGGCCTTAGTTGTTCGAAGAGAAATTGCGAAGATTCTTCATCCTGGTATGGGATGGAGACTAAGGAAGCATTTAAACCGAAGGGCTTATTTCTATCCTGCATCTCTCTATGACAATTATAAAATAGCTCACAAGGTGGCTGATGTGCTCTGTAAAATAGCTTAAAAACTGATTTAATGCTTCAGGTTGAAGACCTGTCATCAAGGCAGGGAAAAAGACTAAAGAGGCTTGTTAAGCTGCAGGGACGGAGGGCGGGTGAAGGGGGGAATCTGTCTAAAAGGTAAATTGGGGATGATCATGCGGATGAGCAGTAAACAAGGTTTATGATAAATGAATGAATGGGTGCAGTTAGGAAATGACAATATACAAGACTGAGGGACTTAAGAGACTGCAGATGCTGGAATCTGGAACACAAAACAATTGATGAAGGTACACAAAAATGCTGGAGAAACTCAGCGGGTGCAGCAGCATCTATAGAGCGAAGGAAATAGGCAACGTTTCGGGCCAAAACCCTTCTTCAGACTGATGAAGGAATATGGTCAAGTGCAGCACAGGAAATGGCCTTTCCACCCACAATGTCTGTGCCTAACAGGATGGCAAGATAAACTAATCTCCTCTGCCTGCTCATGATCCATACCCCGCCTATTTCCTGCATATCTATGTGCATACAAATGCCTTTTCAATGCCATCTGCCTCCAACACCACCCCTGGTAGCACCCACTCTGTAAAATTCAGCCCCATACGCCTCCTTTAAACTTTGCCCCTTTCAGCTTACTCCTATGTCATCTATGACATTTCCTCCCTGGGAAAATAGTTCTGGCTGTCTGCCCTATCTATGTCTCTCATAATTGACTATACTTCTCTCAAGAAATTCTATCAGGGTTTCACAACTCATGCAGCATCTGTGAGGAGAGAAAATGTTGGTTGAGGCTTTGGGGTGAACACTGCATCACAACCAAAGACAGTAGGAATTGTGAAATGCAGAGCGGCAAGAGATGTCCGGCAAGTCAGGTTGGACATGTCCTCCACTCCCAGAGGGAAAAAAAGGGTAATAAAAAATCTAGTCATCCTAATATCACTAATGGATGGCTGATACAGACAGATAGATGAAGTTTCCCAGTCATTGAGTTCAGTATTGGCTAGAAGGCTGCAATGTGCCCAGAAGAACAATTCTAAAAGGATAATTGAGAAGGGCATGACTTGCAGAGCCACTGGGAAGGAGTTGGGGAATTGAATTTAGCACCCACTCTGGGGAATTCAATTGATGGGATTGTTATACAAAGGGTCAGCATAGACTGCATGGGCCAAATGGTCCAGTCTTTGCCATCATTATTATGCAACAATATATTTTCGCAAAAGAGATGGTCTCCTAAGGGGTTATTTCATAAATTATTATGTAGGATATGCCTTAACATGACCAAGTGAAATAGTCTACAATGAGTATTATTAAATATTCAACAGTGGTGCAGCTCTATCCCCGACCTTACCCAGATCAGCATGGATGAGTTGGGCAGAAGGGCCTGTTTCCATGCTGTATATCCCTATGACATGGATACTCCATTATAAGGTAGCCCACAAGGTGTCTGATGTGCTTTATAAAGAAAGATGTTAATTTTGCTCATAAAGAAAGATGTTCATTTTGCAGTTACCTTTGCAATCTGCAGACATTCCTAAAACCTAAACAATAGTGAAAGGCTTGGATATATGGTGGATTTGGAGAGGATGTTGCCACTGGTGTGAAAGGCTAGGACTACAGGTCATAGCCTCAGAATTAAAGGTCAAAGCCTCAGAATTTTAGGAAGGAGATGGGGAGACATTTCTTTAGTCAGAGGGTGGTGAATCTGGAATTCTTTGCCATAGAAGGCTGAATGGAGTCCATCAGTGGATATTTTTAAGGCAGTGATAGATAGATTCTTGATTAGTACGGGTGTCAGAGGTTATGTGGAGAAGGCAGGAGAATGGGGTTAGAAGGAAGAGATAGATCAGCCATGGTTGAATGGCTTAGGCGACTAGATGGGCCGAATTAGCAAATATAACTACATAAGCTAAATAAGATGGCGTAACCGCACTAACTTTCACAACTTGATGGGCCGAATGGCCTAATTCTACTCATGCTCCTTATGACCTTTGTTATTAAGTACTTTTGAGAGTAGAGATTGTTGCTGAATGGAGGATTGTGACAACCAGTTTGTGTGCAGTAAACCCCCAGAAAGATTATAGAGTCATAGACTTATACAATGCGGAAATGGGTAATTCAGATAAATTCAGCGAAGTTGAACATCGTTGCTGTCCAAATGTCTTTTTAAAGTAATATTGCTGCCTCTACCACTTGTTTTGGTCATGAGACGTGCTCATCACTGAAAGTGCCAGTATATGTAGTCCAGCTCAGAATAGCATTGAAACTGAGGTGACTGTTAATAGTCAAATATTAGTGTGCCTATTTGTGTAGCCAGTACTATCAGCTGGTCCATGTGGATTGAATCAAATTAGCTGAAACTTTGCATTTGTGATACATAAACCAGTCTGTGTAAGGTTGGCCGAATTTCTTCTCTTGAGGACTTTAGCAAATCAGGTGGATTTTTATTTCCCAGATACATTTACCTATCCTAGTTTTAATTCAAGATTTGTTTAAAGTAAAGATTTACTTTAAATTCTTCAGCTACCAAGGAGGAATTGAAATTCATGTCGCTGGATCAGTGATTCAAAAGTCTGGTTGCTTACTCAGCAGCTTAATCGCAACAAAACATTACATTGCTGCCTGACTCGCCGAGTTACTCCAGCATTTTGTGACAGCCTTACATTGCCTTGATTTAAAGACTCAAGCTACAAAAAAAGGCTTGTCTGTCAATGTAGTGCTTCCTTTGTTCTCCACTGTAGTGGCACAGAGATTATGACTACGGCGGGAGACTAATGTTCTGAAAATTAAATCTTTTCCAAAATAGTCATTAGGAAATTTATCTCGATGTCAATATGTCTTGCAGTTTGTTGTCAATGACGTGCATTTGAAGCGTGGTCACCATTGTGATTGAGGAAATGTAGCAGCAAGCTCCCACAAACAGCAGTGTGATCATCTTCAGATCATCTCTTTTAGTGTTTTAGCTGAGGTATAAATATTAAACATCATGGCACCGTGCAAATGGAGTCGTCCCTCATTTGTGCACAGGGATGCTAGCAGAGGTGATGTTCTTTTCCAAAGTGACTCATGAGGATTACCTTAATGACCATAAAAAGCCGGCAGATACACGGAAACAAAATTGCTGCAGTTCAGCTTGCCGAGCAACTAATTGCCAAATGATGTACAGGTAGCTGTTTTCTTAATAGTCTGTAGTCTGAAAAGAATGCCTTAGCAGCTGAATACTGGTTGTAAAATGTTCCTCGATCAATAAAATAATGTATGATTGAACAAAGCCACGGGTGATCTGTTAGTAATAACTGATACATTTGTCAACCCCTGCATTATTCTATTTGTTGCACCACATACATTTGCCGTTCGCCACATATATTTTTTCCGACCTTTCAGTTAATTCAAATGCATCATGTGTTTGTCTTACATTTTGGGCATTTCAGCAACTATCAAGTGTCTGTAATTCATCAGTTATCAGAATATCCATCCAAGCAGAAATTATACCATCTGGGTCCTGTCAATGTTAGTTCAGATTGGATTTCCTGTGTCATATTTTGTTTGGATAATTATTAGACAATTGGTCTGTAGAATAAATTGAAATTTAAAAAAATCTGAATATGAGCCGTTGCAAAAGTCAATGAACAAGCAGAAACTGAATCAAACTAAAAATTATAATCAATCAGCCAAGGATTCTTTAAGCAGACATAAAAATTAAGGATTTTTAAAAAATCACTTTTTAATGTTTCCATATTGCAGTAAGATTATGCAATGTAGAAACATTGTGTAGCATGTACCTAAAATTATCCTTATACTTAAAAGTATCTTTATTTTCACCAGGCTGCTATTTGCTTTGCAATTCTCTTTTAGTGTTTTAGTTGAGGTATAAATATTAAACATCATGGCACCGTGCAAATGGAGTCATCCCTCATTTGTGCACAGGGATGCTAGCAGAGGTGATGTTCTTTTCCAAAGTGACTCATGAGGATTATCTTAATGACCATAAAAAGCCGGCAGATACACGGAAACATCCACGGCCCTCAGCCTCAGTACCGGCTCTCCACAGGGCTGCGTACTGAGCCCCCTGCTCTACACCATCTACACGCATGACTGCACCCCCGCCCACCACAGCAACACCATTGTCAAATTTGCGGATGACACTACAGTGGTGGGACTCATCTCCGCGGGGGACGAGTACGCCTACCGGGATGAGGTGGAGCAGCTGACAGTGTGGTGCGAAGGAAATAACCTGCTCCTCAACACCTCAAAGACGAAGGAGGTAATAATAGACTTCAGGAAAAACAAAACGGACATGGTACCACTGACCATCAGAGGGGACTGTGTAGAGAGGGTGGCGGATTTCCGCTTCCTGGGAATCCACATTGAGGAGGACCTGACGTGGAGCGTGAACACCACTGTGCTGCTGAAAAAGGTCCAGCAGAGACTGCACTTCCTGAGGGTGCTCAGGAAGAACAACATCACTCAGAGGCTGCTGCTGTCCTTCTATCGGTGCTCCATTGAGAGCATACTAACATACTGTGTATGCGTGTGGTACACCAGCTGCACAGCGGCTCAGAGGAAAGCGCTCCAGAGGGCCATTGACAACGCCCAGAGGATTGTCGGCTGCCCTCTCCTTACCTTGGAGGACCTACACAGTTCCCGCTGCACCAAAAAACCCCAGAATATAATAAAGGACATCTCCCACCCCGGACACTCCCTGTTTGAACTGTTGCCGTCAGGCAGACGGTACAGATCCACAAGGACAAGGACAAATAGACTAAAAAACAGTTTTTACCCCACTGCTATAAAAGCACTAAATGTGGCCGCCAAGGAACGCAGGGGCGATACAGACTAAGGGACTGTGGTAACGGTGAAATCGACAGAAGGATGGAGGGTTGGGTGTGTATGCGTGCTTTGTCTGTGATTTTTATTTATTTGCTTATCTTTATTATTTTACCGTGGATGTTTCGTTAGCTTTAGAAATGTTTGAATGCTGCACTGACTGGCTGACATTTTAAATTTCGTTGTACATGGCCCATGTTACAATGACAATAAAGAAACTATTCTATTCTATTCATTATTTTCCGTTCCTATAATGCTGGAAGTTGAAGGCCTGCAGCCTAAGGTATTCCAGAGATCCCCAGTGTGATTTTATCAATTTGGAGCATTCCATACAGGCTGTCCTCGGGTAACAATGGGATTCAATTTTCACAGACATCATGAGTTGCTTTTGTCCTTAATTTGGAAAATGCACAAAAATCACTCAAAATGATAACCGTATAATGGTTCAATTCAATGGTACTTTATTGCCACATGTACCTAGGCACAGTAAATTTCCTTTTTTGCATACATTTAAGTAAAATTCATACCATGGGCACAAACAAAGTTATGTACAAGAGCGCAAGAATAGTAGATTGTACCTACGCAGTATATAAGAGTCACCATGTTTCTGTGGCTTTCTTGTACTTTTTATACTGTTCAAAGTTGTTAAAAACGAAGCATCTTAACTTCCTTCATTTTGTTATAACTAGACCAAGTGGGACCCAATGGGAGGACTGTTCCCCAATACAACCCATTCCCCAATGCAATATTCCACCATGGATGTGGGAGAGGGAGGGGGGATGGTGGGGGATGGTGTGTGAGGGAGGGGGGAGGTGTGGGAGGGAGGGGTGGTGTGGGGGGGAAAGGGGTGTGATGTGGAGGGAAGGGGAGGAATGGGGAGGGGTAAAGGGCCGAGGAGGGAGAAGGGGGGGTTTGGGGGCAGAGAGACTCCACTCAGCGGCCTCCGGCTGCGGGACCACACAGCACCTTCCAACTCCACACAGCGGCTTACCCGACTCTCAATCAGCAAGGCTTGTTTACTCAGCACCGCCTCCAGGGATTTATTCTCCAGAGCACAGCCCCTCGTTCACAGAGCACAGCCCCTAGCTCGCAGATAAAATAATTTTCTTAAACAAAAACTATTTTTCCAATTTGAACTGACATAAATGGCAGTGCTTTTCGAGTCGTTGAAAACATAAGAAAGGGGAGCAAGAATTGATAATTTGATCTGCTATTGAACATAAAAACATAGAAAATAGGTGCAGGAGTAGGCCTTTCGGCCCTTCGAGCCAGCACTGCCATTCATTATGATCATGGCTGAATACCCAAAATCATTACCCCGTTCTGGCTTTTTCCCCATATCCCTTGATTCCCTTAGCTCTAAGAGCTAAATCTAACTTGAACAGGTTCATGATTCTTTATTTTAATACTAATTCTTTATAGTCCTGATTTATGATCTCAGCTCCATGTTTCCTCTGTGATCTGTGGTTGTGTTTGTTGACGTTCATTTAGATCTGATTCCTCTAAAGGGAAAAAACAATCCATCTTCATAAGAATCTGGTTGGCACTGCAACAACGAAGACCATTCAGCACACAGTGCATGTGCCAATACCTCACAAGAAGTAACTCAAACTAACATCCAACTCACTGAAAAGAACACACCAGACGACTGACAGTATAAAATGAGGATGTGAAACATTATTTTTACCTCAGCATACTTGTGCACTGTTGTTCAAAAGCAGTTGGCGTATTTTTTTCTCCATCCAAGAAGCATTGGGATTGCAATCTTGTGATTTGTGCACGTTATTCAGAGGCTTGGGGGAGTGCTGTGCTGTTAAAAGTGTCATCTTTCAGTTGGGATGTTAAACAGAGGCCTCAATGTAAATCTCTTAACGCTACCTTGTGAAACGTGCAATTATTCCCAGTTCTCTGACCAACATTTTTCCTAACATCAACATAACTAAAACAGATTGTTTGGTCATTAAAACGTTGCATTTCAGGGGACCTTGCATTCTGCAAATGGACTGCCTCGTTTCTTTAACAACCAACAGCTGCCACACTTCAGAATCAGGTCTGAAGAAGGCTCGAACCAAAACGTCGCCCATTCCTTCTTTCCAGAGATGTCACGCTGAGTGACTCCAGCATATTGTGTCTATGTAAACCAGCATCTGCAGTCCCTTCCTACACACTTCAGAGGTACTTTATTTGCTGTACAGTAACTAAGAATGTTCCAAATGAGATGTACATGGTACTTTATCAATGCAATCAAAAGGAACTGCAGATGCTAGTTTATACCAAAGATAGACACAAGATGCTGGAGAAACCCAGCAGCACCTCTGGTGAAAACAGACAAGCAGAACTCAGACAGCTCTGCCAGCCTAAAGACGAGGCCTAGAGGAGCGGGGATGCAGACCTCTACACGGAGGCCAAGTACAAGCTGAGAAGAGGAATCCGAGCTGCCAAAGAAAGGTACTCTGAGAAGTTGAGGATTTCTAATTGTCTACTGTATATCATATTGTTACTTGCGAGCAAAGCACCATGGCTATATCCTTGTTTGTATACATACTTGGCTAACACAATTTATTTAATTATTCAATTTATTCAATCATCCCAAGCCAAGACATTGTCTGTCCATTTTCCCCAGAGGTGCTGCATGGCCCGCTGGGTTGCTCCAACATCTTGTGTCTATCTTTACTATCTTTCATCGAGCCCCATAGCTATTGTAGAAACATAATTAAGTATACTTTTACAAAAAGTAACAAAGATTGATATTCAGTACCAAATCTCTACAGCTTCTAAAGGGCATCACCAACCACATTTATAAAAAAAAGGGTAACTCATAAATTGGACATGAGATAGTTACTTGTGACCTCATTTTATATGTACTTAGCAGGAATAGGATTTTGACCTTAAAGGGTAGAAATTATAAGAGTAAAATATAATCTGCATGGACTGCAGATTATATTCTTGCAAAACTACTATTTATTTACTGGGGTCTATTTGCAACTGTCAGCCTGATAATTGGCAGATAGCTACAGAGTAGTTGGAGGAAACTCTGCATCACCACTGATAACATGCAAGGTCCATCTAGGGCGTTTGTTTATCAGGCTTGTGAATGTACACGCAGCCAGCATTGCAAACTATGGATGGGTGGGTGGCTGTTTAAGTATTCTGATCGACTCGTATGCCTGTTATGAATCCTGACTGCAATGTTCAACCACAAACAGATGGGACGGTGGACTTTTCCAGATTCTTAGTTACATGGTTTGTTGAAAAGCCGTTTACAAAGTAGCCATTTGTAATTTTCCAGGTTGTTACTGTAGAAAATTTAACAACGGTCTTCACCTCCATCCAGCCCGTCAACTCCGGCCTTATCTGCTCTTACTATGGATGTTAAAGATCCCATGACATTACTCCAAAGAAATGCAGGGGGTTATCCTCAGAGCCCTAGCTGACAGTGGTGTAGCTGGCAGAGGCACGGCCTCACAGTGCCAGACACCCGGGTTCAATTCTGACCTTCAGTGCTGTCTGTGCAGAGTTTGCACTTTCTCGGTGGGGCCGTGTGGCTTTCCTCCCATATCTCAAAGACATGTGGGTTTGTAGGTTAATTGGGCTCCATAACTTGCCCCCTAGTATGTAGCGAGTGGATGTGGAAGAAGGATAACATAGAACTAATGTGAATGGGTGATTGATGGCCGGTGTGGACTCGGTGGGCCGAATGGCCTGTTTCCATGCTGTATCTCAAAACAAATTATTCCCATTTACCTGCGTTTGGCCTACATGCCTCTAAACATTTTTTTTTTCATGTGCCGTCCAATTGTCTTTTAAATGTTGTTGCTCTACCTGCTTCAACTACCGTACAGCACATCCACCGGCAGCTTTTTCCATATTCCCTTCAGTCTCCACGTGAAAGTTGTCCATCATACAGCAGACCTCTGCTAGGCAGTACATACTGTAGGTGTCACCATATTTCTGGCGTCGAAGAAGTGTGAACAGGTGTGGACTTGGTGGGCCGAAGAGCCTGTATTTCATGCTGTATCTTTCAATCAATTAATGTCAGGCATCATGTGTGGAGGAAGGGTCAACTTTTCAAGTCGGCAAATCTTTTGTCATAATTAGAAAAAGTGACATGGAGACAGGCTTTAAGATGATCTTAATTTAAATTCATGTCTCTCTTCAAAGAGCTGCACAAATGGCCCTGTACGCATGCATTCCCTAAGTTAACAACCAGTGAAAATGTTTGAACGCGGGATCTAATGTCTGTAACCACAAATCCCTGTAAATATTTGCTTACTCTTTGGTGGCGAGGAATCTGAACGTTGGCGACTTTTTGAGATTGCTGGGGATTTTTTTTGCCAAGATCCCGTTAACTCACTCTTGGCTATTAAACTGAGCCCGCGGATGGAATTTTTATTTTGTGTAGGCAGGGAGGGAGGGAGAAAAATGAATTGGAACAGGATCCGTTTGAGGAATTTCTCAGACATCTGGTCTCAATTTAGACAGTCTCTCTCTCTCTCTCTCTCTCTCTCTCTGTATGTGTGGAACGGAGACGAAGGGGAATCAACAAATCTGCTCAAAAAGTCTGTCCTTTTTTTTCTCTCGTCTCGTTCCCCTCAAGAGAACCACTTCGTAAAGACCGTTTGGAAATCTTGCTACCGATTGATTCAGCTGGAGCCTGGCATTGACAAGAGGTAAGTGGGTCAGTTTGTAAATCTGCGGGAGGAATTTTGTACCGTTCTAATGGGATAAGTAGGATACCAGCCCGGCATACAGTGGAAGCCTTCACTCTTCTGAAACGTAGCTTCCTCTTTCGAAGCAGGCTTTGGATTCTCAGCACACATCAGAACCTGAACTGGCACGCTGAAAGGACAACCCCTTCCCCCCGCCCCCCATCCCAGGTAGAAATAGCTGCTTTCTTAAAGTAACTTACTCAGGGCCCCTGTCAGACAACTTTAGGAAGGAGATGAGGAGGAATTTCTTTAGTCAGAGGATGGTGAATCTGTGGAATTCATTACCACAGACAGCTGTGGAGGCCGAGTCAATTGATATATTTAAGGCAGAGATAGATTCTTGATCGGTAAAGGTGTCAGGGGTTATGGGGAGAATGGGGTTAAGAGGGAAAGATAGATCAGCTATGATTGAATGGTGGAGTAGACCTGAAGGGGCGAATGGCCTAATTCTGCCCCTATTACTTATGACACAGGGACGCATGCTTCTTTCTTGATTAAAAACTTAAAACTGTGCAGAATGTTATGACAGCTAACAAAGTAATTGAGCCGCAAACAGTGGACTTGCCATGAGTTGTCCCTGCTGTAAACTACCCCCATGCATTTGAAATGGAAATTCTGCAACCATTTGAAATGGAAATTCTCCTGTCCTTGTGGCAAGGTGAGATTTAAAGTTAATATTCTCTTGTTAGTCTCTTTTGCCTATTGTACGGTGACAGTGGCGATGTTCTGCTGCTAACCTGAACATTGAGGCCTCCTCCTCTGCAGTTTTCATCCAAAGGTCGATTCACCGGGACTTTACCTGAGCCTCCGTGTTCGAGGTATAGGCAGAGGTTGGATAGGCTGGGACTTTTTCCTTTGGAGATTAGGAGGTTGGGGGGTGATTTTATTGAGGAGTGTAAGATCATGAGGGGTCATGGATAAGATGAACGCTCACAGTATTTTAACTGGGGTAGAAGATTCTAAAAGTAGAGAGTCTAGGATTTGCATGAGGGGGGATTGTTTTAAGAGGGACGTTTTACACTCAGACACTAGTCTGTATCTGGAATGAGCTGCCAGAGAAAATTATAGAAGCAGATTACAATTATGTATTTTAAATGACATTTAGACATAAGATATAAGATGTATAGATAGTTTATAGGGCAAATGCAGACAAATGAGACTAGCCCAATATGCCAACTTGGTTGACACAGACAAAGTGGGCCAAAGGGTCTGTTTCCATGCGGTGCAGTTCTATGATTAATGCAGTTTCTTTCTGCCCGTGTATGCTTCTGAAAGTTTAATTAACACGGCCTGTTATTCAAAGTGTGTTATTTAGGATATATATACATCTACACTGGGGGCGTGGGGGTGCAGTGGTAGAGTTGCTGCCTCACAGCACCAGAGACCTGGGTTTGATCCTGACTACGGGTGCTGTCTGTAAGGAGTTTGCACATTCTCATTGTGCCCACATGGGCTTTCTCTACGTGCTCCAGTTTCCTTCCACATTCCAAAGTTGTAGAGGTTTGAGGATTAGTGAGCTTTAGTGAAAATTTGTAAATTGTGCCTAGTGTGTAGGCTAGTGCTAGTGTATGGGGATCGCTGGTCATCGTGGACTCGGTGGGCCAAAGGGCCTATTTCAGCATTGTATCTCTAAACTAAGCCCAGTTATTTTTGTAGCAAAGATACTTTTATGTTATAACATGTGAGAAACTGTTGTTGGGGTGGGGGTGGGGGGGGAGGGAGGGAGGGAGGGGGGGGGGGGGGGGGGGGGGGGGGTTTCGAAGAGAATGAGGGACAATAAATATGAGATTCATGTCAGAAGAGTGGATCTGGTCAGTGCTGTCTCTGTGTACTGAAGGGCCGACCTTCTGAATCCTATCTCGTTATGACTTAGAGTGTCCACAGGAATTGGTAATTGGCAGAGCAGTTCAGCAAGGAAGCTTCCATTTTATCTTCCAGTAGGAAATCTCTTGAGTTTAGACCTGAGCTGCAGGTTGCTTCTGACGTGAGTTTGCCACTTTCCAGTCTTCCTGCACAGCCAGGTTGCACTGGACTGCACATTTGGCAGTAATGCTTCCCCCACAGTGTTTGAAAGGAACCAAACGTAGTTCTTTCTGGGGATAGACACGAAATGCTGGAGTAACTCAGCGGGCCAACAGGCAGCATCTCTGGAGAGAAGGAATGGGTAACGTTTTGAGTCGACCCCAAACATCACCCATTCTTTCTCCCCAGAGATGGTGCCTGTCCCGCTGAGTTACTCCTCCATTTTGTGTCTAGCTTCGATGAAAACTAGGATCTGCAGTTCCTTCCTACACATGTGGTTCTGTCTGGGCTCGGTGTGGTTGCAATGCCAATTTTGTGGCAGTGTTGCTGTGAGAATTCAAATTACTTTTACCCTCTCTGTTCCCCAGAAATGATATTTGCTGACTCGTATTCTCGTTAGAATCTAATCAAATTTCCCATTAATCATTTCTCATGCTGATTGATTGATGAATGTTTCTCTCTGCCTTCCCATCGTCATAGATTATAGCATTCGTGAAGCTACAGAAAAAAACAATGGCATTAATTAGAAAAAGTAAGTATGATTTTCATCTATTCTCACTTCAAACAGATATTCAGGCGCAGTGGTAGAGTTGCTGCCTCACAGCCCCAAAAACCCAGTGTGAAACCTGACCACGGGTGCTGTCCAGAGTATGTACATTGTCCCTGTGAACATGTGGGTTTTCTCCGGGTGCTCCGGTCTCCCCCAACACTACGAAGACATACGGGATTGTTGGTTAATTGGCTTCTGTAAATTGTAAATTGTCTCTAGTGTGTGGGATCGTGCTAGTGTATGGGGTGATGACTGGTGGGCTGAAGGGCCTGTGTCCATGCTGTTTCTCTAAAGTGACAAGCTGCCCGGCTGTGGTCAATTTTTCCATCTGTGATCATTTCACCTTGGAGGTCATGTCAGTCATCTCACAATACAGAGCACTATCAAACAAAATGATTTAATGATTCTGAGCTTAAATTGTAATCGTTACTTTAATGTTCTTTGGCCAGACCAGGCCAAGAAACAAACACCCTGAGACCAGTTTCTGGTTTACAAGAGATATTTTGACCCTTGTTGCATCTGAACTTAAATGTAAAAATATGCTTTTTTAATGAAATACATGATGTTAACCTTTAACACTTAACGTTGATCTGCTTATGAGTCGCTTTTATTTCATCTGATGATGATGAGGATAACACTTTATTGTCACTTGTGTCTAGCTAGGAGCAGTAAAAAATTTTGTTTTTAGAAACATAGTAAATAAGTGCAGGAATAGGCCATTGGGTCCTTCGAGCCAGCACCGCCATTCAATATGATCATGGCTGATCATCCTAAATCAGAACCCCGTTCCTGCTCTCTCCCCATATCCCTTGATTCTGTTAACCCCAAGAGCTATATCTAACTCTCTTGAAAACATCCAGTGAATTAGCCTCCACTGCCTTCCGTGGCAGAGAATTCCACAGATTCACAACTCTCGGGGTGAAAAAGTTTTTCCTCATCTCAGTCCTAAATGGCCCACCCCTTATTCTTAAACTGTGACCCCTGGTTCTGGACTCCCCATGGGAAAGATTTTTTTCTGTAAACATGGTATTCCTGACATTTTTCCTGCAAACACTGCACATTTGCCTACACAGTACACAGTCACCACAAACGCATCAACAAAGTTACAAAAAGCACTCATCCCTTCTTTGTACTCCCTTCGCCCCCCTCCCCTCCACCAGGTTCTAGATATAAGGGGGTGGTTGATATCTGGAACATGCTGTCAGAGGAGGAAATGGTTTCAGATGCAATCACTATGTTTAAGAGACATGTAGACAGGCACTTAAATGGGCAAGGCATAGAAGGATATGTTTGTAATGTGGCCGATGAGATTAGTGTAACTGGGCAGAAAGATCGGCACGGGCATCGTGGGCCCGAGGGCCTGTTTTTACGCTGTACAAATCAGCGAGAGAGAGTTAGATTTAGCTCTTAGGGCTAGCGGAATCAAGGGATATGGAGAGAAAGCAGGAATGGGGTACTGATTCTGGATGATCAGCCATGATCATATTGAATGGCGGTGCTGGCTCAAAGGGCCGAATGGCCTATTCCTGCACCTAATTTCTGTTTCAATCTCCCTTTCTCAAAACGTTTAAATACTTGTTTCTTTTTCCATTGTTTTTTTGTTTTATTTTCCAGTTAATCAGGGCTTGCTGCTCTTAGTAATTCTGACATTTTGCCTGGTGCTATATAACAAATTTCACAACACGCCGCTCTATGAGGAAGTATCAGGTGAGCAGTCCATGTCAATTCCCCCTTGTTTCTACACTCGGACTTTCATGCCATTTGGCTTCTTAATCACTTGCTGCACCTATGTGATGATTATTTCATAATCACGCACATGATACGATACGATGGAGGGGATTAAGAGGCTTTTAGATAGATATGGGGATATATGGAATGGAGGGATATGGATCAGAGGAGATTGCCTTGGTATTATGTTTGGCACAGATATAGTGGGCCGAGGGCCTGTTCCTGTGTCATACTGTGCTCTGTACTGTGTTCTAATAGCACCTAGATACCTCTGTACTTCATACAGTAAGCATATGAAGGAGAAAGGAACAGAAAGATATGTTAATTGATTTTATAAAGTAAGCTATGTGGCACAAATACTAGCTTAGACATATTGGACAGAATGGACTGTTTACAGGGAGTGGGACTGTGTACCTTTGTGGGATAGCTGTGATTTTCTATTTCTCTCTCTCTCTCTCTCTCTCTCTCTCTCTCTCTCTCTCTCTCTCTCTCCTTCTCCCCCTCTCTCTCTCTCTCTCTCTCCTCTCTCTCATCCACCTCTCTCTCCCTCCCCCTCTCTCTCCCTCCCTCTCTCGCTCTCGCTCTCTCTCTCTCTCTCTCTCTCTCTCTCGCTGCATGTAAACTGACTGTGTTTTTGCTGTACAGCTGAAGAACCTGATTTTGAAACTCCACATAGTTCAGTCCACACAGTGGAGGAGAGCAGGGCAGATGCAGCAGAAGGTTTAATACCGATCATAATATGTGCGACGGATGACCGAATGGGAGGAACGATAGCAACAATCAACAGCATCTATAAGAACACTAAAGCCAAAGTCTTTTTCTACATAATTACTCTGAGAGACTCTCTCAGCCATCTAAGGTAACGTGTACTAGTTATTCATCTTCGACCTATTGTTCACCATTTCCATTTAAGACCTAAATGAGGAGGAATTTCATGTCCCAGACGTCTTTGGAATTCCATTTTGAGGGAATCATCCAAATGAGAAAGATTTGTTGACGTATAGGAGACAACTTATGAGGATTGGCCAGGAAAGTGAAGTCAAGACCAAAGCTATCTATAATTTAAATAGGGCGGCATGGTGGTGCAGTGGTTGAGTTGTTGCCCTACAGCACCAGAGGCCCAGGTTTGATCCTGACTATGGGTGCTGTCTGTGTGGAGTTTGTACGCTTTCCCCGTGACCTGCGTGGGTTGTCTCCAGGTTCCTCCCACACTCCAGATACATGCAGATTTGTAGGTTATTTGGCTTCTGCTAATTGTCCTTAATGTGTACAATAGAACTAGTGTACGAGTGATCACTAGTCGGCGCAGACTCAGTGGGCCGAAGGGCTGTTTTTTCCGCTCCGTACCTCTATACTAAACTAAATTCAGATTCTGATTCAATCTTTATTGTCATTGTGCAATGTACAGTACAGAGACAACGAAATGCAGTTAGCATGTCCCCAGAAGAGCGAACATAGAATAATGAGCAATAAATATCTATATGTACATACAGTAGTAGTAGTAGAGGGGAAGGAGTGTCCAGGGAGGGGGGTGGTTGTGTGATTGGCAATCACCAAGGTGTAGAGTTAAGTAATGTAACAGCCGCAGGGAAGAAGCTGTTCCTGGACCTGCTGGTTCGGCAACGGAGAGACCTGTAGCGCCTCACGGATGGTAGGAGGGTAAACAGTCTGTGGCTGGGGTGAGAGCAGTCCTTGACGATGCAGACATTGCTTGATTTGGACAGACTCAATGGAGGGGAGTGAGGAACTGGTGATGCGTTGGGCAGTTTTCACCACCCTCTGCAGTGCTTTCCGGTCGGAGACAGAGCAGTTGCCATACCATACTGTGAAACTGCTGGAGTAGGTTTGAGGAGCGGTGTGGCCTATTGCTCCTAATGTTCTTATTAAATGGTGTTCATGTAAAATTGTTGAAAAGTATAGAGACATTATCAGAAACCCTTGTTAATGTAGCATTTACAAATGTTTCACAAAAAAAGCAGACCACTGTAGCAACTCTGTGGGTCAGGACCGAGGACGTTTTGGGTCAGGACCTTTCTTCAGATGGATGGAGTGCAGGGGAGATAGTTGGCAGAAAGAGGT
Source organism: Leucoraja erinaceus (assembly GCF_028641065.1). Classification (NCBI taxonomy): domain Eukaryota; kingdom Metazoa; phylum Chordata; class Chondrichthyes; order Rajiformes; family Rajidae; genus Leucoraja; species Leucoraja erinaceus. The sequence goes on along the minus strand of NC_073395.1, from coordinate 22,504,646 downwards.
GAGGGGGATGGGGTGGGCCAAGAACTAGTGATGGCAAGACCGAGGGGAGGTGGGATTGATTGTCAGATTTTTGACAAATCTCCCGACTTGCAAATGGAAATGGTGAAAACCACATTGAGTGAAAACGGGTGATCGATGGTCAGCATTTCAGGTCTTCAGGGGTTTCTTTTCCCCAGAGATGCTGCCTGACCTGCTTAGTTACTCCAAAATTTTGTGTCTAGCTGATCAATAGCCAGTGTGGACTCGGTGGGCCGAAGGGCCTGTTTCTATGCTCTATATTTCACTCAATTCAATCAATATATGACAGGTCATTGAAATTGGCAATGATGTCACAACTTGATGTACAGGATGGAACCACAGATGCCGGTTTATCCCGAAGATAGACGCAAAGTGCTGGAGTAACACAGCGGGTCAGGCAGCATCTCTGGAGAAAAAGGATGGGCGATGTCCGGGTCGGGACTCTTCTTCAGACTGAGTCACCCATCCTTTTTCTCAAGAGGTGCTGCCTGACCTACAGAGTTATTCCAGCATTCTGTGTCTTTCACTAGAAAATACATGATGGTTGTTTAATTGTAACTCTGACAATGTATCTGCTTATTTGTTCAGTGGGAGGAATGGGGAATCTTTCTAGTTGAATACGACTGAAGGAATGTGGGTTAAAGCGGAACAAGAATCCTCACAATGGTTTGGTGCAATAAGCTCAAAGCCCTTTCTCTCCAAATCATCATTCCATTTGGTTGATGGCAGTGTTGCTCTTTTTCCTCTCTCCCCCTTCTCCTCCGTTAGCAAATGGATTGAGAGCACAGAATTGAAAGGCATACAGTACAAGATAATGGAATTCAACCCTGCTATACTGGAGGGGAAAGTAAGACCAGATTCTGCAAGGCCCGAGTTACTGCAGCCTGTGAGTATGTCTGTTGCCTGAACGCCGTGTGCTCCACAAGGTTGCGGGGCGGTGCTGAGGGTTCCAGTTCCCACAGAGAACGGTAGAACCCTGTAGGATCTCCTTTGTAACCTTTCCCTTTGTCAAAGGTCTCAAACAGTTGCACAGGTACTTCTGCTATAACACATGTTGCCATAATGCTAGAAAGTGCAGATGCTAATTTACAAAAGAAAAAAACACAAAGTGGTGGAGTAACTCTGCGGGTCAGGCAGCAAACACTGGAGAACGTGGATTGGTGAGGTTTCAAGTCGGGACCCTTCATTGGCCAATGTAGGAGGGTCCAGGACGTCACCTATCCATGTTCTTTGGGGATGCTGCCTGAGAGGCTCCAGCACTTAGTCATAGAGTGTGGAAACAGGCCCTTTGGCTCAACTTGCCCACACCGGCCAACATGTCCCAGCTACACTGGTCCCTCCCTCCTGCCAGCATTTGGTCCATATTGCTCTAAACTTGTCATATCCAAGTAATTCATGTGTGATTATCATGTGATCACAGTAATCAAATACACTTTGGCTTTGTAAGAAGTAATCAAAAACCATGTAATCTTTGTGTCTTTCCATGCTCTTCAGACCTCATGGATATGAAGGGTACCAGTGGAACCAAAGGCACACTTCCTCTGCCAGCTCCTTCCTGACTGAATAACCTACTGAGTGCAAACGTTGCTGCTGATCTCTCCCTGTCTCCTTTTCTTACCTGCCACGTGTAGAATTCCTGTTTTAAGATTCCATCTGAGGCCCCACTGGCCAAGCTAGGGGTTATTGTTGATCTCCAGCTGCCCTGGATGAAGTGCTAGTGAGCTGCCCACCTGTACTAGTCCATACCGTTGGTGAAGATACTCCCACAGACGTTAGTGGGAGGATGCAGGATTTTCACCAAGTGATGTTGAAGGAACAGTGAAGGTTTCAAACTGGGATAACATGTTGGAGAGAAACCTGGAAGTGAAGGTGTCCCTGTGCATCTGCTGTTTTTGGCCTTCTAGAGTTTGTTTAGTTTAGTTTATTGCCACATGCACCGAAGTACAGTGAAAAGACTGTGTTGCCTTCTATCCAGTCAGCGGAAAGACAATCTATGGTTACAATCGAGCCATCCACTGTGTACAGATGGCGCAATAATGGGAATAATTTTCAATGCAAGATAAAGTCCAGTACAGACCAATTAAAGATCGTCCGAGGGTCTCCCACAAGGTAGATTGTAGGTCAGGACCGCTCTCTAGTTGTTGATGGGATGGTTCAGTTTGATCAAGTACTGTGCTCATTGAAGCATATTTCCAGGTTTCCCATTTGTTGTTTAACATAGAAATAAAGGTTTTTTAAGTTTAATTTATTTTTGTCGCGTGTACTGAGGGACAGTGAAAAATCTTTTGTTTGTGTGCTATCCAGTTAAAGAAAAGGCCGTACATAAATACAATCAAGCCATCCACAGTACACAGATAAAGGATAAAGGACACAACATTTAGTGCAAGGATGTAACATTGAAGTCTGATTGAAGATAGTTCAAAGATCCTCAATGAGTTAGATGAGAGGTCAGGACTACACTCTAGATGATGAGAGGATGGTTTGGTTGCTCAATAGCACCTGGGAAGAAACTGTTCTTGAATCTGGAGGTGTGCGTTTTCACACTTCTGTACCTCTTGCCTGATGGGAGGAGGGAAAAGAGGGGGTACTTTTCACATGTGGTGCCTTCTCATGGAATGATTTTATCGTTTCAGCTCAACTTTGTCAGATACTTCATTCCTTATCTCATTCGTGATCACGAGAAGGTGATCTACTTGGACGATGATATCATTATACAAGGTACCTTTCGTGCTGAAGGAATTGTTGGACCAGTGCTGATGGTACACCTCACCCGGTAGCGTGGATAGATGTGCCCGGAGCTTCCCTCACTGGCACTGCCTTAATCAGGGCACTCAAACATCTGCTGAAACCTGGATCATGAGCCATTCAGCCCTCCAGCTAATGGAAATTGCAAACCTAGGGCTGAATGGTTCGTGCTCTAGGTCTCGGCAGATGTTGAACCACCTCGACTCGACATCCCTCGTTATTCCCACTTAAACCCCTGTCCCACAGTACGAGTTCATTCCAAGAGTTCTCCCGAGTTTGCCCTGATTCGAACTTGGAGATATATGGTAATGGCCACTCGTCGGAACTCAGGGCTCTCGTGGACATTTTTCAACATGTTGAAAATTCTTCACGATTCTTCCCGTGCTTACCTGCCGTTAGCGAGTCTTCCCAAGTACCTGCCGTTAGCGCTAAGAGACGTCCCCGAGCTCCGACGTACCCGCTACATTCATTCTCCGTGCTTATCACGAGTTTGATTTTTTTTAAACTCGGGAGAGCTCTTTATGTTGACATTATGGATATTTGGGAAAGAGTTACCCAGATTTCCAATACTCTTTGTGTGAATAAGAGCTGCCTGAGATCGATCTCCTGATGGCCAAGCTCCAAAAGCTCGTCTTTAGAGTATGGGTGGAAATTGAAGCTCCTGGAGAAAACCCACGTGGTCTCAGGGAGAACGTGAACACTCCTTACAGATAGCACCCATAGTCAGGATTGAACCTGTGTCTCTGGCACCGTAATAAATAAATGAATGAATGATACTGAAGGCAGCAACTCTGCCGCTGCGCCATTGTGCCGCCCCTTTTGTTGAACGGTTTTACTTGCATGTCGCAGTTACTCCTCGTTTTTTGAACTTGAGTTGGTTTTGCCCTCGCAGGCGATATCCAGGAGCTGTACAACATTGTCCTGAGTCCCGGACACGCTGCTGCCTTCTCGACGGATTGTGATTTGACCTCAACTCACGAGATGGTCAGGAGCATGGGAATGCAGGTAATCGGATCGGTCGTGGCGTTGGGCAACAGCTAAGCACTCATTCACACTTTATTTAAACCAACTGCGTCCTTTAGATTACATGTACTTTAATGAAAGACTTTGGCAAAAGAGAACTTCTCCCTCTCCATCAAACGAACTCTATCGAGAAGCACACAACTGGAAATCTGATTTAAAAACAAAATGCTGGAGGAACTCAGCGGGTCAGGCAGCATCTGTGGAAGGAATGGAAAGGCAACGTTTTGGGTCGGGACCCTTCTTCAGACCCATCTTGAAACGTCATCTGTCCATTCTCTCCACAGTTGCTGCCTGACTCGCTGAGTTCCTCCAACACTTTGCGCTCACGATTGCAGCATCTGCAGTTCCTTGTGTCTCTGGAAATGTGCTTCCTTTTCCAGACAACGTACATGGGACACTTGGATTACCGGAAGGCAACAGTCCGAGCTCTGGGGATAAATCCCACCACCTGTTCTTTTAATGTCGGTGTCTTCGTTGCAAATGTCACAGAGTGGAAGCGGCAACGAATAACAAAGCAGCTGGAAAAGTGGCTGGTGGCAAATGTGGAGTAAGTTGCAAGCTAACCCTAGACGTGCCTTTCCTAAAACAATCTCCCTGAGGAAGAGGGATTGTACCTGGGAGGTATTGTGTATTGTAGACATTGTCATGTGTGCAGAGAAACAGTGAGAAGCCTTTGTTGGTGTGCTATCTAATCAAATCAACTTATGCTATACATGAGTACAATCGCGCCATACATAAGTACAACAGCTACATGTACAGAACATTGTTTTGCAGCATTGTAGTATTAAAGTTCCAGAGAAAAAAGATCAATGTCCGCAATGAGGTAGGTTGGAGGATCGAGACTACCCATCCTTGCCCATGGGTGGACCATTACAGTTACAGTAATAGACTTTAGACTTTACTTCAGACTTTGGAGACACAGTGCGGAAACAGCCCCATCGGCCCACCAAATCTGTGCCGACCAGTAATTACCCCCGTACACTAACACTACCCAACACACTAGGGACAATTTACATTTTTACAAAAGCCAATTAACCTACAAACCTGTTACTCTTTGGAGTGAGGGACAAAACCTGGAGAAAACGCATACAGTCACAGGGAGAACTTACAAACACCACACAGATAGCACCCGTGGTCTGGGTCAAACCAGGTCTCTGGCACTGTAGGGCAGCAACAACCTCTGCGCCACTGTGCCGCCCAACATACTATACATGTGTACAATCAAGCCATACAAAAGTACACCAAGTACATGTGAAAAGAGCAAAATATCGGAGTGCGGAATATAATTTTTACAGCATTGTGGCATTAGTTCCATAGGAAAAAGTTCAATGAGGTAGTTCGGAAGATCAAAACTACATCTTAGTTTCTGGAAGAACTGCTACAGTTACAGTAGCATTTCCAATGTGAACTTGATGTAGGGTCACAAATTGAAATGTTTATCATCCCTTTGCCTCCAGAGATGCTTCCTGACCTACTGAGTTCCTCAAGCAGTTTGTTTTTTGCACTAAATTTTAGAACTCTGCTCTGTCACAGTGTGATATCCCATTTTGAGAACGTCCATTTGGGCCATATCCTCAACCTGCTCCTTTTGGTAACATTGAGATAGATGGAAGCCATTGAGAAATATAGGTGTAATACCTGCAGGGTTATATCATGTATATATATATATATATATCCCACCCGGTCATTCCTTCTTCTCCCCGCTCCCGGCAGTTTATTTTACTCTGTTATCAGACTTTTGAAGATATATATATATATATGATAATAAGAGATTCTTGACTCTATTAACATGTTTATGTTTTTTAATAAGTAGAATGGGACCAAGGCTGGATTGCTTGATGTGAACTTTATTTTGATGCTTGTATGTTTTTTCACAGGGAGAATCTATACAGCAGTGCATTGGGTGAAGGAGTGGTGACCCCTCCCATGTTAATAGTGTTTCACGAGAAGCACACAGTATTGAATCCGTTGTGGCATATTCGCCACCTGGGTAAGAACCTATTTCCGGAATGACTAACATTAATAAAATGAGTTTTGTAAGGACATTTGGGAGAGCAGTTTGGGCATATTGATCACACCTTGGAAATTATTTAGTGTAACTCCAATTCTAATGGTTTTAAGAAAGACAGGTTTAAATTTACGTTTGTTATTGTCATGTACACCGAAGTACAGAGATAAGCTATGTTTTGACTACTTATCCAATCAAATTATATAGAGTTATACTGTATATAAATACAATCTAGCCAGACTCTTGTACAATAAGGAGAGCAACAGGGAAGATATGGAGTGAAGAATATAGTTCTCAACATTGTAGCATCAGTTCCAGAGACAAGGTCCAATGTCCGCAATGAGATAGAGGTGAATTGGACAGTACCTTAGCTTATAGAAGGACCGTTCAAAAGCCTGATAACTGAGGGAAAGAAGCTGTTCCCGAGTCTGGTGGCGCAAGCATTCAAGTTTCTGTATCTTCTGCCCGACGGAAGCGGGAAGAAGGAATGACCATGGGTGGGAAAGGTCTTTGATTATGTTGGCTGCTTACCCGATGCATGTGAAGTGTAGATGGAGGTAGTGAAGAATCTGGCAGCGGTAGAGTGTGGCTTCACAGCAGTTCTGCAGCAGCAGAATTTGGGGCGACACAGTGGTGCAGCGGTAGAGTTGCCGCCGGAGACAGGGGTTTGATCCTGACTACAGGTGCTGTCTGTGTGAAGTTTGCACGTTCTCCCCATGACCCACATGGGTTTTCATGGGCGCTCCGGTTTCCAACCACATTTCAAAGACGTACAGGTTTGTAGGTTAATTAGTTAAAAATCATAAATGGACACTAGTGTGTAGGATAGTGCTAGTGTACGGGGATCACAGTGAGACAAAGGGCCTGTTTCTACGCTGTATATCTAAATTAAACTAAACCAAAACTAAGGATAATCTCATGAACAGTACCTATCATGAACATTTCAGAGGTCATAGGTTTAAGGTGAAAGATTTAATAGGAATTTAAGAAGCCTCACTGCACCAGAGACCCTGGTTTGACCCTGACTTTGGGTGCAGTCTGTGTGGGGTTTGTGACCACATGGGTTTTCTCCGGGTGCTCTGGCTTCTTCCCTGTTTGGGTGCTGTTTATTAGACACATTACTGTCCGGAAACAAAATGCTTAAACATGATATTTTCAATTGTGTTGCTTCTAGGTTGGAGCCCTGATGCCAGATATTCAGAACATTTCCTTACTGAAGCAAAGTTGCTGCATTGGAATGGAAGATTTAAACCCTGGGATTATCCCACTGCACACATGGAATTTTGGGAAAGATGGTATCTTCCCGATCCCACAGGGCAGTTCAGACTAGTGCGACCCAACATTTAAGACCTGCGCTACCACTTATTTTTATTCGACCTAACAAACTAGTTTACCAAATGTAATTCCCAGTAGTTAACCTTTTTTTTAAATTTGAAAGTAAAGATAATCTTTATAGTTGATCTTTTCTGCTTTTGGTAGGTACATTTTCAGAAAACAAATTTATGCAATCAAAGCATAATTAAATTGAATTTCAATAGCTTAAAAAAAAATGGAACAAATGGGCATGATTTTCACAATCAGTCCGTGGGGATGTCAAGGCACACCTCACAAAATAAAGTGAAATTCAGAGATAAAGATCTTAAAGCAATCTGTTTGACAAAATTTAAGAAATGCAGAATTTGGATGCGTGCATCAGGGAAGTAGTGAAGGGTAATCTCATGAACAGTAACTATCATGAACATTTCAGAGGTCATAGGTTTAAGGTGAAATATTTAATAGGAACTTGAGGAGCAGCTTTTCCAGTTGGAGGGCATAGGGAACGAGCTGCCAGAGGAGGTAGTTGTGGCATGACAACATTTAAAATACATTTGGACAGGTACATGGATAAGGTTTAGAGAGATATGGGCCAAATGCAGACATGCGAGATATGTAGATGGAGCATCTTGGTTGGCATGGGCAAGTTGGGCTGAAGGGCTTGTTTCTCAGCTGTATGACTCTATGAAAGGAATCTACCAAGCCTGCCTCGTCTGGTCGACATGAGATTCCAGTCTCGCGTCATGTGGTTGCTATTGTCCAGTACATTTGCAAGGCTACCAGGGAAGGATAATATGTGCAGCCTTTACTTTGAGAGCAGTTAAAAATAATATCCCTAATACTTGACGGAGATGAATCTTCTGCTGCAGAAAATGGGCAATCTTGTTTGCAGAAATTAAGTGTCTTACAGCCACAATCCATGGAAAGAAAGCACGGTCAGTAGTATGCAACTACTGGTGTTCCTGGTGCTGAGGGAGTCCAGAACCAGGGGCCACAGTTTAAGAATAAGGGGTAGGCTATTTAGAACGGAGACGAGGAAAAACTTTTACACCCAGAGTTGTGAATCTGTGTAATTCTTTGTCTCAGAAGGCCAATTTTCTGGATGCTTTCAATAGAGCTAGATAGAGCTGTTAAAGATGGCAGAGTTAAGGGATATGGGGAGAAGGCAGAAAGGGGGTACTGAATGTGGATGATCAGTGTATGGCGGTGCTGGCTCGAAGGGCCAAATGGCTTACTCCTGCACCTATTGTCTATAGTTTAGCATCAAATTCAAGACCTGGTTGTCATCTGACTGATGCTTTGGATCTGTGAATCATGTCAAACTGAATCTTTAAATTAAACAAAGGTCAAATGTTGCAGGATGGCAACTACACGAGAAAAATAAAGCACCCATTTAGTTCAATAGCAATCTTTGTAACTAATGTTCAGTCAGTATTCCATTGAACCTCCAAGCTCCACCTAAATTATGAGGAATCTCAGAATCATTATCCCAGTGCAATATAGCTTCTACTTTACAATGTATGAAGCAAAATAAACATGTAGCAAATTATCTTATGTGTGGCAAAGTCTTTGTAATATTGCTTTATTACAGTTACAGTATATTTATATTCAAATGAAAGGCCTGGTATGCTTTACAGTACTTTGCAGATTATTCACCAATCTTGTGGAATGGCTGTCTAACTGCAGTTTATGATCTATCATTTTATTTTGTGCATGGTAACTTATTTTAACGGTTAAACATTTTGTGTAAAATAGCATTTAAAAAAATGTTTAATGAAAAAAAATAAAAAGCTTTGTTTTGCATGCTATCCAAACAGGTCAGAAGTACCATACATATTAAATACAATAGGCAGCAAGATGCTGCCAGTGTGGCAACTCTGCGTGACATTCCCAGAGAGGCATCACCTATCATCCAACACCAGTGACTAAGTTGTATAAAAACATGAGTATACCACTGTCAGATTGCATTTATGCAGGAACACTGGAATTACAAGGAGTTGGTCTTTAGATTCATTGTGCCTGATCTTGTCTGCAGATTAGACAAGATGTTTTACCTCCGTGCAACTTTCCTGCATTCATCTGTTGTCTCCTGATTCACCTTAATATCTGTCAATCTCTCATTAACATACTCAATAATTGGATCTCAGCAAAGAATCCCAAATGCCCTCCAAATCCTGTGTGAAGAAATTTATTTTTATTTCTGGCCCCTGACTTTGAGACTGCAACCCCAGGTTCTGGATATTGCCAGCTAGAAGAAACATGAACTACCTCACAATGGGCAGTGTTGTATACCAGAGACCTACAAGTACAAAAGACAGACACAAAGTGCTGGAGCAACTCAGTGAGTCAGGCAACATCTCTGGAGTAAAGGAACAGGTGATGTTTTAGGTTTCAATCCTTCCTTCAGACTTTTCTCAAACGATGCTGCCTGACCCGCTGAGTTGCTCCAGCACTTTGTGTCCATCTTTGGTATAAACCAGCACCTGCAGTTCCTTCCTGCACTGGTACAAATACTATTTCTTTAAACTTGACAACACAGACAAGGTTGTGAAGAAGGCATTTGGCATGCTGGCCCTCATTGGTCAGGGTACAAGAACTAGGACATCCTGTTCAAATGTGCAAGATGCTGGTGAGACCACACTTGGGAGTACAGCATGGAGCTCCGTTTACCTAGCTATAAGGATGTCATTAAACTGGAAAAGGTGTATTGTAAGGAGACACTAAATAGGCTGTGTCTTTTTCCCCCCTGGAATTAGAAAGCCGATGGGTAACCAGATGGAGGTTTATAAAATCATGAGACAGTAAAGGTTTAAAGTTGATCTAAGGAGCAACTCTTTCCACAGAGGGTGGTGGGTGTATGGAATGAGATGTCAGTTAAGGAGGCGGATGGAAGTACAATCACCTTTGGACAGATACATTGACAGAAAAGGTTTAGAGAGATATGGGCCTAACGTTACCAGGCAAATGGGCTAACTCAGGTACGCAGCTTGCTCAGCATGGATGAATGAAATAAAACAAAAACACTTTAAAAAAAAAAAAAAGATTTTAATTTTTTTTTTTGCAAGGTTTCAGAACCTTCGCGAGAGGTGAGCACCAATTTTACTAGTAAATAATAACACAACATTAGTAAGTTTCCAGTAGCTGCCCATTCACTTCAAGTACATTTAATTGTATACAGTTGTAGGGACAGTTCACATTCGATCATTTGACATGGGTGTAACCTGAACTTTTCATTCCAACAGCTTTAAAAAAAAGTCATAGTAATGATGGAAATCTCAGAAAGGTACAACGGTTCCCTTAATGAACGGTTAAGGCATTTACAACATGTGATGTCACAGTTGACTCAAATTTAACCCAAGAATGTAGCCTTTATTGTAACATGCAGGGGGGCAGGGGGCGAGTATGGCCTGACAGCACCATTAACCAAGCCTCAAGCCAATTTAACTACTTGGTCACACTAACATGTGTGCTAGAATCCACAACTAATGACATATTAAAAATGAGCATGTTGATACTTAAGACGGGGAGAAAGCAGGAACAGGGTACTGATTTTGAATGATCAGCCATGATCATATTAAATTGCGGTGATGGCTCGAAGGGCCGAATGCCTACTCCTGCACCTATTTTCTATGATAAGGAAGGGGCTACAACTGGTGGCAATGTTTTTAAATCAGGCATTTAGGCTGTGAAACGAGTTGGCAATCCTCATCTTTGCACCTAAAGGCCCTGGAACAGTTGACCTCGGACACAGTGCTACCGCCCAGAACTACAGTGTCTTGGGCTTGAATGGTGTGGTACCTTGACTTCCGAACGCTACCAAGGTTTTCACATTGAGAGAAGTGCTCGGTAACTGGCCAGAACATATTTAGGAAAATGGGTTGGGCGAGGAGTGGCTGCTAAAGTTGCTCCAATGACGTAATGCTGTGCACTTTCATTGTCACTGTGTGTGGGGATGGAATTCAAAGCCAGTCATCTAAAATTAAGCACTTCAAACTTTATTTTCCAGATTTAAATCTGTTCGGGACCAATGCAAAAATTGTTGCACAAGTTTAATTTAATGTTCTAAATAAACTAATTTAGAATTCCTCCAAAATGCATGCAATTCATAATTATAAACCCTCCATTTAATTATCTTACAACTTTATAAAAAATCATCTTTTACCAATAATACAACAAAATTAAAGCCTAAATCACTGGAGGCAGTTGTACTCTCTCCAAATCTTTTTTTTTTTTAAATTAAAATTTGCCTAAGAAATTATGATTTTTTTCCATACATTGTCAAGTTTTTAAGCTAATATCTATTGATACTTCAAAATTCTGTTGCAAGAGAAATAATTATTTCTGTTGAGCAATGGAGGCCAAAGTAATAGCACAAGAAGAAAATGTATTCTCAAAATTAGAATCATTTGGATAATTTCACTTAAACAACTTCAATTAAAATAAAGACATATTTTAACATCAATGTGGTTGTAAAACATGATATTTTGTGCTATTAACTTTACAAAACATGAGTATCTTTAACATTTAGTGAAGACCGAATCCAAAGATGAAGTTTTGTTCAATGGAATTTTAGTTTTCAGTGTTTCTGATTTGCATTCATTGTTGAATCTGACATTATCATGTATAGGATGTGCATCTTTAAAAAAGGGATTCCATTGCACCTTTGTGTACACGACAGTAAACTAGGCAACTCCAAACAATCAACAAATATTTCACAATTGAGAATGCTGATTTTGTAGTGAATTTGCATAAACAAATGGGCACCTGGATCCATTTTTTTTTTTAAAGCAGCTTTTGGTCCAAAATTACAATTAGCTGACCAATTCTGAGATTGCATCTGCTATTAATAGAATTTCAATGTGTGTACATTCTGAAAAAAGATAAATTGCAAAAGCTCCAAATAAACTAAACTATATTTCCCTATGAAAAGTTGATTTCGGACCCTTTGTTTGAACATCCACCACTATGACCAATCAGTACAGGCTATACTGTACCGAACCCGTTGCAAGATTAATGGATAACAACCTTGTAATTTAAACAGCTGAGCAAAAGAGAATATTTTTCCAGGAAGAAAATGACTATCAGAACATATTAAATAAATTTAAATCTTCATTTAAACTACTTTCCCCATACAACACTTCTGGCAATTCTAAAAGTTTAAGAGTTAAGCTTTCTGAACATTACTACATTATTAGTTTTACACATAATTCTAGAGTTCAAACATTAAAAAAATTCAAGATTTCCTCAGTTCAAAAACTGAGTTATTACTGCATTAAAACTGCAGCAATCTGGAAATTCTGCAAATATCTTCAATTCATGATGTACCTTCCTGAGACTGTTTGCATTAATTGTTTATTGAAGGAATCTGATCAGTAAATGACTGGGTCATCCACTGGCCATCAGGAACTTGACAAAATGTTGAGTCCGCATTGAATTCAGAGTTGCTGGTTGCTGCTGCAAAACAAATCTGGTTAATGTAACGCAGTACTTTCTAGATTGAAACTGACAAATAGTTTATCAACTATAACAAAAGCAGCAGTGAGCTGAAGGCATGACAAATAGAAAACAAATTAAAAAAATTACAAGATGAAATTGTAAAGTCAAAGTGAAAGCATTTTAATGTCACCAAACATCAGCATCTTTGATGCCCAAAAGTTTGAACATCCCATTTCCTGTGTCAAGACAAAGATCAGGAAGCTAGGCTGGAAATCATTGAGTTTTGTACATTTTCAAACTAAAATTACCACAGGAACTGCTAAGAAAACAAAAAGTTGTCTTTGTACCATCCTTCAGAACAGAGTTGTTGGCAATCCAATTTTTATCAAAAGAATCTACATCAGGAATGACAAAAAAATGGCAGCGTGTAGCTTTCGGGGACCATAGATTTACTGCAGCATTCTCCAGTGCCCTACCATTCATCGTACGCCCTGCTTTGTCCTACAAAATACAACACATCTCTCTGCAGTCCGTCTTGTCTTTTTATTTTTGTCTCGTTAAATGTATGTTTGATTTTAGTTTTATTGGGGCTCCAGTCGCGGAGCCGGCGGATCTGCCATCACGGAGTTGGCCGTCTTTGGAGCGGGAGGAGCTGTGGTGGCGCGCGGCTGCAACCCGACTTTGGAGCTTCGGAGGCTCCGACCGCAGGCCCTGTGAACGGTAACATTGGGAGCTCGCAGGTCCCGGGTGGGAGACCGCGTTTCGGAGCTCCCGCAACGGCAACTTTTCCTGCTGGAATCGTGGGTTTTAAAGGACTCGGAGCCGGGGCCTAACATCGCCTGGTGCGGCCTGATGGCCGCGGGACTTACCATCGCCCGCTGGGGGGCTTTAACATCGGGAGCCTAGTTCGCCTCGACGTTGCAGTTGGACTGCTGGACCGCGGGAAAAGAACAAGGGAAGAGATAAGACTTTTGCCTTCCATCACAGTGAGATGTTGGAGATTCACCGTGATGGATGTCTGTGTAAAGTATGTTAAGTATTGGTTTTCAATTTTTTTGTAATTGTCAAGATTGTAGAAAATGCAATTCTGTTCAATCCAAGCTGTTTGAATGGCAATAAAAGGCATTCTATTCTATTAATTAAACTCCATTCTCCAGTCCATTAGCCCAATTGATGCCAATTTTGTGTCCATTTGGTTAACTCCCTTGGATCCCATGTGACCCAACCTGACAGTCCAGCCCCATTATACAATATCTTGTGAACGGTCTTGAAGTCCATGTAGATAATGTTTTACAGCATGGTCCTCATCATTCTTCGCCACTTCTTCAAAAAAAAATTCAATCAAATTTGTGGGACACTATTTCCCATGCACTCGGCCATGCCGACTCTGCCTAACCAGCCATTGGTTGATCTGTACTCAATAAGATCATGGCCAACCTGATCTCCTCCAATATTATTCCCTATCCCCATATTCACAGATTTCTCTTATTAGAGCAGTTTTTAGTTATAGCCACATTCCAAATTGCTGTGGCCTCTTCATGAATGCTCTTTGTTTTCTGCTACCAAAGTAACTGACATATCAGAAAATTGCTGAAGTGATCGTCGTTCAAGTATTTTACGATGGCATAGGCTAACAATATAATGTGATTTAGGAATTTCATGCAAAGCAAATTGGGTCCCCAACTATTGTAATTTGATAGAACATATAAAATTCTTCTGTTATAAATACAAAACCCGTGAATCTGTGAAAAAGACAGCATGTTTCACTTTAGAATAACTGTATTAACTTAATTATCCGAGCTTTATACATACATCATAAATCCATGGTTCCTGCAAGTTACTAGAAAATATCACTCACAGAATTGTTACAGGCCGGATGGCCACTCTACCCATTAAGCCCATGCCTGCTCTCTGCAAGGGCAACCCAGTTAGACACGTTTCTCTGCATTTTTTCTGCATCCATACCACTTTTTTACTCTTGCATACACAATACAATGCTAGACTGACCTGGTTCAGCTGTAGCAAAATTGCACTGCCCATTGGTATCAGCGGAATTTTCAACTGGACCTCCATAAGCAGCATCATAGCCAGGGTCATGTTTTTCTTCTTTGATTGCCATTTTCTTTGCGTCAGCTGGAGGGAGAATGAAAACATTATGACTTGTTTCCCTCTAAACAAAGATAACAAGGAAGGCAATGCCCATCCTGCTTGTGGCCTGACCAAGAACGTAATTAATGTAGACGAATAAAATGGAAAGAGAATAGAATTTTTACTCATGGCCAACAAATGGGAATCAAACAATTTAACTTCACAGTGCACAATGTTTAGGGGCTCAAAGTGCTGGAGTAGCTCAGTGGGTCAGGCAGTATCTCTGAAAAACATTGGTAGGTGGTGTTTGGGGGCGGTCAAGCCTGATGAAGGGCCCTGGAGCAAAGCATCACCTATCCATGCTCACCAGAGATGCTGCCCGACCCACTGAGTCACTTCAGCAGTTGGTGACCTTTTGACAGTCAGTTTTTCCTATAAATACACATTAATGAAATAACCACCCTATTTAATTAGTCAACTCGGAAAATTATCAGATCTAGTTTTGACAGAACTGGTTCTCCTTTTGTATTGAAATGAGAAATAGTGTTCAGTGTGGAATCTGGCTGTCGTTAATTTATCGGTTAGGGCTATATTACCCGTGCTAAATTTGAAATTGCTGACTTTGAATATAATTAGAAGAGCAGACAGATTAACCCCATGTTTAAACTGTTGATGGGCGCAGCACTGAAATAGCAGCTCTGTGTAATCTGCAGAAGCCGATTGATTGGTTATTGCCAATTACTCACTCTATCTGGCAAAACTAGTTTGTCTGGATACAGGGAGCAAAATCGTTCTCTGCAATTATATTGGTAAATTCAAAGCCTTTCTTTAAATTAATCCATTTGTCAAATACAGCACAGCACTAAATGCTGTGCAGTGGCAAATGGTTTCCTAGACAGCAACCAGATTCTCGTGAAAACTACGTTTATTTTCTTGTCAATTTCAATATAGACATTGGATCTTTTGCAGACCTTTGGTTTATACTGTACATTGCATTCATATCATTTTTGCATCTTGTATTACTATCTAGACATAAATATTACTTTATTTCTAATGTAAAAGTACAATTTGCCCAAGTCCTGACTAACAAAATACAATGGAATGATGAGTAAATAGAAGCTTTAAGTTTAAATATTGAAGGGATGAAAGTTGGGAATACCGAACTAGCCCTCAAAGATTTTCAATCCAAAGGCAACTACTTGAATTAAAACATGTTACTAACCTTGAGCTTTGTGCAAGTCAAATGAATATTCAACTTCTGAGACCTCTGGAGCACTCTTAATGCCTTTCAAATGATTTCGCAGTTCCTTCAGCTTGATATAATAATGCACCTTATCCTGGGCGCGAGGAAACTGTGCACACCTTGCACTGGAAGAGGGCATGACATAGACCACCTTTAAAATAAATTATTGTAATTTACCCTTAAAGAAAGCCTGCTGATGGAAAAGGAAGTGGCATAGCAGCTCAATGAGGATCTGTCTTGTATGTACAGGCAACAGTGAGCTGAAAGGACGAAAAAGATTAACGCGCAAATGTATGGGATGGAACAGTGGCGCAGCGTCAGAGTCTTGGGTTCAATCCTGACTAATGGTGCTGTCTGTACAAAGTTTGTACTTTCTCCCTGTGACTGTGTGCGGGTTCAGAGAGAACACTCTACTTTTCTATGTTTTGCTACTAAAGTGGATAACTCCACATTTTTCTGAATATATTCCATCTGCCATATCCTCACCTATTCACAGTGTGTCCACAAGCTTCTCTGCATCCTCACAACTCTCATTGTCACACAGCTTTGCACCATCACATTTTTAAAGCAAGTGCTTTCAGAATGGTTACACTGAATGAAGAGAAGGAGAAGGCAGAGATTTTTGCGACAAAAACAAAGTTAAACAGCAACACAAATAAAACTATCCCTTAATAATATTTATTATGTGAGGATATGGCCCTGGGGCAAAGGAGAGTGGTGGAGGTGGGATTTCAGACAAATTCTATATGCCATAGTCAGTTAAAATTAAGGTTCTTACGGTTTCTCCGTCTGGAATCTGGTGCGGCTGTTGCCCAAATTCCATTTTCTTGACCTTAACGCCAAACACTTCCTTGCTAAATATTTCATAAATACCTGTAATAAATGGTCAGCAGTGTCAAATTTTGCAGTATCAACAAATTAACAAGCTGGATTTCAATTATCAATTTCTGAAGCACTGATACTTTTCAATGGAATCACATTTTTGTCAACATTTTGACCAACACCTTTTTGTTGGACCCATTAGAATGCACAAAATTGTCAAAATGAGGGGCTGAGGGTTCTTCTTTCTGGGACATTTATGAAATAACACATTTAATTATTACGATATTCATATTCCTCGGAAAATTAAGCACGAAAGTAGCAACTCTTTAAGGTTTGTTCTTAGATTCAGCCCAAATGTTCTCTCATTGTCTTGCAAATGATGTGGTAATTTTAAAGCCACCACTACGTCACATTCTGCACCACTTATGCACTTAGGTAATTTCAGGCATCAATTTATCGTCAGAGCCAAAACTCAATTTGATTATACCATTTCATAATGTTACTTACATTTTCCATTAAAAACAGCAATCCGTGGCTTATATTTCTGTAGCTTTTGTAAAAGTATTTTCCCTCCTTCCCGAATTTCTTTACTGGAATAAAAATAGCAGTTACATTTTCATTCCAAGCAAAATTAAAACATGAACCTATTTCACACTTATTGGTCACCTTTTAAGGTCTTTACTTCCTGGTGTTGTTCTCTCTACCATGTTTGTGAAACCAATTCCATATTTCTCAGGTAAAGATCCATCGTCCATGTGATTTAAAGGCACGTCAATAAGACCGGACAGAAATAAGCACTTCCCTATAGAAGACAGCAGTTTGAGTGCACAGCAAGCGTTAAAATTGTTTTAGATAACACACAAACCTAGATATTCCATTTTGCAAACGGCGTACCACCTTCAAATACAGTAATCCCTCGCTTTTACAGATCTCCATAATGGATTTTGGTTATAGCAGAATTCTTTAAGAATGCAAGCTGTTGGATAAACTGTGGAGGCTATTGAAATTGTCAAGCAACCACTTCAATCGTCACTTAACTCTGCTTGTAGTAATAAAAACACATTTTTAACTTGTTAAAACAACATTTGTTATTGAAAACTAAGTGGTTAGAGCGGATCCTTTACTCAGTTATAGTAAACAATCGGCAATAGCTGACAGCATCCCCTCCATGTGTCTGCATATGCTGGAACTTACAAAAATGATTCCCTGGGCCAGGATAATGATGTCCTTTGTACGCAGCCATCAATCCAGGATTAATTCCAATCTAAAACAAACAGCAGACTCGGTATAGATTGAGCAGGAAATTATAATTGGTATTCAACACCAGGTAAAATACAAAGCCAAAATACTTGCTCGATTCTACCCAAACTTGTCAACGACAGAAAAGCTGTTGGTATGAAGATCACTGTAACAACTTGGTGAGCTCGCAGCTACTAGTGCTGGCCAATACTCATTATCAGCAATGGATCTCCACAGGTGAACTCAATCCTATCCATACAATATTCCCAGCAACGTAAAAGGGGGAAAGCCATGAATAAAACAAAACTTCAATTTCCTGTCTATGTATTATCTTAAAGACATATCTGAAATCTTCCTGTAATCAAAGGGGATTAATGGAATCTTGGACCAAATATTTGAATGAAATTGCAGAGGTTTATTCCAGACACTAACAGAAATTACAATTATCCTCCTTTTCAAAGGGGTACATGCTCCATCGCAAGCACAGGGGAGAAGACCTGACCAAGCAAGTCAAGACTATAAAGATGAAAGATGATAAAGAGCTAAAGTTTAATCTAATATTATACCTTATTTCACGTCTAAATTATTCTCTTGCCAAGAAGAAAAAGCTCCACCTTAGCATCACCCAGTGTATCCCTGAACAGAGCCAATGGTGAGTAGATAAAAGGGGGCTTGATTCGTACCACCTCCAAGCTGGTATTCCCGACAAGTACATAGATTCTGATCTACAGCATCAGATTTCCTAGCTATGCAATTATTTTGATTTATAAAAAAAGTAGATTAAAATTCTATGGAGGCATTTAAAAACTAGTTAAGTAAATTCAATTGTATAGAGTTGCCGAAATAAACATCGCAGGGTACTCTTTCTGCACAGATTGTTTTTAAACTTAATTTTTTCCACATTTATAGGGTTATTTTGCATTGATTGAGAGCATTGTAGCAGATTTAATATTTTCTACTGTTACTGCAGATGTAATTACATAAGTGATGATGTATTGCGAGACATGCACTGTCATTCAAATATAGCACGGAAGCACCTGTGCTCCCTTGGGGTTTATGAGACTAGAAATTTGCTTTGAGAAACTAGAGCTGCTGTTCTACAATTAGCAAACACTATGCATTTACGTACCATCTTTAACACAATGAAATGACCCAAAGCAGCCCCCGACATCACGACAATTAAAAATCTACAAAATTATCACCTGGTTTTACATCTACACAAATCCAGAATATTCTTGGCCATTTTTCTCCATTATATCCTTGAGGCAATTAAAAACCTTGCACTCCATATCCTAATATTGTCCCATTCACCAAATACTCTTACGCTTGCTCTTTAAGCTGCATGCGTTAAATTATACCGTAATCTTAAAATGCTTACTTTTGTTCAGATCCTCCTTGACCTCGCTTTCCCTCCCCAACTGCTCCAATTTCTGGAGGTGGTGAGGTGATAAGGCTAACGTTACAGAGGGATTACAGGAGGGTAATGAATTCAAAGGGAAGAGAATTATGAATTTGCACCAAAAAGTGCTCCTATTGTGAATCTTTAATACCATAATATCACATCTCAGATTGTGTTTACCAATATTCAAGCTTAATTTTATAAAACAGGATTACATTAAACCACAATCCTTATTTTAAGCATCTCAACATGGAAAAAAAGGAGATTGAAAAACTTGTCTGAGTATATAGTTCAAGAACAGCTTTTGTGGTTTAAAATTCTAAATCCCCACTAATAATTCCATTCATTTTCCTTTAGTCAGATTATAGAAGTGAGATCGAGCGACTGTCCATATGGTGCCAGCGCCATAACCTGGCCCTCAACACCAGCAAAACCAAGGAACTGATTGTGGAATTTGGAAGGAGTAGGAGGGGGAGCCACCGCCCCATTTATATCAACGGGTCAATGGTTGAAAGGGTCAAGAGCTTCAAATTCCTGGGCGTGCACATCTCTGAAAATCTTTCCTGGTCCAAGAACACTAATGCAATTATCAAGAAAGCTCATCAGCGCCTCTACTTCCTGAGAAGATTACGGAGAATCAGTTTGTCAAGGAAGACTCTCTCTAACTTCTACAGGTGCACAGTAGAGAGCATGCTGACCGGTTGCATCGTGGCTTGGTTCGGCAATTTGAGCGCCCTGGAGAGGAAAAGACTACAAAAAGTAATAAACACCGCCCAGTCCATCATCGGCTCCGACCTTCCTGTCATCCATAACGAATAATGTTATGAGCATTTAACTTGGTCCAATCAAATTTAGAAAAAAAACATTACTTACAATCACAATGTCTAAGCCATAGGTCAATATATCTGGCAAAGTTTTAGTCAAAAGCTCAGCTTCAGTTGTTCCGTTGAATCGATCAATTTTTCTCTTCACGGTTTTAAAAGAATCTGTGATTTTTTCTTGTTTTCCTTTTGATTTTCCCGTTTTGGCTCGTTTAGTTCCTGCTCCCTCAGATTTCTTTTGCTGCGTTCCTGCTGGTCTTCCTCTTTTTCGTTTTGGAGCTGCTGAACAAACACATCACTAATTCTGAATTGTAATCATCAGCATCATAACATCACTTCTCAGAAAGCTTTATATCAATTTTCAGAAATCCCTCGAGCTCACAGCAGACACAAACTTTGACTTTAAATAAACTTTAACGTAGAGTAATTTTTTGCTGATTACAAATGTTCAAATTATTTACGTTCAATATAGCCTCTAAATGTACTGGTTAAAATCATCCTGGATGGATGTTAACTTCATGCCAGTGGCAAAATAATTATGTTAATAGAATATAAAGGTGGCTGAGAATTCTGTCTATTCACTGGATTAACAGATTTGTTACATATTGTATTGCAAATACTTATTTTATTCA
Organism: Leucoraja erinaceus; assembly: GCF_028641065.1. NCBI lineage: Eukaryota > Metazoa > Chordata > Chondrichthyes > Rajiformes > Rajidae > Leucoraja > Leucoraja erinaceus. Next base: position 22,483,858 of record NC_073395.1, on the reverse strand, counting down.
GCTGAAAAAAGGGAGTATCGAGTTGAATTTCCATACAGCTAGAAGTGCCACATTACTACAATCGAGTAGCATATAATGTTGCATGTCAGTATCCATCAGTAAATACACTGTTCAGAAAAAGTCAATTGTACATCCTTGGGAAGTGTTTAAGAACAGAGCAAAATTGTGATGCCAGTTTTGTCTCAACCCAAAACATTGCATGGGTCTCCAAAGATGCTGCTTGACCTGCTGAGTTACTCCAGCAATTTGTGTCCTTCAGTTTTGCTCATACCATTATAGGAGGATGGAGTTAAACTGGAAAGGATTCAGAGAATAGACACAAAATGCTGGAATAACTCAGCAGGACAGGCAGCATCTCTGGATAGAAGGTAATGGGTGACATTACGGGTCGAGACCCTTCGTCAGACTGAGAGTCAGCGGAGAGGGAGACAGAGATATGGAAGGGTATGGCGTGAAAAGGAGTCATCAAAGGGGATGAAGCTCAAGGAAAATGTAGAATAGATCATTGTTCGCTAGAAGATGACAACAAAGCATACAAAGATAAAATTTAATTGGAAAGCAGTGGTTACATGAAGTTAGAGAAGTCAATATTCATACAGCTGCGTTGTAAGCTGCCCTTGCGAAATGTGGTGCTGTTCCTCCAATTTGCGTTGGGCCTCACTCTGACAGTGGAGGGGGCCCCGGACAGAAAGATCAGTATGGGAGGGGGAATTAAAGTGTTTAGCAACCGTGAGAACATGTCGGTTTAAGCAGACTGAGCAGAGGTGTTAAGTGAAACGATTGTCGAGACTGTGCTTGGTCTCGCCGATATACAAGAGTCCACACCTGGAACAGCGGATATAGTAGATGTGGTTGGAGGAGGTGCAAGTGAACCTCTGCCTCACCTGAAAGGACTGGCGGGGTCCTTGGATAGAGTTGAGGGAGGAGGTAGTCAGTTCTCCCTCCCAAGCCAGCATCTGCAATTCCTTCCTGCACAAGGGTTCAGATAAGTTTTGCGAGGATGTTGCTGGAACTCAAGATCCTGAGCTATAGGGAGAAGTTGGAACGCTATTCCTTGGAACACGAGAGGCCGAGGGGTGATTTTATAGGTGCATAAGATCATGAGGGGAATGGATGGGGTGGATACACAGACTCTTTTATCCAGAGTATGGGGATCAAGAGCCAGAGGACTTAGGTTTAAGGTGAGGAGAAAGATTTAATAGGAACCAGAGTGGTAACTTTTTAATTCGTGGGTGGTGGGTGTATGCAACGGGCTGCCAGAAGAGGAAGTTGAGGCAGGTACTATAACAATGTTTAAAAGACATTTGTACAGGTACATGGAAAGGAGAGATTGAGAGGGATATGGGGCAAATAGGGCAGATACGACTAGTTTAGATGGGACACCTTGGTCAGCATGGGCAAGTTGGGCTGAAGTTTGTGTGTTCATAAGTCATAGGAGCAGAATTAGGCAATTCAGTCCATGGAGCCTACTTCACCATTCAATCATGGTTGATCTATCTTTCCATTCTCATGTCTTCTCTCCACATCCTTTGACACCCTTATCGTATCTATAAATCTCCACCTTAAAAATACCCAATGGCTTGGCCTCCACAGCCAATATTCCAGATTCACCACTCTCTGGCTGAAGAAATTCATAGAAACATAGAAATTAGGTGCAGGAGTAGGCCATTCGGCCCTTCGAGCCTGCACCGCCATTTAATATGATCATGGCAGATCATCCAACTCAGTATCCCGTATCTGCCTTCTCTCCATACCCTCTGATCCTCTTGGCCACAAGGGCCACATCTAACTCCCTCTTAAATATTCCTCCTTGTCTCCTTTCTAAAAGATGTATTATTCATTTTTAAGAGATTATTTATGTATAAACATAAAGTTCTAAACATTAAACACAAATGGTGCTGTACTGAAGGGCGAGTCTCACTTACCCGGTGCAGCCTCGGGCGCCGGCTGTAGGAGCCCGGGCGGCGGGTAGCCGTCGGGCGGCTGGACGTCCACAGGCTGCTGGCTCGGATTGTGGTACCTGAGTGAGGAAGATGGAGAGCGAAAGATTGGATGAGTGGAGTAGGCCCAAGGCGGAGAGAGGCCGTCGTTGCCCATGGCCTGGCCCGCTAGTTCACTCACCAATGCTGGCCGTATCCTGGCGGCGGTCCGGGGACCGTCGGTTGCGCTTCCATGATGGCGGGCGTCCGGGGCCCGCTCTTCCTCATTAACGCCGGGGCCAACTCTTCCTCACTAGCGCCGGGGCCCACTGGCACCGCCCTCCCTCACTAACGCCGGGGCCAACTCTTCCTCACTAGCGCCGGGGCCCGCTCTCCCTCACTAACGCCGGGGCCCACTCTCTCTCACTGGCGCCGCTCTTCCTCACTAACGCCGGGGATCACTGGCGCCGCTCTCCCTCACTAACGCCGGGCCCGCTCTCCCTCACTGGCGCCGCTCTCCCTCACTAACGCCGGGCCCGCTCTCCCTCACTGGCGCCGCTCTCCCTCACTAACGCCGGGGACCACTGGCGCCGCTCTCCCTCACTGGCGCCGCTCTCCCTCACTAACGCCGGGCCCGCTCTCCCTCACTGGCGCCGCTCTCCCTCACTAACGCCGGGGATCACTGGCGCCGCTCTCCCTCACTAACGCCGGGCCCGCTCTCCCTCACTGGCGCCGCTCTTCCTCACTAACGCCGGGCCCGCTTTCACGCATTAACGTCTCTCCCTCATTCACCGGCGCCGGGATCCGCGTCCCCACCCACGGGGCCGCACAGTCACCGTGGCAGGGGCTGCCCGACCCCCCCACCTCCCCGGGCAGGGAATCTACACATTACAGCAAAACCTATTCTGCACATCATAGGCACAATACCAGACTAAATGGATTGGTCCTAAATTAATATAGAAACTTATCACGAAATACGCAACCGCTTTGGTATTAAATAATCTAAAAGTCCATTTATTGACCGTTTTTATCAACCCCCACCCCCTCTCTTTCTTCAACGATGGTGGAGCCCAACGGCTGCGCAGGGCATTGCCCCTCCCCCTCCCCCAGCGGGTCAGGCACCTTCAAAAATGGGCACCATCTCTGGAGAAAAGGAATAGGGGACGTTTTGGGTCGTCTCGATCCCCTTCTCAGACTGAGAGTCAGGGGACAGGGAAAAGAGAGATATAGAAGGTAAATAGAGAAAAATAAAATGAATGAAGGGAAGGTATGCAAAAAGCAACCATGATCTAGGAAATGTGGAGGCCACAATGGCCCATTGGTGGCTGCGGGGAAGGTGACAGATAACGAGTTATACAAACAGTGGAGCTCAACAGGACGGCAGTGAAACTAGTAGGACGACTAGGGTGGGGGAGGGACGGAGATGGAGGGAAAGCAAGGGTTACTTGAAATTAGAGAAATCAATTGTTCATACGCTTCCCAGGTGAAATATAAGGTGCTGTTTCTCCAATTTGTGTTTGGCCAAAATTGACTTTGACTTTGACAGTGGAGGAATCATCTGTTCCCTTTCTCACCCAGAGTGATCAGTTGGTATGTAGTGAATTTGCCAGGCTACCTGTTTTTTTTGCTCCAAGAGTGTTTTATTGTCATGTGCCCGGAAACACCAATAAAACTCTTACTTGCAACAGCACAACAGATATGTAAAAATATTACTCTGTAAAACCCGTAGCAGATAACAAAAAAAATCAGTATTTATCAAAAAGCAAACAGACAGACAATAATAATGCAATAGACATTCTTAAGCGGTTTGTCAGGATGAAGTTAAGTCGTGTTCAGAGTGGAACGAATGACGCGGGACTGACGACAGCGCGACTAGAGGGAGGGTTGTGGGCAGCACACTGGAGACAGTCGGTGAGGTGAGTTTGCTTCAGTTTACCCCAAAGATCTTAGAGCACAATCAAAGATCATAGAGGAGCTTTGCACACAACTGTCTCTGTGAGGGAGGACCACAGTCTAGGGTCCTCCCGCAGTTGCACATTGTGGTGGAGACGCCTCTCAAATGAGGGAAGGGAAATCACCCCAAGGGGCTATACACGAGTTGTAAGGGTGCCAGGTATATTATTGTCACAGTGAAATCCTTTGTATTTGCATACAATACACAAAGTACGCAAAGAGTCGCCACGTGTCTGGCACAGACAAAGTTACAAAAGTAATGATAAAGAATAAAGGGTACAACATTTAATGCTAGATATACCATAGTGCTGCAGCAGTAGAGTTGCTGCCTTACAGTGCCAGAGTCCCATGTTCAATCCTGACTACAGGTGCTGTCTGTACGGAATTTGTATTGTGTGTTTCCTCCCACATTTCAAAGACGTACAGGTTTGTAGGTTAATTGGCTTGCGTTAATTGTCCCTAATTCTCTGCCTCAGGGCGGTGGAGGCAGGTTCTCTGGATGCTTTCAAGAAAGAGCTAGAGAGGGCTCTTAAAAATTACGGAGTCAGGGGATATGGGGCGAAGGCAGGAATGGGGTACTGATTGGGGATGATCAGCCATGATCACATTGAATGGCGGTGCTAGCTCGAAGGGCCAAATGGCTTACTCCTGCACCTATTGTCTATTGTCTAATTTGTAGGATGGAACTAGTGTTTGGGTAATTGTTGGTTGGCGTGGATTCGGTGGGCCGAAGGGCCTGTTTCCATGCTGTATCTCTAAATTAAACTAAAGTTGATTTTTTGTCATTGGCACACTACATCTGGTAACTGCAGTATAATCTGAACAAAGTTGTCAATTGATATTTTGATTTCTAATGTCTATTTCACAGTGGCAAGGGAACCTTATGTACATATATAAAGATGCCAGCAGGGGTCTCCTGGTTCCGTTATTTAACCATGCTGGGGACAAGCATCCTGACAATGTTTGCAGGAGCAGAAGTAGTGCACAGATACTACAGACCAGACCTGGTGAGTGAAAACTCTCACACATTCTGTTTCTCTTCTGTCTGTCTAACATCTCTAGTCTTGCATCATTCCATTTAATATTCCTTATGTTGGTGAGCAATAATTATGCACTTTATCTTGGCTCGCTGGTGACTGTTGTATCCTTGTCTCGACGATGTGGACTGATAGACACTCTCCAGTTATTAGCTGTTTTACTTCTTTCCTTTAACTTTCAAATTCAGAAAATAAATGCAACAGATATTTCAAATGTTTCTTTGAGGTGGGATAGACTTGGATTGTTTTTTCTGGAACGTCAGAGGTTGAGGGGGGACTTGATAGAAGTAAATAAAATTATGAGAGGCATAGAAAGGGTAGATGTTCAGAACCTTTTTCCCTGGGTGGAAATGTCTAACACTCTTAGTCATGGCTATAAGGTGAGAGGCGGATTTGTTTGCATGGAGATGTGCCGGCCAAGTCTTTTACACACATAGTGGGGGCCCGGAACGGTGGTGGATGCAGATACGATAGTGATGTTTAAAAAGCTTTTAGATGGGCATATGGAAGTCAGGGAATAGAGCTATATGGATCATGTACAGGCAGATGAGTCAGTTTAACTTGGCATCATGTTGGGCACAACATAGTGGGGTGAAGGGCCTGATACTTTGCTGTACTGTTCTATGTTCATTACTTGAAGCGTGTGGTTGATGTAATAAAACTCGTTTTCAGGGTTTGTACAAATAGTTTGTAGCACTTCCTGTTTTTGTTGTATGTTTTGTAAATCTGGTTACTAGGTTTCTTTGAGAGGATGAGGGTGTGATATATTGGTGAATATCTGGAAATAGTAAGGAAAATAGTTGCTTAATTTACCTGATCTGCAATTGCAATGTCTGCAACAAAACCAGAAAATCATCAGCAAATTTATGAGAATTCAAATGGTTTATTAGAATGAGCATTCAGGATAAAAATGAAGTTAAAATCATTGGTGGAGCTTTAACAATAACCATTGCCTTGAGTTTCATTTACTGTTCATTCCAGCTGTTTTTAGTTAACTTTGTGAACTCAATGATCTGTTAAAACTTCTATTCACCGCTGAACTTTAGTTTCCAATTTTTATTTTTAGAGTATACCAGAAATTCCACCGAAGCCAGGTGAGCTTAAAACAGAACTTCTGGGATTGAAAGATGAAATCCAGACTCATAATTCACAAAAACACTGAAAGAAATGAAACAGAAGACGCGTCCCATGTAATATATTTGGCAGCCAGAGTCATTTGCAGGCATGATTTTCTCTAAAACACTTTCAAAGATGATAGTCGCACCACACCCACTTTATACATTGAGGTTAAAGTGGAAAATGGTAATTTACTGAATGTTCAACCTCATGTTAGCAGAACCGTAACACTTATTTACTATTGATTCTGACCAGTGACTTGTGTTAAATGGAATATGTTTTGTACGATGGCATTCTAAAATTGAAATTCTTGCAGTGAACAAAAAATATGTAAAATCCTACTGAAAAATATTTAAAACGATTCAATCCAAACAACAGCACTCTGAATTGAATCTAAATGTAAAGCTTTATGTGGATATTAAAGTTAATAAGCAGATTTTAACTAGAATGCAAAAGAGTATTGAGGAAAAATATATGGGAAATGTACAATGATCTGCTGAATAAGCGAGCTCGGTATTCCGACTGCGCATGCCCAGGTCAAAGGTCACTCTGCATAAATATTGCAGTGGAGCTGTGGACACATTTCACCCGGTTTTTTCCAGCTTTGATTCTTCTAGGTAAGAAAATACTGCTTTCAAACTATGAGTTAGTTGTATTTATTGTTCCTTTGTTAAAAGCTAAGATTATAGACAATAGGTGCAGGAGTAGGCCATTCGGCCCTTCGAGCCAGCACCACCATTCACTGTGATCATGGCTGATCATCCGCAATCAGTACCCCGTTCTTGCCTTCTCCCCATTTCCCGTGACTCTGCTATCTTCAAGAGCCCTAGGTAGCTCTCTCTTGAAACTATCCAGAGAACCGGCCTCCACCGCCCTCTGAGGCAGAGAATTCCACATACATAACTCTGTGTGGAAAAAGTGTTTCCTCATCTCTGTTCTAATGGCTCACCCCTTATTCTTAAACAGTGATCCCTGGTTCTGGACTCCCCAACATCCGGAACATGTTTCCTGCCTCTAGCATGTCCAAACCCTTAATAATCTTATATGTTTCAATAAGATTCCCTCTCATCCTTCTAAACTCCAGAGTATACAAGCTCAGCCGCTCCATTCTCTCAGCATTCGACAGTCCCGCCATCCCGGGAATTAACCTTGTAACCTACGATAAACTCAATAGCAATAATGTCCTTCCTCAAATTAGGGGACCAAAATTGCACACAATACTCCAGGTGTGGTCTCACTAGGGCCCTATACAACTGCAGATGGTCCTCTTTGCTCCTATATTCAACTCCTCTTGTTATGAAGGCCAACATGCCATTCGCTTTCTTCACTGCCTGCTGTACCTGCATGCTTACTTTCATTGACTGATGAACAAGGACCCCCAGATCCCCTGGTACTTTCCCTTTTCCCAACTTGACACCATTTAGATAATAATCTGCCTTCCTGTTTTTGCTACCAAAGTGGATAACTTCATCTTTATCCACATTAAACTGCATCTGCCCACTCCCCCAACCTGTCCAAGTCACCCTGCATTCTCATAGCATCCCCCTCACAGTTCACACTGCCACCCAGCTTTGCAAATTTGCTAATGTTACTTTGAATCCCTTCATCTAAATCATTGATGTGTATTGTAAATAGCTGCTGTCCCAGCACCAAGTCTTGCGGTACCCCACTAGTCATTGCCTGTCATTTTGAAAGGGACCCGTTAATCCCTACTCTTTGTTTCTTGTCTGCCAACCAATTTTCTATCCATGTCAGCACTCTACCCCCAATACCATGTGCCCTAATTTTGCCCACTGATCTCCTATGTGGGACCTTATTTATTTATTTTTTTTATGCTTTATGCGTTGGTGAGTAAGGTCGGGGTCCGTGGTCTCCGGCGCTGTTGAGTTGCGGCTGAGCCGTCCCTGTCCCTGGAGGGTCTGGGGGCCGTCGGCTGCGCCTCTCTCCTTGTCCAATGCTGGCGGGGGCCAGGCACTGATCATCAGCCTGTGGGCCGCTGTTCCGTCGGTCCAGGCTGTCAGTTGGCCCGGCAGGCAGAGTTGAGCTGGGGTTGGGGCTTCTTCTCCGCGATGGCCACCGTTGCTCCAGGGTCGCCTCGGACGTCTCAGGCAGCCCCCCGGGTGTGTTTGGGACACTCAGGGGGGTGAGACAGAGGTGGTCCAGTGGCAGTTCGGCAGCACTTGTGGTGCCGGGGACCCGGGTTCGATCCTGGTTGCGCGTACCCACGCATCTGGCCCCTCTATCTAGCTGTTACACCCCGCTCTCCCGCTACCTGTCATCCCCGTTCCTCAGATTAAATATATTTTTACACATAAATTATGAATAAAGATAAGAATTTATACAGTTTGTACATTCAGCGCTTTGTTCGCTTTTTCTTTATGGTGAATGACCTTTGACAAATCCCATGATTTCTTGCGTTTTCAGAATACCGAACTTGCTTATTAAATGAAGCCAAATCTGAATGCCTTTAATGGTACTTTATTGTCATGCACCTAGGTACAGTGAAATTCCTGTTTTGTATACAGTTCAGTAAAAAATCTTACATGGATTATACCGAGACAGTACACAAGTCACCATGTTTCTGGTGCCATTTTATGTGATTCAAGTCCAACGATATTTATTAATTGTTCATCACAAGGTTTCTAAAATGTACATTACAAATAAATATAATTGAACTAGTGCATGTTTGTTTTTGTTCAAGGTCACTGATTACTCTGGTTTCTAAACAGTCACAGCTGATTATGGCATTTACTTGGCATCACTTAATCTAGTATTTGCTCAAAGAAAACATCAGCAACTCTGAGCAAGGCATTAGTTTATTGCACTGGTTCACAGCTAGGCCTATAATCCACACAGTAAAAAACTGAAGCCTTGCAGACAAAATGCCCACGGAGAATGGGAATTTAAACTCCAGTAAGATGGTCAATATTCATCTTTCAATAGACAATGGGTGCAGAAGTAGGCTATTCCATGTGATCGTGGCTGATCATCCTTAACCCTGCCTTCTCCCCATATCCCCTGACTCCGCTATCTTTAAGAGCCTTATCTAGCTCTCTCTTGAAAGTATCCAGAGAACCAGCCTCCACTGCCCTCTAAAGCAGAGAATTCCACACTCATCCTTCCAAATTCCAAATGGTCCAGTCGACCCATTCTTTCATCATGTCAGCCCACACCATCCTGGGAATTAACCTGGTGAACCTACGCTGCACTCCCTTAATAGCAATAATGTCCTTCTTCAAATTCAACTTTCAATTCTCACTGGAAATGGTTATGGCCATCATGTTGCTCTTTGTGGGAGCTTGGTATATAATAAGCAGACACAGCTCCACATTAAGTGAAAGTGCTTTAATGACTCTCATCATCATTTAATACCTGGATCTAAGTAAGAGGTTCCCAATATCAAGTCAAATCCTGAGGTACAGGTATGATGAACATCTGGCTTGCAGCAACATCCACAAATAATAAAAAACATTTTTAAATTATACACATTCTGCAAGGCACTAAAAGACTACAAAAGTAGTGCTGAGGCTTTATAAGATACCCGTCAGACCATATTTGGAATATTGTGAGGATTTCCAGGTCCCATAACTGAGGAACAATGTGCTGGAGAGGGTCCAGAGGTTTACGAGAATGATCCCAGGAATGATTGGGCAAACATACGAGGCGTGTTTGATGGCTCTGCACCTGTACTCGCTGGAGTCTGAAGGGGGAATCTTATTGAAACGTGCCAAATAATCAAAGGACTAGATCAAGTGGCTGGTTCAAGGTCAGTTTGTCACAGAGAATATTTCCAGTAGTGGGAAAGTCAAGGACCGGAGGGCACAGCCTCAGAATAAAAGGATGTACCTTTAGAATGGAGATGAGAAATGTATTTAGCCGACATCCTTCAGACCCAACAGTTTCATACTTGGCCGAGCAATTTAAAAATCATTTTCAATTACATAAATTTAAACTGCCCTTCCTGGTTTTAAACATGTTTCTTGATCAGAGTAGTTGACCTACTGGATTTTCAACCAGTTAGCTTTTAGGTAATCAAGTAATTTAACCACTATCCTTTGTTAACTCTGCTCATTCATTAGTTCAAATAAAAAGGCGGTGAAGAAAATTCAAGACGCTGTTTAAAGAAATTTAGAGCATTAATGAGATGCAAAGTGCTGGAGTAACCCAACAGGACAAGCAGCATTCCTGGAGAACATAGATGGGTGATGTTTCAGGTCACCTTCTTTAGACTACTCCAAAGGTTCTTCAGGGAAGGAAATCTCTGTCCTTCATCTGCCCTTTTGGCCTACACTAATGCTGATTGTATTACCTTCTGAAATATGTTACCTTCACTAATATGTATAAAACTGTTTAAGGAGCTGAGTTATTAGCATCAAGCTATAAACAGGAAAAGGCAAACTAGGCCTGTATTAGCTACTGGGGGAGGTTAGACAATCAATTGTTTTCTCTGGAATGCTTATATCAGCTCTCCCCTCAGAGGTTAAGGGGAGACCTGATATAAGTATAAAATTATGAGGCATAGGTATGGTAGACAGCCATACCCTTTTTCACCCAGGATGGAAATGAATACTAGAAGGAATAGCTTTAAGGAGGGACAAAGTTTAAATATGATGTGGGGGTATGGAGCAGTGAGGAATATATGTTTTGGAAAGAACTGCGGATGCCGATTTAAATCAAAGATAGGTGCAAAATGCTGGAGTAGCTCAGATAAGGCATCTCAGACAAAAGGAATGGGTGACTGTTAGGCGCTCCCCCCCCCCTGGTGAATGCTATGTACTTACCTGTCTCCGTTTCTCTCCCGAGTACAGGCCTCATGGCTGCGAGTCTGGAATCAAGGGGTTAAAGGCTCCTGTACCCGATTGGCCAAGCTGTGTCAGGTGACGGTGACTCATCTGAAGCTTAAATACCAGAGTTTCCCAGGATTCTCTCTCTTCTGCGTAGACCCTGACTTGTGAGCAGCCTGCTGGTGTGAGCTGAGGAAGGCCTGGCCACATGGCATAGAACTTTGTGTACTTTCACCATTACTTGTTAACAAATATTGAATTGGGACGGGTAAGGGCTGACCTTAGTGTTTTCGTGTATTTTGTTTCAGGGTTATATCTCTTTAGGCAGGTTTTAGAGTCTCTGGTTCGACGGTCCATTACATGGCTGGCTGGAGCACTGTTTAATTGTTTGTTAGTCCATCCATATCCCTGGCTGGTTTGTTTGAATCAAGTTTGGGTTTTGTGTTCCATTGAATAATTAAAACTATTTTTGAACTTGAACCTGGTTTTTGAATTATGTTACGCGGCTCTGAAGTACCTGCATTCGGGAGTCGTAACAGTGACATTTCGGGTCGATGAAAGGACTCTGTACAACCAATTTCACGTGTTTCCAATGTCAGGTTCATAACTTAATCAAAACCTGGATCATGTTGGCATTGGCAAGGCTATCTCCAATCAGTGAGACAATCATACCTAAACATTTGAGATGACCATGGCTTAAATCTGACCATTCTTCTCCAACAAAGAAAGATGTCGAGGGGAGAGAGTCAAGCCAAACGCATGATCAAGACTCGGTATTTTATGGCTGCCTAATTGGACCAATTGAAAAACAATGCATGTAGGATGCTTTTCCAATTCACCACAAATAAGCCAAATTAAATGTTTGGAGGGTAGGATTACTAGCTGATGGGCTGCGAGTGCAGTTAACTGACCACTTTACCAAAGATAGACATGTGTGGCATCACTGAGTAAAATATTCAGCACTCAACCCATTGGAAGAACAGACAACCCTAAATCTAGCACTAAGCTGAATAATAGGTATGTATGTTGCTTGCCTTTCACATGCTTTGTGGTGTAAGGGTGGAGTTATTCCAATACAACAGGAAGGGTCTGATGTCACCAAAGGGGAAAAAAGTCAAGCATCTTGGTAGGGTTGACATCAGCAGACATTAAAATAAAACTTAATATCAACTATAATATCAAATCAGCAGTCAAACAAGCTTGAACAAGTTTGTGGAAAAGTTTTATTATGGTTTACATGACGTTTCACAAGAAATTGTCATTTTAAATATTACAAATTTACAGTCATTTCACTTCCACAAGGAATGTAAATAACATACAAAACTCCTTTGCCCTCCCAGACCGTTACCTTTTTGCGACGAAAATGAATTGTTTGTTCTTCAACATTCTGCACAATGGTTTCATATCCCGAGTACTGTACATCAAAGCAGATTAAGTGCAGTATTAATCCCTTATAATTCATCTTTCACATCTGTGGACTCCTGGAATTGATGTAAAGGAAAAAATTCATAAACTTTCATCCAAGTCATGAACCCAAAGATTAAGTGAGATATGAACAAAACCAACCTCTGTCTGTTCTTCTGTTTCATCAGTTTCTTCACTTTCCTCTGCATCCTCTTCCTTCGCCTCATCATCTTTCCCCTCCTCTTGTTCATCATCTGCAATTTCTTCATATTCTTCAACCTAAAGAGGGTACAGCAATTCAGTTTTCTTCAATGTGCAATGCAACACTATACTGAATTGACAAATGAGAAGATGTTCCAATACAATTACAGTAAGATGTATCAATTTAAATGTCACAAGGAGTTTCAAACAATGCTGACAAATTACAAGGTACCGTGACTAAATGCTTGAGAAATTGAATTTCAAAGACAAAGTAGTATCAAAGGAAGTTAAGAGTATGGATTTACAAATCTAATGATTCACCTGAGCATTGAGATCTATATTCATACTTAGACGAAGCATCCTTTCAATTCTATCACCATATTCTTTAGTATCTGGTAATTGGTATCCAGAACGTAGCGTGGCCGTCTCAAACAACACTACAGCAAGATCTGTTGCAGTCATATCATCTTCAATATCCTGTTTAAAAGGAGTTTCCACATTAGTCTATAGCTCATGTAAATTTACCCAAAGTCATTGGGTATTACTTGAAGTCAAGCCGATTGATATTAACTAGAAACTAAATCTAACCCACCCATTCAGCACAATACACCTCCCTCCTCTGAACTTCCATCACCCTCTCCCATTGTACCTCAGAGCCTCCTTCCACACCTAGCCCCAGTCCTCACCCATCATGTTTTCATCATTTCCCAGGGCTTTCTGATAGAGGTCAGTCCAGAAAGACCATTTTGTGGACCCTTACCCGTACTGACAGAGTTACTCCAGCATTGCATCAGGATAATATGTAGCTTGCTATTTGGCCATTACTTGGCCTATTCAAACCAAGGGGGAAATTTGTGCTGGGGAAAATGGCGAGATTTCAAAATCCCCTTCCAAACAGTTCATTTTATAACGGGCAACAGCACAACTGAAGAGTACTGGAGCACACACCCCATAACTTGACAAAGGAACTTCCTGCATCAGCAACATTTCCTAATAAACTTGCCTTAACTCGATTCAGCATTTCCTTGATCAAAGGATGTCTTGGATTAAGTTCAAACGTCTTCTTTTGGCCAGAATAGTAACTACAAGAGTTAAAACATGTATGAGGAGTTGTCTAGCAAATATCAAAATCATTTCACTACCCTCTCCAACTATAATTTTAGGTTTAAGGAACATATTGGGGTTAGAGCCTATAGCATGGACTGTATATTGTAACTCAAAACGGATTTGATTATAGCATTATTTTTCAAACGTTGCAACTACAACAGTAAGACCAGAGGGCCCAGCCTCAAAATAAAAGGTCATTTCTATAGAAAGGAATTTCTTTAGCCAGGAGGTGGTGAATCTATGGAACTCATTGTCACAGACAGTTGTTGAGGCCAAGTCACTGGGTATTTTTAAAGTGGAAATTGACAGATTCTTGATTAGCAAGGGCATCAAAGTTGTGGAGAAGGCAGGAGAATGGCATTGAGGGCAATACTTTGGCATCATATCAAAGATAGATCAGCCATGATTGAATGGCAGAGCAGACTCAATTGGACACAAGGCCTAATTCTGCTCCTACGTCTCATAAATAATGTGGTGGTGGTGGCACCAAGGACTTTGGGCTTTTTTTTTTGCACTAGTATTGGAGTTATTCATTAAATTTTTGTTTAGTATACATCAAAAGCTGCAGGAAAACAGGAGAATGGGGTCGAGGGTGAAATAAATTAGCCATGATTGAGTGGTGGAGTAGACTCAGTAGGCCTAATCCTGCTCCTATGTCTTATGGAACTTTAAGTTCATAACAGTTAGGATGTATATCTATTGAAAAACTAAAATCAAACCTACTTTGTGGAGATATCTTTTCCAGTCTGGTAAGCCTGGGCCTTCATGATTCTCTCCATATTACCAGACCATCCATACTGACTGGCCACCAGAGCACATGGCGAATCAGTGAGACGCTGGGACAGGACAGCCTTTTCAATCTTTTGAAAACAAAAATAAGTTTTAATTTGTTACCTGGAGAGTGGATCAAGTCAACATCCTAAATATTGAAATCAATGGCAACATTTTAAAACATCGCTCTGAAATAGCAGTCACCTAACAGCAATAACCTTGCATTTAAAAATGAGAAAAACGTCTTTTAGAAGCCTTCACTTGGTGTGAAGTCTCAGGTTTTTTTTTCCCCACTCACACATGGATTTGATTTACTATGGTGTGAATTTCACATTAACTTCAAATGTCAAAGCTGAGCAACTAGAATAGTCACACGAAACTAATCATATACCTTATCTTTCAGGGCTTTGTCTTTCAGCCAAGTCAAGAGTGGCTCGTATTCCTTCTCCATTGCTTCATGCCTTTCTTTTCCCTTTTCACTTTCATCAAATTTCAATCCTTCTTTGGCAATATTCTGGAATCTCTTTCCATCAAATTCAGGTAGTGCTTGGATACAGTATTCATCAACAGGCTCTGTAAGATAGAGAACTTCATATCCCTTCTTCAACAGTCTTTCAACAAAGGGAGAAGATTCAACCTGTAAAAAAGTTATTTTGCAGTTTTACATAAATTAGGCAGAGTTTTTAATACAAAACTATTTAAAACAAATTAAGATTAAAAATGTGGTCGATTTACTGTATGTAACCATCCAAAACTAATTATTAAATGTTATCTGCCATCACCTCTTTTCTATTTGCTCCAGCCATGAAGTAGATCTTGTCTTGTTTCTCTTTCATTCTTTCCAGGTACTGTTCTAAACTGGACTGCTTGGATTCATGGTGCGAAGATTGGAAGCGTAGCAATTTAGCCAAACGTGTTCTATTGGAGTGATCCTCGATAACACCCAACTTGATATTGGTCCCAAATTCCTTCCAGAAGGTTTCTTCATATTTTTCTTCTGCAATCTTCTTGATCATATCTAGGGTCTTACGCACAAGTTTCTTTCTAATTACCTATTTTAGATAAATAGAAAAATCAATCTTCAGTAACACAATAATGGCATGTGCTGTTGCAACAATATGCACAAAAGATATCAGAATAGTACAAAGACTAAAACCTGCCTACTTTTAAATCAAATAAAGAGCTCGATTTCTGAAAATCCAGTTACACCTAATTCCATTGTCAATTTAACTTTTACCAATACCGGTGCGTTAAAATAGTTAATGTGAATGTTATATAATCAGCACCTTTAGCAATTTATGCTGCTGCAGAGTTTCACGGGAGACATTCAAAGGCAGATCATCAGAGTCCACCTGTGGAGAATAATAACGTTAAAAGCAGCTGCAAAAATACTAGTGCGCACATAAAGTGTATGAATCGGGGAAGTAAAATAATTTTGACAGGTTATGGATCTCTACTTGTACACTAATTGTGGAATAATGTTAGGTACAACAAAAATCAGTTTTGTTCTTGGTAATTGTTTTTTTACCAGAGACCACAAATGTATCATTTGAATACTTACTACACCCTTGATGAAATTCAAATACTTTGGCATCATATCATGGAAGTCGTCTGTGATGAACACTCGTCGAACAAATAGCTAGAAAAAGGGGAAACTATTGATTAGCAGTGGTGGCAATTTGACCCATGGTAATTATTAAAAGCAATTAGCAGAGCAGAATACATCCAAAACCAAAGGACCCCAGTTTCAGAATATCTAACTATTGTGCAGAGTTGCAGCTCTTTGGAATTAGAGACCCGTAGATGCTCTATTAAGCATTCAAGAAACGTTAATCAAGGTATACAGTTAGAGATTGAAGTTATACAAGATTAACCCAGTCTCAACAAATGTCATTGATACATTTAAACCAAAAGTAATGAGCATATAGCTTTCTTGGACATTACCACTTCACTGCTGACTAGCTTCGGAATTTGAAGCAGCACAATACTTATGCATTTGGAACACGTCAAATTTCTGTTTGTTGTTTGAGAGAAATTGTGTGTGTTAGAAGTTAATATTGAGACAGAAAACTGGCATGTATCTGGACTGTAGATGACTTGATTGTCATCATTATTTTTTGTTGACTGGCTAGCACGCAACAAAAGCTTTTCACTGTACATCTGCACTAGAACCAGATGCAAATATCAATACTGTTGACCAATTCAATTAAACCACGCTGCCAGTCAGTGCATAAACCTCCTGGATGTTCTAATTTCATCATTCAACTACAGCAAACCAAGGCAACATTTTAACTAGTACCAAATGATACTGATAGCAATTCTGGCAAGTAGGACAAAATCTGTGTAGATAATTTTTTTTGCTAATGCAGCATACCTTAATGTAGTCAGATTTTTTGGATCCATATTCATCAAATAAACCACGGGGTGCAGTTTTAGGCACAAACAAAATAGATTTAAATGTTACTTCTCCTTCAGCAGTAAAGTGGATATGAGCAACTGGATCATCTGTGTCCTAGAATAAAGAAATCTTGTTAAATGTTTGGTGTCTTCACAGGCGTTCTACATTTGTGGCACCAAACACGCACTGTGCAGACAGTCTGCACAATCATTTTCAGGAACATCAGGGGAAAAGTGTCAATGGTACCCAAATTAAATATGTATTGCGCACACAGGTTGTTCTATGACAAAACATCATAATGCAAATTGGATGTAACAACCAATGTAGTTGAGAACATGTTTTACACGGGGCAAACTGGTTAGAATGAAATTTCAATTGGGAACTAGAGAACCACTCAAGTTACTTTGGAAATTGACAAGCAAAAAAGTAGATTTGCATAAACCACCTGGGGAAAACTGTTTCCAGTAACCACCCTGCAGTGTCCAGATATTGTGTCTAAAGAACACAGCTGTTACTTCCACTGATTGCATATCAATGAACTCTAGTACTATAACCTACAACCTTTAGGATCTTAGCTTGCAGTAACAATAAACAGCTATTATGAAGATCTTTATTTTTAGCAGGAAAAGTGCCTGCTTTATAGAGTATAAAGCTATCACCTTATCCCATTGACAAATTATTTTCTATTGTGCTTGGTTTCTTAGAAACTCAACTATTGCATTACATCAGAACTACCCGTTTCTCAATGTTTAATGACATTGGTTCACATATCTTCATTGGCCATACAGAAAATGACCAGTCACTCAAACTTCTCGACAATTGACAAAAGCAATTTTATTCCTTCATAAAGCAGTCTGCATCTTTTTACAGATGATCACACCAACAATGTCAATCACTCCTGATCTTAACCCATCATTCCCCAAAAAGGTAAACAGATGCTAAGACCTATTAAATATTTACAGCATCATTTAAAAATATTGCCCACACAAATTCCTCCATTTCAACTCCATGACCTCCAGGTGTGCACTATGCCCAAACTGTTAAAAACTTACTACAAACTATCCAACTTCTTGCCTTTCTGCTCTCACTAAAATTTCTGTTCAATTTTGTTATCATCTATACCTGTAGCTCAAACTTTAAGTGTTCTAAAATACTGAAATTGAAGACACTCCAAGAATTTGTCCAAGTTGAGGTTGTAAATATAGAACGCAAAAATATTTATGGAAATATTTAAATGTTACCTTAGAAAAGGTCTTGTAGAAGGCAGTGTATTCATCCTCTTCTATTTCTTTAGTTGGTCTTTGCCAGATGGGTTTGATGTCATTCAACAGCTCCCAATCCCAGACAGTCTTCTCAACCTGGAATTGTGACAATATAGGGACACAAATTCTTAAGAGTCCCTCTTGCACATCAGTTTGGTTATGGCATCCAGCTCATCTACCCATGGTTTCACAAGCCATCAAAAATTTTCAATTTTCCTGAAAATGAAACCCTGATGCATGGGGGTGCAGTTTCAGACATATACAGCTGCCGTTAAAACCACACCTCAGCCCAAATATCTCTGTCATATCCAATCAAGTACAATAAAAAATCCAGTTCATTTATCTTCCTTGGGACTTTAATGTCAGACTAAGATTTTCCATATTGTTGGATGTTGCTCTTAATAGACCCATTTCAGTTTTTAAAGATGTTACACAATACACGAACGTTTCCAATGAACCCAGCGACTCCCATCCCCACAACCCCCTACTCGTGTTCCTGACCAATGGTTATTCAGGACTATTCCAGCTGCTGGCACACATCAGCCGTCTGTATTTTGTTCTGCATGCGCAATGGACCACGTTAAGTGAATCACATGCCAGAGCATCTGTACTTCAACAATTGCATGCTAGTTTATGTGCATTGGCCAAAAGTTTTATACCTTCTTTGTTTTCTCTTTTTCTTCACTTTCTTCTTCAACTGCTGCCTCATCATCACTATCGGTTTCCTTTTCTTCCTTCTCCTTGGCTTCCTCTTCATCCATTGGTTCCTCCACAGTTTCTGTCTATAATCAGAAGTTTGTTATAGAAACTATAGGTTTACCAAATCACTATCCAAATGAGCAATTTAGGATTACCTTACTGCTCCAGATATAGATTGGGAAGTTGATGAATTGAGAGTACTTCTTCACTAGATTTTTGATGGTTTCCAGTTCAAGGTAGTCAGATGCCTCCTCTTTCAAGACTAACCTACAATAAACAAATTGAAATATTACGAACAAAGAACTGCAGATGCTGGTTCATACCAGAAACACAAAGTGATCAGTTAACTCAGTGGGTAAAACCACTGAGTTACTCCAGCCACTGTCTACCTAAATTTAAGTATTAGACAGTCCTTATAAAGTGTTGCTATGACAAGAGATTTTCTCGCAATTGTACCATAAAAAATGTTCCAAATCTAAATCGGTTTCAGAATAAATTGAAAACGGGTCTTTCACTTACGTGATAGTAGTACCACGTCCCAGAGTATTTCCTCGAGGATCCTCTATTATGGAGAACTCATTGGAGTCAGACTCCCAGATATGCTGTGTACCATTATTGTGCTTGGATGTGACAATAACTTTATCGGCCACCAAGAAAGCAGAGTAGAATCCAACACCAAACTGACCAATCAATTCGGAGGTGGTTTGATCTTCAGTTTGCATCTCCGTTAGCTTATTTAAGAATTCACTTGTTCCAGATTTTGCTATTGTACCCAGGTTTTTAATCAGGTCCATTTTAGTCATGCCAATACCTGTATCTGTGACATGAAGCATGTTCTTCTCTTTGTCAGCCTAGGTAAAAGAAAGTCCAATGTTCATAGCTAGATAAATACTTCAGACACCTAAACACAAGTTTGCAAGGTGCCTAAACAAGATCAACTAGTGTCCTGCATAAGATCTGTATTTATATATATATTTCCACATCACTTAGATCATCCTACGGTGTCTTAGTCAAAGTACTTTTGAAGTTTATAGTCGCAGTAATTATGGCAATTTGTGCAAGTCCCTGCTTGCATCTGGTTGCTGTTGAGTTGTCGTACAGAAATTAACCCTTCAGTCCACTGAATCCAAACAAACCAAACATGTCAGTGGCACATCAGCCATGATCACACTGAACAGTGGACCAAGCTTTTCTGTTCCTATTTTATTATGTACTTATCTTGATGCTGAAAGACTGATACTGTAAATTCTAGGCGATGCAGGCCACCATTCACATGAAAACAGAACTAAAACCATAATCTGATCTGCCTACTTAAGCAAATGAAGGTATAAGCATCTATACCTCTAAAGTTGAATACAGAGGTGCAGTCAATTACTATGTTGAGTGGTGTGGGAGGAATCACCTGCAACTCAACACCAACAAGACTGAGGAGTTAGTGGTGGACGTTAGGAGATGAACATCCCCGTCTCCATTAATGGTATGGAGGTACAGTTTACCAGGCACAAATTCCTTTGAGTGTACCTGGACAGTAAACTGGACTGGTCCAGGAACACCAAGGCCCTGCACAAGAAGGGACAGCCGGCTGTAATTTTTGAGAAGGCTCCACTCCTTCAACATCTGCAGTTAGATGCTGTGGATGTTCTACCAATCTGTGGTAGCGACAGGGAAGGATCTCCTGTGGCATTCTGTACTGCATCTTGGTGTACAATTGTATGTACCACATTAGTACCAGCACTGATGTACAGCACTTTGGTCAACACGAGTTGTTTTTAAATGTGCTATACAAATAAAATTGATTGATTGGTGGAACCAGTCTGTCACTGAAGGTACTCTTCAGGTTGACCAGTGTGTCATGGAGGGGGGGGGGGGGGGGGGGGGGGGGGGGGGGGGGTGGGAGCTGTATTGTCCAATATGTTTTTCAGTTTGAGGAGCATCCTCCACTCCAAGATCACCTCCCATGAATCCAAATCCACCCCCAGGACAGAGCCAGCTTTCATGATGAGTTAATCCTATTGGCGTCTGCGGTTTTCGCCCTGCTGCCACAGCACACAACAGTGAATATGGCGGCATTGGTCAAACTGTACAACTCGTGCACATCCCTAATCCTTTATACTTTAATTTTAGTTTATGTATTTTGTATTTTATAACTATTGGCAGATCTAATTCCCTCCTGGGATAAATAAAGTTCTATCGTATTGTATACCATATGCACAACGGTTATACTGAAGCTGAACAAACGGGATGTCAACAAATGGCTTCAGCTGTGTTGGATAAAACAGGGTCTCCCAGATTACAAACACCTGATTTGTACACAGCCTCCACATGTGAACTGTCTGGGATACCAGTTGGATCTACTAGCTGCTGTGGGGCTGCAGGCATCTTCTGCCATGAACCCTTCACAGCCGCATTTTCAATAGTCTGGAAATTGACTGAAAGACTTATACTAGAGCAGAATAAATGAACCTAGTGTAATTTGAAACTGCATTTAGATAGTTAAAATTGTACCTTTATCTTGATAGTCATCTCTTCTGTGGCATGTAATGCCGTATCATTTGTTAGCGAAATCAATCTGATCTTGTCCAAAGCATCAGAGGCATTAGAAATAAGTTCACGCAAAAATATCTGGCAATAATCAGAAATGTTAGATATCCTCCATTCAAATATTCAATTGAACATTCAACATATGCTCTTCCCAACATTCCCCTAACAGTAACTTAATCTTAAAACAAGGAAGTAATTATTGCCATTAGTGCAGCAACACTTGCTTTGTCCTAATCCGCACTGCTCAGAAGAATCTTCAGTTTCTACATGACCCTGCGTTGACAAAGGTTGGGAGTGAGGATGTTTACTGTTGTGTACAGCACAGAAATGCAATTTATAACTCAATGTAACACATGCATGCAATTGAAAGCTTAGCAATATGCAGATACAGGCCAAGACGGGGATAACTTTTGCACCACAGATTAGATTAGATAGCCTTTATTGTCATTCAGACCGAAGTCTGAACGAATTTGCAGAAGTCATACACACAATACAATAAAAACAACAATAAACACATATTAACATCCACTACAGTGAGTCCACCCAGCATCAACTCACTGTGATGGAGGCAAAAGTCTTAGGTCTGCAGTCTCTTCACTCCTCTTCTCCCTCTGCGCTGAGGCGATATCCCCCGGGCGATGTTATAAATCAGTCCCGCGGCTGAAACACCGCGGCCCGGGGTGGTTGAAGCTGCCGCCCACCAGTCCTGCAGACGCAGCCACTGGCCCGCGGCCGAACCCCGGACTCAGGCCACCACCGCCAGAACACCGTCCCAGCCGCCCTCACGTGAGTACTGCACCGTCTTCAGCCTCGGGCTGGGCCGCCCCGACATGGGCGCCGCTTCTTCCCCGGCACGGGCTGCCCCGACATGGGCGTCGCTTCTCCCTAGAACCGGGCCACCCCGACTTGGGCGTCATTTCTCCCTCGGGCCGAGCCGCCCCAACATGGGTGCTGAACCTCCCTCGGGCTGCGAGCGCCGCACCTCCCCGAGCTCGGCCACTCGGACGGGAGCCTCATTCCACCCTCGGGCTGGCCGCCCTCACGGCAGCATCCCAACCTCTTCCAGCCCTGAGCCGGACCACCCTCACAGGAGCGAGCTTAGGGCGAGTCCTGACAGACTGCCTCCGGAGCCTCGAGGTCGTCAGCTCCATTAGGCCTCATTGCAGACGGAGGCAGAGAAGGGGAATACGACAAAAAGGTTGCATTCCCCCGCAGGGAGAGACTGCAAACCCCGTTTCAACCCCCCCCCCCCCCCCCCCAAAACACAAACTAAACTAACCAAAACAAAATAAACACAAAAAACACAAACGGGACTGCCGGTGAGCCGCTGCAGCCAGAGTTGCGCAGCCACTCCGCACCAGATGAATAACCCTGTTGAACTAGGTGCAAGCAATGACCATATCCAACAAGATAACCTACCATTATTGACATTCAATGGTATTATCCCTATTCAATGTCCTATTCTTATTAGCTTCTAGAGATGATGATACTTTTATCGTCTCTTGTACCGAGGTACAGAGAATTCCAGTTTTTGCATACAAAGTACACAAAGGTGCTGACAAAGTTATAAAAAGTGCTCCTCCCAGTGGAGGGAGTGTGACCAACCAACCACAGGAAAATTTTATTTTCTCAACAAGTGATTTGCATCTTTGCATAGCAAAGACCTTCTACCGTCGATACAGTGATTGAATACTTCCCACTTGCATAACATGCACGACAAAGCACTTGTTACCCCATTCATTAATTGAAATGTTCCTCACGATCAGCAGACCACGAGGACAGCTTAACTAAACCCAGCAACGCTTCCCAAACAGTTACCAAAGAAGCCAAGGGTATTAGATGCACAGGACCACCAGCTGCATGCTTCTCTCCAAGTTACATCCTGCCCACTTGTAAAAATGGTATCCCAGCAACATTGAATCCGACCCCGGGAATTCCCAAATACAAAACGCAATTAACGATGGGAAATCTGAAGAAGGGTTTCAGCCCGAAACGTTACCCATTTCCTTCGCTCCATAGATGCTGCTGCACCCGCTGAGTTTCTCCAGCATTTTTGTGTACCTTCGATTTTCCAGCATCTGCAGTTCCTTCTTTAACGATGGGAAATAGCAGCTTTGACAAAAATGCCAAAATCAACCTTCAAATCAACAAAGCTTTGGCCACTGGTGTCCATGATGACATTTCTACTGAGTGGTGACAATTTCAACAGAAATATCTTCACTAATGACACCAATGGTCAGAGCTTTGTTGATTTGAAGGTGATGCTGAGCAGCCATGCTGTAGATTGGGGAATTCCCAGGGTCGGATCCAATATTTTCCAAGCTGGCATGATGCGACTTGGATAGAAGCAGACAGGTGGCATGCATCTAATAGTTTTTCTTCCTTGGCAAAGGTTTGGGAAGTATTGCTGAAAATGTTTTTGGGTTTACTATAGCAGATAATTGATTTTGTGCAGGAACATAAATGCCAATTAACATAGCCTCAAATATTTGAAATCAGTCAAAAATTAGCATGGCAATGATTGAAACTCACCTCTTTGTTTTTGTATAGTGAATTAATGATCAACTTCATCATTCTGTTCACCTCTGCTTGGAACATATGTTTTTCTGCCTTTTCCCTAATTTCTTTAACTTGAGCCGGATTCAATCCATCTAACTGAATAGCCTCTTCCTCCCTTTGAATAAACAAAAAAGGATAAAAATGTGATCAACATATTCATCCAATATACAGCAGCCAACATGGATCAAAATACTTTACAGAAGATCTATTGCAGCCAAACATATACAAATTCATTACATCCAGGATTTGGTCAATTTAATTGAAGACAATTGGCTTGGAGCCAGTCGATTGAAACCATGATACTGTGCATAACATTGTGCAGATTTTTTCACAGCCCGAGATTAATTCCAAATGATAACAATTATAATGGATAAATTCTAACTTAGACCTAGAACAGGCACAATAGACATGTTATAAGAATTCATTTGAAAATAACATGATGTACATATAAATGGCCAAAAATATTGTCCAAGCCAATACTCAAGGACAAATCACTCAACATCCCATTTTTGTTACAAAACATTTTTTTTGAGCAGTTCCAAGAGCTATAAAATCAAGTGATTTTTTATATTCAACATTGAAGTGTACAGATTTTCTTGTCACTTAAAAGAGCATAATTCAAAACATGGGCGACAATAATAAAAATTAAGATGGGCAATTTGTCAACAGGCAATCATGTTTCATTAGATTGCTTCCTTCAAGGGAACGAGTTCCCCCTTTTTGCCAAGTTAGTGAATTCTTTGGGTTGGGGCAATGTCAGCCTAATTGGCAGCATTTAGTGAAATCTGTCATGGGTGGGATTTAAAATTGTGACAGTCCACAACACACCGGCGACATTCTACAGAAAAGAAAAAAAAAGCACCTTTTAACAATTTCATCGTCAGTTCGTGAACCATCCCTACTTTTCCCAAGATCTTCCTCCACCGTTTCGTCTTCTGCTCTGACAAAAGCTGGAAAAGTGAATGTTCATTTTAGAAAAGTCACAGAACAAAATTCAATAACCAGGATTTGCAGTGAAGGGATTGCCCATTATAAGACAGCGTCCCTGAAACACCAAGAAATCAGAACCCTAAAAGGCTGGTGTAGTAATTAGAAAAGGAAGCATATCTTTCCTCTCCAATTCCACCATCGGATTCTCAAGAGTGGGGTTGAACAATCATTGAAGTCATGGCTCTTCACAGCCACTGAACTGATTGAATATGTGTTTATATTTTCAAAGGGCTAGGACTTCAACCCACAAAAGAAAAAAGGCTTAGGGCAGGAAGCAGAGTGAGAGACCTTTTTTTTTGAAGGGAGAGTGAAGGAAAAACAGTGTACAATGCTCATTTTGTCCAAAACAGTGAGTGTAAGATCTGCTGGTGAGTGAAACAATAATAGTGTCTACAGTAATGGGCACTGAGGATCTCTGGGGAATCACAATCAAGGAGGCATGAAGAGGTGAGTGAGTTATGGGAGGGGACATCTGGAGTGAGGCGAGGGGGTGCTAACTGCAGGAGAAATTGAACTAACGAGCCATTTTGCAGAGGGGAGGCAGGGGCACCAAATTTAGGAGTGGAATGGGGAGGGAGTGTCACAAATCTGAGTGAGGAGAGGGCAGAGGCACCATTATGATTGGAAGGGGCAGAAGAACAGATTGGAAGCGGCAGAAGAGCAGATTGGAAGGATTACTATGAATTTAAAATCACTTCAATTCCAATCACGAGGTCTCATCGCAAGCTTTCCCTCCCCCATTTCTCTCAAAATCTGAGGCACACTGTTCCCCTCCCCTCCGCCGCCCCCACCTCCTCGCCCCCCTTCGTCCCGTCCTCGATGCCCTAGCCGCCCCCGTCCCCCCCTCGGTCCCCCCCTCGATCCCCGCCTCGTCCCCCTACTCGCACCCGTCCGCCCTCCTCCCCGCCCCACATTGTTCGAGGCGCCCTTCACCCCCACGCAGCTCCTCGAAGATCCGGGAGAACCGAAGGAAGGTTCCAGAAACGGCACCCGCCACGACTCACCGAAAGCCAACAGCGCGCACATCAGCGCCAGGAACCAGGTTTGCTTGGTCTTCATCATTATCGTCGTCGTCGTTGTTCCCACCTCGGAAAGTACTCTGGCTCACTGGAGTAATGCTGCTCGAGCTCGAGCCCGGACACAGAGACGGAAACATACACACGCGGCCACCTGTCCCCGCTCCGCCCGCCGCCCACAATGCGGCCGCCCGGCACCGTTCGGCCAATAAAGCGTGCGGGGTGGGGGGAGGGGGGCAGGGGGCGGGGCGAGGGGGCGGCCAATCACAGCGCCCCACGCAAAAGCCCGCGCCCCAATGCCCGCGCGCGGCCGACGCTCCTCGGCCAATCAGCGCCCTCCATGTACCAGCACCTACGTCGGGAGCGTGGCTCGCCCTGATTGGCGACCAACCCGTCTCCAAGATGAAGCGCTTCACTGTTATTATAACTGTTGCACTGTAAAGCCTTACAGTTTTCCGAGGCGAAGTCATAAATATTTCGTTTCACGCAAAAAAATTCAATCTGGATTTTCACCTTTGTCTTCTACATTTGCTTCCGGGTCATTGCTGTCCAATCATTGACCTTAGCAACCAGCCCGGGAGACGGTTGCCATGGTAACGGCCGATGCTCCGGTGTCGGGGACAGCGAGAGGCCCAGGAAAGAAAGCCTCCAGGTGAGCCCTGCCCTTTACTTCTATCAACAAAGTTTATATACTTGCAATCAATTTATGATACGAATAGATCCGAGTTGCATAGTTCGCAATTTTATTCTTAAGAATTAATTATGTGCAGCAATGCGTGGGCAAATAAATGCTCAATGATCCTAGGAGTAGCAATGTTACAACATTTTGAGATTTTAAAAATCAAGTCTGTAATTTATCCCATCAGATAAAGCATAAAAAGAAGTTTAATTTGTCACCTAATTCACTTTCATATCTTCAGTATTAAAAATGTTATGGCCATTTTCATACTCGGAAATTAGCATCTTGTTCCCTATTGCGTTTGCATTGACTTAATACAAAAGCTGTGATCGAGGACAGTCAAATGGCCATAACTTTCTTAAAAATTAAGAGAACTAAAAGACATTTTGAGTTATTATAGATTGAAGCAGTCTGAAACAAATATGAAACAATCTTACTTAGATGACTTGAAATTAAAGCATATAATTAGTTAGTTATCTAATTGTAGCTAATTCAAAATTCAATTGACTAGATCTAAACATCTATCAATTTCTTAAGAATAGATTAACATTTTTAAATAGCATAAGTGTCCAAATAACATTCACACAAGAATTCACAATATAACATAATTTTAAAATCTCATTGTCATGGATTTATAGGCCAAATGGAAGGAATTTAATGTTTAATACCTGTAAATTAATGGCCATTTAAGTCAACTGGCGAGTGTTTTTTTCTGGAATCGACCATTTGAAACGTTGCAGTTTGCAGTGATTTAGACCCCCATATCAGCATGAAAAACACTGGCAGTTGGTATGGGGACTAAATCACCATTTCGCGACTTAAAATGTGAACTAAAGACATCTTAAGGACCACTTTAAAACATAAAAATAAACAGCTTTCTTTTACCTGTCACCTACATGAAATCCGTCCCCGTTGTCGGCGTTGATGGCTTTAGAAGCTGATTTTAAAATGATTCCAGTGCTGAACGAGTCGGGTGATTTAAAAAATATATATACACAGAACGGCAGTCGGAACGATTCTTCAGCAAAAGCTTGCACTCCAACCAAATATAATCCAGGACAAAAAACGCGTTTTAAATCCCCCCCCCCCCAAATGCGTCAAAATCGCACACACGGCCAGTGGCAGAATTGCAGCCCCGCTGAAGGTAAGTATTGTAACATACCTATTCAAAGGTCCTAAGAGTCACGAGTCACAAATGTCCGCTTTGATCATTCGTTTTCACGCCTTGCCTTCCCATATCTCTAGTCTCCTTCTCCCCTGACTCTCAGTGAAGAAGGATCTCTACCCGAAATGTCACCTTTTTCTACATAGCTCCATCCTATCCCCCTGGTCCAATCGCTCCCTACCTATGTCCGAGACATCTCACACGCTCTTCATCTCTTCAACGACTTCAGTTTTCCAGGCCCCCACTCCATCATGTTTACAATGGATCTCCATTGACTCTACACCTCCATCTCCCACCAGGAAGGTCTTAAAGCACTCTGTTTGTTCCTCGACTGCAGAACCAGCCAAATTCCATCTACTAATACTCTCCTCTGCCTAGCAGAGCTGGTACTTACCCTCAACAACTTCTCCATCAACTCCTCATACTTCCTCCAAGTCCAAGGCTTAGCTATGGGCACTTGCATGGGCCCCAGTTATGCATGCCTCTTTGTCGGGTATGTCGAACAATCCCCGTTCCAGGTGTACACTGGCCCTATCCCAGAATTCTACCTCTGCTGCATTAACGACTACATCAGTGCTGCCTCCTGCACCCATGCAGAACTCACCGACTTCATGACTAATTTCCATCCTACACTCAAATTCACTTGGACCATCTCTGAAATCTCTCTACCATTTCTGGATCTCACCGTCTCCATCACAGGAGACAGACTATTGACCGACATCTACTACAAAACCTACTGACTCCCATATCTATCTAGACTACACTTCTTCCCAGTCTGAAGAAGGGTTTTGGCCCGAAATGTTACCTATTTCCTTCGCCCCATAGATGCTGCTGCACCCGCTGAGTTTCTCCAGCATTTTTGTGTACCTTACACTTCTTCCCATCCTGCTTCCTGTAAAGACTATCCCCTACTCCCAAGTACTCCATCTATGCCGCATCTGCGCCCAGGATGAGGTTTTCCATACTAGATCCTCGGCGATGTCCTCATTCTTTAGGAAGCGGGGGTTTCCCTCTTCCATTATAGATGAGGCTCTCACTAGGGTCTCTATATCACACAGCTCCGCTCTTGCTCCCTTTCCCCCCATTCATAACAAGGACGGTCCCCCTTGCCCTCACCTTCCACCCCATCATATAGCATATAATCCTACAACACTTTCCCCACCTCCATCGGGTTCCTACTACTGGCCACATCTTCCCATCTCCACCCCTTTCTGCTTTCCGCAGAGACCGTTCTCAGCAACCGCAGGAAATGCAACACCTGTCCCCTTACCTCCCCCCTCGACTCCATCCAAGGACCCCAACAGTCCTTTCAGGTTAGGCAGAGGTTCACATTGCACCTCCTCCAACCCTATCTACTGTATCTGGGTGTGGACTCTTATACATCGGCGAGACCAGATGTAGACTGGGCGATCGTTTCGCTGAACACCTTCGCTCAGTCTGCCTGTCTACCTGACAAACACTTTAATTCTCCTTCCCATTCCCACACTGACCTCTCTGTCCTAGGCCTCCATTGTCAGAGTGAGGCCAAACACAAATTGGAGGACCAGCATCTCATTTTGCTTGGGCAGCTTACAAACCAGCGGTATGAATATTGACCTCTAACTTCAAGGAACCCTTGCATACCTTCTTTCTCCATCCCTCCCCCACCTTAGTCGTATAAGGTTCAAAGTCGTCTTGTTGAGTATCAATGTTTGTAACTCGTTTTCATCTAACATACAGCTAACACTGGTCTGTTTCCTTTATCATCATTACTTTTTTGCATATAGAAACATAGAAAAATAAGTGCAATAGGCCATTCGGCCTTTGAACCAGCACCACCATTCAATATGATCATGGCTGATCATCTAAAATCAGTACCCCGTTCCTGCTTTTCGCCCATATCCCTTGATTCCTTTAGCCCTAAGAGCTAAATCTCTCTCTTGAAAACATCAAGTGAATTGGCCTCCACTGCCTTTTGTGGCAGAGAATTCCACAGATTCACAACTCTCTGGGTGACGTTTTTCTTTACCTCAACCCTAAAAGGCCTATCCCCCTTATTCTTAAAATGTGACCCCTGGTTCTGGACTCCCCCAACATCTGAAACATTTTTCCTGCATCTTACCTATTCAATCCCTTAAGGATTTTATATGATTCTGTATGATGTCCTCTCATCCTTCTAAATTCCTGTGAATACAAGCCCAGTCGATCCATTCTTTCATCATATGTCGTCCAGCCATCCCAGGAATTAACCTGGTGAACCTACGCTGCACGACTCTGTAGCCTCAACGTCATTCTCCTATTCATCTATCACCTATTATCTTTTTCTTATTAAGAATTTATCCTTAACATTGCTTCAGACTGCTTCCATAATCCTTCGAGGAAGGAAGTTTCAAACTTTCATGATCCTCGAAGGTAAAGATTTTGCCTCTTTGCCTGAAATGGGCAACCCAGTCTGAAGAAGGGTCTCAACCCAAAACATCGCCCATTCCTTCTCTCCATAGCTGCTGCCTGTCCCGCTGAGTTACTCCAGCTTTTTGAGTCTATCTTCCCTTATTTATAAACATCGATATCTAGTTGTAGAATCTGGAGTCGGATTTCAACTCGGGGCTCTCTGACCCAAGTGTGGTGTAGGTGCTGCCAAGGAGACTGCATGGAAGTTGATTCATTTGTGTTACAACTGTACCCGTGATATTCAGGAAACCATTCGATCTACAAGGTGTTTCAGCCAATGACCCTGATGTGACTCCTGTGAGCACCCAGCAGTCTTTCACTATATTAAAGGAAATATAAATTATGTAAGTAATTGCTTAATATTGAGTGGTAAATTATTGGCTTTTTTTCCCTGGAGATTGACTAAAACAGTGCAATCGCAGCGTGCAGATCATGTCTCATACAAGGATAGTTTCTGAACGGTCTTTCTATTAACTAGGGTACAGACCAATTCTCCTCATTTGACTTTATGTCTGGAAGTGTTGCGCAGTAATGCTGAGAACTATATTCTGCACCCTCTATCTTTCCCTTCACTTTACTTATTATATTTCAGTTTGGCTTTATATTTATGTGTAGTATGCTACAGAAGACTGTAGCGGCCAAGTCAATGGATATTTTTAAGGAGAAGATTGACAGATTCTTGATTAGTACGGGTGTCAGGGGTTATGGGGAGAAGGCAAGAGAATGGGGTTGAGAGGGAAAGATAGATCAGCCATGATTGAACGGCGTAGTAGACTTGATGGGCCGAAAGGCCTAATTCGGCTCCTATAACATATGAACTTACAGTAGGTATCTGCTCTGATTGGATAGCATGCAAAATGATGCTTTTCACTGTACCTCAATATACATGTCTGGAAATGTTGTGCTGTAATGTTGAGGACTATATTCTGCATTCTCTATCTTTCCCTTCACTCTATCTATTGTACCTGACTCAGACAGAGGAAAGGTCTCGACTTGAAATGTCTCTCCAGAGATACTATCTGTCCCGCTGAGTTATTCCAGCAATTTATATCTATCTTTGGTTTAAACCAGCATCTGCAGCTCGTTCCACATACCCACCACCCTCTGAGTGATAATGTATTAAACCCTGCCCCTTTCACCTTAAATATATGTCATCTTGTTTTTAATTCCCCTACTCTGCAAAAAAGAATGAATTCATTGACGATATTGGGGGAATTCCAGAACTCATTGGAGTAGAATATTCCAAAGATTCAGCACCTCTGAATGAAGAAAGTTCTCCTCATCTCTGCGTTAAAAAACCTTCCCCTGAAAATACTATAACCAAAATTAAATCAGAGAAAGGTGAATTACTATTACTACCTAAAGATATTAATAATAGATTTGCCCAATTTTACCAAAACTTATCTATCTATTAATATATAAAACTCAAACCCATCCGTCCGCCTGCAGTACGGATCCCTTCCTGCCTTTTGATTCGTTGACGGCTGCTCCTTCCTATCAGCTTCCAACACACTTCAAAACAAAGTTGCAAGACAGGAACACTGAACTTTTCACTGCTGCAGCAGGCAGGGGAGGTGCAATTGAGGGAGGCAGGGGAGTGCTGGAAACTTACATTTGGCAACGGCTTCAGTTCCATTGGAGGAGACGGGTGCATGGTGGAATATTGGGTTGGGGGAATCACACCATTGGGGGAACAGACCCAACGGGTCTGCACTTGGTCTAGTTAATATATAAAAGTCAAATCAGTCCGCCTGCAGTACGGATCCCTTCCTGCCTTTCGATTCGTTCCCGCCGTGCGATGTCACAATGCCCAATGCTCGTGGACGTCCAATCGGAATGGATCCATTTGCATGTACGGCTCCCGGCCGCGTTTCTTCCTTTGATGCTCCGCAACTCCGAAACCGGACGCAGAATCGCCGACGTCTTTTCCATTTCGGTAGAGATTTCGCTTTTCTTTCTAAGTATCCGCTCCCCATTACATTTCGTCGTGTTTAAGTACGTTTTTTTAATCAAATCCTACCCCCCCCCCCCCCCCCCACCACCTCAATATTTCAAAAATAAACTGGATTCTCACCTACACAAGCAGCCCCCTGTGAACGTTCCATCGTGTGATGTCACAATGCCCGATGCTCACAGATGGCCAATCGGAATGGATTCATTTACATATGCCTTTGCAGGAGCCACAGCCCCGGTGAACGTTCCATCGTGTGATGTCACAATGCCCAATGCTCAAATACATTGTTGCCATAGAGAACGCTCAGCGATTATTCAAATTCTTCACTAACTGTCATTCTGACAGAGTTTTGTCCAAGCCAGGCTTAATAGCCTGATGGCTGTGGGGAAGTAGGTATTCCTGAACCTGGTTGTCGCAGTCTTCAGGCTCCTGTACCTTCTACCTGAAGGTAGCAGGGAGATGAATGTGTGGCCAGGATGGTGTGGGTCTTTGATGATAAGGGGGAAATCCTTTAAAACCGAGATGAGAAGAACATTTTTCACACAGAGAGTGGTGAATCTCTGGAACTCTCTGCCACAGAAGGTAGTTGAGGCCAGTTCATTGGCTATATTTAAGAGGGAGTTAGATGTGGCCCTTGTGGCTAAAGGGATCAGGGGGTATGGAGAGAAGGCAGGTACAGGATACTGTTGGATGATCAGCCGTGATCATATTGAATGGCGGTGCAGGCTCAAAGGGCCGAATGGCCTACTCCTGCACCTAATGTCTATGTTTCTATGTGTCCCTCTCTCTCTCCCTCTGCCACCCATCTCTCTCTCCCCCACCCCCTTCCCTCTCTACCCCACCCCCTTCCCCTACCACTCTGTCCCTCTTCCACCAGTCTCTCTACCCCTTCCTCCCCACTCTCCCACTTCTCTCCTCTTACATGGTAAATGGTAGGGAATTACATGGTAAATGGTAGGGAATTGAAGAACAGAGGTGAACAGAGGGATCTGGGAATAACTGTGCACAGTTCCCTGAAAGTGGAATCTCATGTAAATAGGGTGGTAAAGAAAGCTTTTGGTGTGCTGGCCTTTATAAATCAGAGCATTGAGTATAGAAGTTGGGATGTACTGTTAAAATTGTACAAGGCATTGGTGAGGCCAATTCTGGAGTATGGTGTACAATTTTGGTCGCCTAATTATAGGAAGGATGTCAACAAAATAGAGAGAGTACAGAGGAGATTTACTAGAATGTTGCCTGGGTTTCAGCAACTAAGTTACAGAGAGAGGTTGAACAAGTTAGGGCTTTATTCTTTGGAGCGCAGAAGGTTAAGGGGGGACTTGATAGAGGTCTTTAAAATGATGAGAGGGATAGACAGAGTTGACGTGGATAAGCTTTTCCCACTGTGAGTAGGGAAGATTCAAACAAGGGGACATGACATGAGAATTAAGGGACAGAAGTTTAGGTGTAACATGAGGGGGAACTTCTTTACTCAGAGAGTGGTGGCTGTGTGGAATGAGCTTCCAGTGAAGGTGGTGGAGGCAGGTTCGTTTTTATAATTTAAAAATGAATTGGATAGTTATATGGACGGGAAAGGAATGGAAGGTTATGGTCTGAGTGCAGGTATATGGGACTAGGGGAGAATACGTGTTCGGCACGGACTAGAAGGGTCGAGATGGCCTGTTTCCGTGCTGTAATTGTTATATGGTTATATGGTTAAGGTTCACCAGACTGATTCCTGGGATGTCAGGACTTTCATATGAAGAAAGACTGGATAGACTCGGCTTGTACTCGCTAGATTTTAGAAGATTGAGGGAGGATCTTATAGAAACTCCTGATTACATTTTGTCGTATTTATGTAGACATTTTTAATCAAATCCTTCTCCCCCCCCCCCCTCCAATATTTCAAAAAAAAAAACTGGCATCTCACCCATAGAATCAGCAATGTCAGGCAGTGACTAGTGGGGTACCGCAAGGCTCAGTGCTGGGACCCCAGCTATTTACAATATATATTAATGATCTGGATGAGGGAATTGAAGGCAATATCTCCAAGTTTGCAGATGACACTAAGCTGGGGGGCAGTGTTAGCTGTGAGGAGGATGCTAGGAGACTGCAAGGTGACTTGGATAGGCTGGTTGAGTGGGCAAATGTTTGGCAGATGCAGTATAATGTGGATAAATGTGAGGTTATCCATTTTGGTGGCAAAAACGGGAAAGCAGACTATTATCTAAATGGTGGCCGATTGGGAAAGGGGGAGATGCAGCGAGACCTGGGTGTCATGGTACACCAGTCATTGAAGGTAGGCATGCAGGTGCAGCAGGCAGTAAAGAAACCGAATGGTATGTTAGCTTTCATTGCAAAAGGATTTGAGTATAGGAGCAGGGAGGTTCTACTGCAGTTGTACAGGGTCTTGGTGAGACCACACCTGGAGTATTGCGTACAGTTTTGGTCTCCAAATCTGAGGAAGGACATTATTGCCATAGAGGGAGTGCAGAGACGGTTCAACAGACTGATTCCTGGGATGTCAGGACTGTCTTATGAAGAAAGACTGGATAGACTTGATTTATACTCTCTCTAGAATTTAGGAGATTGAGAGGGGATCTTATAGAAACTTACAAAATTCTTAAGGGGTTGGACAGGCTAGATGCAGGAAGATTGTTCCCGATGTTAGGGAAGTCCAGGACAAGGGGTCACAGCTTAAGGATAAGGGGGAAAATCCTTTAAAACCCGAGATGAGAAGAACTTTTTTTCACACAGAGAGTGGTGAATCTCTGGAACTCTCTGCCACAGAGGGTAGTTGAGGCCAGTTCATTGGCTATATTTAAGACGAGTTAGATGTGGCCCTTGTGGCTAAGGGGATCAGGGGGTATGGAGAGAAGGCAGGGACGGGATACTGAGGTGGATGATCAGCCATGATCGTATTGAATGGCGGTGCAGGCTCGAAGGGCCGAATGGCCTACTACTGCACTTCATTTCTATGTTTCCCTCTCCTCACCCCTCTCCCTCACCCCTCTCCCTCTCTCCCTCACCCCCCTTCCCTCTCTACCCCACCCCCTTCCCTCTCTCCACCCGCCCCCTTCCCCCTACCCCTCTCCTCGTCCCTCTCACTCCCCACTCTTTCCCGTCTCTCCCTCCACCCCTCTCCCCCTCCTCCCCCCTCCCTCCCCACATCTGTCTCCCCATCCCCCTCTCTCACCCCCCCTACCCCGCTCTCCTTTCCCTCCCAAATCTGTCATGTTTCCTCCTCCTCCTCTCTCCCTCCCCTCCTCCCCTCTTCTCACCCACCCCCCCCCCCCCTCCCCCCCCCACCTGTGAGTTTGGGGGTGGTTAATTTGAGTGTGATGCCGCAGCCCCTACTCCCCCTCCCCCCCCGCAAACGCTGATGGGGAAACAGACCCAACGGGTCTGCACTTGGTTTAGTATACATCTAAAATTAAAATAGAAGGTAGTAAAATAAAAACATTTCTAGATAACTGTAATCTTCCAATACTGGACCTTTTGGAACAAGAGGAACTAGGAGCTCAAATTACAATCAAAGAAATAGGTGAAACAATAAAATCGCTGAAAAATGGTAAGACACCGGGACCAGATGGTCTTAATAATGAATTTTATAAAAAATTTCAGGAGATAACGACCCCTTATTTATTTAATTTATACTCCCATGCTTTTAAAGAAAACAAACTACCTGAAACACTAACAGAATCAACTATTACGCTTATTCCAAAAAAAGATAAAGATTTAGAAGATCCGGGCTCGTACAGAGCTATATCACTTTTAAATACAGATCAGAAAATTTTAGCAAAGATTTTAGCAAGAAGATTAAGCAAATATATTAGTAAATTGATAAACCCTGATCAAACGGGGTTTACACCTAAAAGATACTCATTTAATAATCTGAGACGCCTGTTTAATATAATGTATTATATTAAATTAGATAGGAATTATTTCTTTGGATGCAGAGAAAGCATTTGATCAGGTAGAGGAAGAAGATATATCAATTATTTCTTTGGATGCAGAGAAAGCATTTGATCAGGTAGAGTGGCAATACTTATATAAAGTACTAGAAAAATTTAATATGGGAGAGAATTTTATAACATGGGTAAAATTATTATATGATAAACCGATGGCAAGAATTTTAACTAATAACATGTTATCTCAAAAATGTCAACTATCAAGGGGTAATAAGCAGAGATGTGCACTATCACCCCTGCTATTTGCCCTTATGATAGAACCCCTGGCTGAAAGTATAAGAATTCATCTGAATATTCAGGGCTATAATACCAGGGACTCAAAGAATAAAATCTCATTATATGCAGACGATATACTTTTATAATATTACAAAGTCACAAACGAGCATACCAAATTTATTAAACTTAATAGAGGAATTTGGGTCTTTTTCTGGATATAGAATAAACTGGAACAAAAGTAAAATCATGACATTAAAACCTCAAGAACCTACACACTTATTGAAGTTCCCCTTTAAAATCGCAACAGAAAAATTTAAATATTTGGGTATTCAGATTACTAGAAAATATAAAGCATTATTCAACGCTAATTTCATACCTTTATTAAATAAACTTAATACGCTGATTAAATTTTGGAAAACACTTCCCTTATCATTATTAGGTAGAATAAATGCAATTAAAATGATCTTCCTACCACAATTACTATACCTATTTCAGTATATACATACATATACCAAAATATTTTAAAAAAAATTAGACTCTAACATTACAAATTATATTTGGGACTATAGATCACATAGAATCACAAAAAAACAATAATGTAAACCAAAAGAGGTCGGGGGACTTTCACTTCCTAATTTTATGTATTATTACTGAGCAGTGCATATTAAGAATATGATTTATTGGTTGGATAGTTCTACCCAACAGACAGAATGGATAAAAATGGAGAAGGAGGATTGCCATCCTTGTAATATAGGAACGATTCTCTTCTCCCCAAAAAAACTGAATAACACAATATATAAGAAGAACCCAATTATATATAGTACAATAAGAATTTGGAAACAAATAAAATTATCTTTAAAATTAAGAAATCTATCACTGTTAATGCCAATAGCAAAAAACCCTTTATTTAAACCATCTCTTATTGATAAGACATATAACCAATGGGAAAGTCTCGGAATTAGAAGGATCGGGGATATGTACGAAATGGGAAACCTACTATCATTCCAACAACTACAATTAAAATTTAAATTGAAAAACAACCAATAATTTAAATATCTTCAGATTTGCGATTTCGTGAAAAAATATATACAAGGATATCAAAAAGTAACTCCTTATTATTGGAAGAAGCAATGAATATTGAAGCTGACTCACAAAAATTAATATCATATTTATATAATAGTATTCTAAATATAGACCTACCATCGACAGAGGTACTTAGAGAAGAGTGGGAATGGGAACTAATGATAAAAATTACGAAGGTTAATTGGGAAAAATACCTGATATATATTCACAAATGTTCAATTAATGTAAGACATAAGCTAATTGAATTTAAAATTGTACATAGATTATATTATTCAAAAACAAGATTGAACAAATTTTATCCAAATATATCCGCCACTTGTGATAAATGTCTAGCCCAAAAGGCAACTATAACACACTCCTTAGTTTCCTGCATAAAACTTTATAGATTTTGGAATTATATTTTTGAAATATTTACAAAATTATTCAAGACAAGAATGGAACCTAATACTGAAATGATTATATTTGGTGTAATGGAAGATGGGAATAAATTGAACATATCTCAAAATCTATTCCTTAACTATGGTTTAATAATAGCAAAAAAATTAATACTTAAATTTTGGAAGGGTACATCAATACCAACGCTTAAAATGTGGATTGCAAGTATGTTGGACACCACTCATCTTGAGGAAATGCGATTCCGCCTAATGGATAAATCAGACCAATTCATAACGAGTTGGTCTCCATTCGTCGTTTTTTTTGGAATCATATGGTGCAACACAATTGTAAAAAATAACTGTTTGAGGACTGGACGAGGGTTGGTCAAGATTATAAATAATGATCTCCTTTTCTTTTTTATTTTATTTTATTTTCTCTATTTTCTCTCAACTTTCTTCATTTACTCGTTTTCTTTCTTCACACACTATATATTTCACATCTTTCTATCCTTTACTATCTAACTTCTTTTTCTTATTCTAATCTTTTTTCAATGTAACAAAAAAAAAAGAAGTTGTACATAAAATGTATTATGAAAATATATATTAGGCACTTTGGTGCCATATGACTGTACTTACTTCTAATAAAATAAAATATTTAAAAAAAACAAAAAAAAAACCTTCCCCTTATTCTGAGACCATGACTCTTAGTTCTAGACCCTCAGCAAGGAGACAAATCCTCCCTGGGTTCAGCCTGTGGAGCTATGAAAAATGTCACAAGTAAGTTTTCAATGCGACCACCTCTCATACTCTTGAACTCGAGAAAATAGAGGCTTGGTCCACTCAATCTCTGCTCCTGTGATGGATCAGTCATCATAGGAACTAATCTGAAGAACAAGTTGTTCAAAATACATATTTGAAAGTATTGAACAGTGATTTATTTTGCGTAATAAGAAATAACTTTGTAGCCACTAAGTGAATAGGCTT
Organism: Leucoraja erinaceus; assembly: GCF_028641065.1. NCBI lineage: Eukaryota > Metazoa > Chordata > Chondrichthyes > Rajiformes > Rajidae > Leucoraja > Leucoraja erinaceus. The sequence continues at coordinate 22,445,266 of NC_073395.1, read as the reverse complement.
ACAATTGATAACATTTAAGAAGACATTACTAAAAGTAATGTTTAGTGAGGAGGCCAGTTTTCTTTCACACGCTGTTACAACTTGTGTCTTCTAATCAACTGTCTTGGTTATGTCAGCAGGCTCCTAGCAGATACAGTTGTAAATTCTTTGCAGAAGTTATCAGTGAATTTCATACTTAGGCCAGCAAACAGTAGCAAAACAGGATTGATAAAGGGATGTTTAGACCATTTTGAAGGCTAATCTGCTTAAGTGTTGCCAGCCAACTATCTTGCTCTCAACATTAGCAAGACTAAGTAGCTGATTGGTGGCTCCAGGAAGGGAAATTCAAGGGATCATACACCCATCTTCAGTGGTGGGATGGTGGCAGAGGGAGACAACAGCTTGAAATTTAGTTTAGAGTAACATATGGAAACAGGCACCACCGAGCCTTTGCTGACCCGCGATCACCCATACGCTAGTTTTATCCTACGCAGTAGGGACAATTTACAGATGCCAATTAACCTACAAACCCGCACGTCTTTGGAATGTGGGCGGAAACTGGAGCAGCCGGAGAAAATCCACACAGTCACAGGGAGAACGTACAAACTCCACACAAACAGCACATGGAGCAGAATTAGGCCATTCGGTCCATCAAGTCTACTCTGCCAATCAATTATGGCTGATCTATCTTGTCTCTCAACCTCATTCTCCTGCCTTCTCACTGTAACCTTAGACACCCTTACTAATCAGTGAATTCCACAGATTCACCGACCTCTGACTAAAGAGATTCCTCCTCACCTTTCTAAAGGTACGTCCTTTTATTCTGAGGCTGTGCTCTCTAGTCCAAGACTCTCCCTCTCGTGGAAACATCCTCTCCACATCCACTGTATCCAGGCCTTTCACTATTCGAGGTGGAAAATGTTATTGACCTACACCTTCTATTGTGTTCTTGTGAAATAATTATCTATATAATTAAAAGTCTCATCTTGACCACTTCCTGTTTGCACTGCATATTGATTTTAGAAAAAACGGCACCACTCACTTTTTGGCCATCTTACTCAGTCCCCCTCCACTGCGCAGGACGAGAGGATTTTTCCCATCGATGAAAAATAAAAGACTTATTAATGTTTAAAAAATGTTGAGATTCTCTTGTCAATCACGCCATGAACGTCACGCCTCTTCCGGTGGAAGGGGGGAGGGACTATAAAACCCAGAAGTGTCTGCAAGATGGGGGAGCGAGAGGTCACGACTCTCTGAGCTGTGAATCAATTGAACACGCTGAATGTGAGTGTGTTTTTTATGTGGTTTATATGTGGTTTTTATATGGTTTTGTGTTTTATGTGGTTTTATGGTGGCTTCACACTGCTGGAAATGGTATGAAACTGCATTTGAATTTGATGCCGTTGCCCCCCCCCCCCCCACTACTCGGCCCTGAAGCCTGAATCCTGCAGCCGGGAGCCTCCCCTGCCCCCTCCCGCTACTAATCGCACGCGCTGCCAGTCACGTTGCTCGCAAGGCCTTTGAAAAAAAACATGCTGTCTTCTTGCAGCGAGGGAGCGAGTCATTATTGCGTTCAAGAACCAGCCCTCACCTCTGACGACGCGCGAACACCCTCAACCCCTCAACCTTTTCCTCCTGATCCCTCTTCCCCCCGCTCCCTCTCTGCCCCCTCTGTCCCTCTCTCCCCCTCTGTCCCTCTCTCTGCCTCTGTGTACATCCCTCTGCCTCTGTGTCTGTCTGTCCCTCTGTGCCTCTCTGTCTCCCTTTGTCTCCCTCTCTATGTCCCTCTCTGTGTCCTTCTAGTGTGTCTATGTGTCCCTCTCTTCCTCTCTATCCCCCACTCTGCCTCTGTGTCCCTCTCTCTGCCGCTGTATCCACCCCTCTGCCTCTGTGCCTCTCTGTGCCTCTCTGTCTCTCTGTGCCCCTCTGTGCCCCTCTGTGTCCCCCTCTGTGTCCCCCTGTGCTTCTGTGTCCCTCTCTGTGCCTCTGTGTCGCTCTCTGTGTCCCGCTCTCTCTATCCCCCCTCCCTCTCTTGCCGCGCCTGCGAGTTGGGGGCCTTGGGTGAGGGGATAGGGCCGGGAATAGATAAAAGGAGTGAATTAATAATATTAATATAATATCAATGGGGTGGTTTGTGTGTGTGGGTGGGGTGGTTAGTGTGTGTGTGTGAGGGGTTGGTTAGTGTGTGTGTGTGTGCGTGTGTGCGTGTGTGAGACGCTGCAGGCCGCCCCCTCCCCCCACAACCGCGTGTTGAGGGGACGGGACCCAATGGGTCCCCCTTGGTCTAGTACAGGTGCACAACCTTTTATCCGAAAGCCTTGGGACCAGCCACTTTTCGTAATTCGGAATTTTTCGACTTTCGGAATGGAAGATTTTTAGCATAGATTTTAACGGCTGGCTAAGTGGTAGAGTGCTCGGCTCATATCCGCAAGGTCGCGAGTTTGCGCCTGATCCCGGCAGTTACTCGATCGCGAGTTTGAGTCTTCAATGTAGTTTTTTCTTGCAGGAGAGAATAGGGAGCCAATTTGGAAGTGATTGCCCACCATTCTGTGTCTCCCTGTCCCTCCAACTGCAGAGGAATCTGCTCCCCGATGGGCCGCTACGGCGACAAGTGGCAGTTCGCCCACAGCCTGAGCTGCGCCACCCCATGAACAAGACGTACCTTGCACACCATCAGCTTCTGCCCCTACGGGGAGCGTGTTCCTCTGGAGTTGGAGCGGGGCTGGGCTGGAGTTGCTGATCTGGGATCTCCGTGGTCGGTGTCCCGATGAGGGGGCGCAGCTCGGGCTGTGGGCGAACTGCCACTTGTCGCCGTAGTGGCCCATCGGGGAGCGGCTTCTGGTGGTCTCTCAGCTCCTGTCCAGGGGGGTGGCCGGAGACGTCAGGACCAACAGGAACACGCTCCCCAATGGGCCGCTGCAGCGACAAGTGGCAGTTCGCCCACAGCACGAGCTGCGCCCCCTCATCCGCAACCCGGGTTCCTCTGGAGTTGGAACGGGGCTGGGCTAGAGTTGCTGCTGGCTGTGAGTCTCTGGGATCTCCGTGCTTACAGTCGGTGTCCCGTTGGTCCTGACGTCTCCGGCCACCCCCCTGGACAGGAGCTGAGACTGGGAACTGTACGGGTGGCCAGAGACGTCACAGCCCGAGCTGCGCCCCCTCATCCGCTACCCCAAGAACAAGACGTACCTTGCACACCATCAGCTTCTGGCCCTACGGGGAGCGTGTTCCTCTGGAGTTGGAACGGGGCTGGGCTGCTGCTGGCTGTGGATCTCCGTGCTTGCAGTGGACCTGGGGGTTGGTGTCCAGTTGGTCCTGACGTCTCCGGTAACTGGCGCTGACCTGCTGGCATCGCCGACGTGAAGACAGTGCAAAGCCCCCGCGCCGGTGCAATGGTCGGGGAGCTGGAGAGGGGAGGGAAGGGGTCACACACATGGCCGGGAAGCAGAGGGGTGTAGGTGGGGTGAAACTGAAGGGAGCGACAATCTGCTGCTGCCTGCCCGCTGAGTTAGAAAGTTCCCACGCAAGACTGTTTATCGTGAGTCTACCGTGGGAACTTTTTAACTCAGCGGGCAGGCAGCAGCAGTTTGTCAATTATTAACCCTCCCGCGCAATATACCCTCACCTTCTATTTTATGAATGAGGATTTAGTTCCCCTTTCTTCGAGGACCGACCGGAGGTTCCGCTGTCACCTCTGCGGGCCACCCTTGGTGAACGTCTTCAAGGACCTTTCTTCAAAGACCGAAAAATGTCCGCTATTCGGAGTTTTTCGTTATTTGGAATTTCAGATAAAAGGTTGTGCACCTGTATATACATATATCCTTTTTATTTTGTATGGCTTCCTGCTGCTGATATTTTTTTCTTTGTTTTGTAAAACAAATGGCTTCTATCTTTCTCTTGTAGTGAATATTTTATTTGTGAAACAATTGAATACTTTTTTTTCTAAATATACTAGAGATATGCACTTTATTCCATTGCAGCCACAAATTGACAGTGATTTCTTTAAAACATTCTATTTCAACAGCTGCACAGAAGCTGAAGTTATCAGCGATGTTGAAACGTGGAACCATAGTTGTTTTACAGCAAGAATGGGCGTAGTGAACCTGGCAAAAAGATATACAACCATCACCAGAATGGCTTACTTAATTTCATCTGTACTTTCTACAATTTTAGGGATAGAAACAATACAAGGATGCTGAAAGTCTTAACCGGAATGAAAGAAGTGGTGTTCCTGTAAATACAACTTTAGAAGTTGTGTGAAATCTTTTAACCATGTCTAATGTAAATGAATCTCTAAAAAAGTTGAGGAACTCCAAGAGAGAGGAAAATGAATACCTTGCGCAACACCCTGAATGTATCTACCGACCACCCATTGAGGTGCTTCTCTGTTCATCAGTGAAGGATTTTCAAAAGGAAAGAAAGTATTTAAAAAACGATATATTTCCTATTTTAAGTGATTTCTGCAAAACCAGAAGAAGCTGCTTTAAAGTAATGGATATAGATCAAATTCTTAAAGAGGGATATCACCACACAAACACAAAGTCCCACCAGCTAAAGATAACGCTAGATTATATCACCAAGCACTCCCCTTTCCTCCTTTGCTTGTTGGGTGAAACATATGGTGACTATTGCACAACATGCTTTTCAGCGAAAGAATCAGATATGCAAGGATTATCCGAGCTAGAAAGGAATATATACATCGCAGCAAATAACGGTTATTCTTGGATATTGAATGAACCCCACCTAACCTGCAGTCTGATGGAGCTTGAGATAACTGAAGCAGCTTTTTTAAATGACTCTCGATCCAGCTTCTTTTACTATCGAGATCCTCAGCACATTGATGATATACTTCTGAATGTCCCACAAAATAAAAGACAGCCCATATATAATATCTACAAAAGCAGAGATCATGAGGAAGAAAGGAAGATATGGGAGTTGAAGGAAAAAATAGTCAATAAAGGATTACCTGTCACATTTTTTAGGACATTAGAAGAATTAGGGGAAGCGGTCTTGAAAAATTGGAGAAATATAATTGATAAGTTGTATCCCATGGATTCAGTTCATTTGAGTACAGGTAAGATTATCTCATGTATTTGAAAAGGTCTTTGCACAGTAATCGTCTTGGCATTGATGATGATGGAGTATCATTAAATCATTGAATGATGATGTAACTGGACGATAATGTAAGTGAAAACTATTCTAGAGCACGAAATGGAAATAGTACACTTAGTTCAGCTCTTAAGCATGTTTCTATAAAACCAATTGGATATGAGGTGGCACAGTGGCGCAGCGGTAGAGTTGCTGCCTTACAGTGCCAGAGACCCGGTTTCGATCCTGACTATTGGTGCTGCCCATACAGAGTTTGTACGTTTTCCCTGCAACTGCGTGGGTTTCCTCCCACATTCTGAAAACGTGCAGGATTGTAGGTTAATTGGCTTTTGTAAATTGTCCTTAGTGTAGGATAGAACTAATGTAAATGGGTGATCGCAGGCCAATGCGGACTCAGTGGGCAGAAGGGCTTGTTTCCATGGTGTATCTCTAAAACTAAAACTAAAATTAAAATGATAATAAGATTGATGAATTATGGAACACTATTTGTATTAGGCAGGCCGAATTGGTTACAGCACTATTCACTATTTCAATTGGGAACTAGAGAACCATTTTATAGTTACTTTGGATATTGACAAGCTCTTGTGTAATAGCAGAACTAACTACTCAAATCAACACTTGGGGGAAAGGGATAGAGTGGTGGAAGAAAATAAAAAATTTCAATATCCATATTTTAATACATTGTCTGCGTTACACCATATAACCAAACTGTTGTATGTCATTTTTTAATACTGCCACCAAGAATTAAAAAAAACCTTAGTCCATCACTTGAATTGATTGAAACATACCGCAGGGAAACAGGCTCTTCGATCCACCAAGTCCATGCCGACCATCGACCTGTTCAGATAGGTCCTGGCATCTTACTTTCGCATCCACTCCCACACACATTAGGGGCAATTTACAGAGGCCAATGAACCTACAAACCCGCACGTCTTTGTGATATTGGAAAAAACCTGAGCACCCAGAGAAAACCCTGGAGAACGTGCAAACTCCACACAGACAGCACCTGAGTTTAGGATGGATCCCATGTCTTTCGTGATGTGAGGCAATGGCTCTACCATCTGTACCGCACTGAATCTTTATCCATTGAGCATTAGTGAAATTTTAGAGATTGCGAATATTTTCTTTTGTTATTTCAATGTTTTTATCCCATTGTTTCACTGCTTTTATTCTGCATTTAGTTCTTTCACCCCTGTATAATTCTTGGACCAGGTCTAAAAATACATTAAGGCCAATTTTATGCATGTTTAATTTTCAATTAGACACATGCAAAGTTAATGTAGGATAGTTATGCAATGAATATTGATGTTTCTCATGGCCAGTTTTAACATTTAGTATTAAATTAAAATCCCTGATTACAAATTCCATCATAACAGCTGTAGAATTATAATTAAAATAATAAAATTAATATCTGAAATTAAAAATCTGCAATCTATGTTGGCTACCAGATTGTGCTAAAACATCATCTTTCACTGAGGAACTTTCTTCAAGGAACTTTCAAATCTCGTTCTGGCCAAGAGAATACAATCGGAATGGTGAAACAGTTGCCATGGTGTCTACTATCTGATACTGGTCATCTATCATCAACTTCTGTCCCAATTATGTAAACTAAGCAATAATCATCATTGTGTGTTTACAATCGTGATGGCCTTTCAAGGCTAAGTTTCCTTCAAAACAGCACAAATCTTCTCTCAGGACGGCAACTTTGTGGCTCCACTACTTATCACGAAGGAAGTTGCAGAACTGGGTAAAGAGCTATTGACCTCAATGGTCCATCCTCAAGGTTGGACCATTGTCATGAGGGGGCTAGCTGGATAATAGCATTGCTTAGGGCCCTGACTGGTGGATCCATAATGTTGTTTTCCTGAGAGAAGACAACAGATTTGTGCTGTACAATGGCAGTGTCTGTATCTTGAATAAGTAATGTTCTAGAAGAGCAGATTGTTGAAATTCTGTGACACCTTGAAGGTCCATCTAAATGCTGAGCCATGATAAACGAACCATCCCCACATGAGTAAAGTCAGAGCTCCTATTGCAGTGCATGTGTGTGGCTTCTGTCTGTTGGTCAGTGGAAACTTAAACATCAATCACCAGATGCTAAACTGCAATGAGTGCCGACATGGAGCTGACCACATGTTTTATGCTGGACTTCAGGCTCCATGTGAAGCTGTACGCAAGATTGTAGCTGAAATCTTCCATCTCACACACACTTTCACAGAAACCTGACAGTGCCACAAGCATCTTAATGTGTATGTTTATCAGCCTTCCTCCATTGGCTTCCATGTAGTAGTTCTCATGAGTGACTCCTGGAGCTGAACTGGCATATGACCCTATCGCTCGATACGCTGGTGTATGAGCTAACTGTTTCCCTTAGACTGATTGGATTGCTGCCATCTCTATCATCAATTAAAGATCTCAACTCTGAACTTGCAGAGGTGATGTTTTGGGTCGGGACCCTACCATAGACTCAAAACGTTCCATGTCCTCCAGAGATGCTGCCTGGACCACTGAGTTCCTCCAGCACTTTGTGTTCCAGGCAAAGTTCCAGCATCAGCAGTTCATTGTGTCTCAACTCTGATGGCTACGATGTTCTGGTATCTGAACTGGTGGATATCATTGTATGATGAAGTGCGCCAGTGCCTTCTTCTTCTCTGGAAGCCCACAGGTTTATGGCCAACTTGTATACTTTTGCTATTTGAAATGAGAAATAGGATGGCATGGTGGCCTAGCGGTAGAGCTACTGCCTTACAGCATCAGACACTGGGGTTCGATTGTGACTACGGGTGTTTTCTGTATGGACTTTGTACGTTTTCCCCGTAACCCGCATGGGTTTTCTCCGAGACCTTTGGTTTCCTCCCACACTCCAAAGACGTACAGGTTTGTAGGTTAATTGGCTTGGCATAAATGTAAAATTGTCCCCAGTGTGTGTATGGTAGTATTAACAAGCGGGGGCCGGTGCCTGCTTCCGTGCTGTTACTCGAAACTAAACTAAGAAACTGTTACTCGAAACTAACCTAAGAAAGACATAAGGATATGTTAAATGGAGGCAGTAGATAGGAAGAGCACATTTAAATTCCCTTTTAATAGACAGAAGAATATGTGGGATAATTGATGGTGTTCTATGATAAAGATAGTTATATTTGAGTATATCATTGAAGGCAACAGAAAGGACTGTAGAGGTCAAGAATTATGAAGTATTGTTAATAAATTGCAGATCATTGATCTAAATGAACGTTGTTAAAAATGTTCTCTCTTTCAGATCATGAGAGTTACCTCGAACTTTCTTATCATGAAGCATTTGCCCAAAAATATTGCAAAGTATTTGTGGAAAATGCAGAAACGCAGAGAGTTTTTGAAATTCTGGACGAATTTGCTGCTTTTCCACAATATGATGGGTCACAAAATGGTGATCAAATTGAAGACAATAGCAAGATAACTGACCTTAAACAAGCCAGTCACTCAAGTATCGTGGAGCCAAGGTGCAGTAAATAAAAGGAAAAGGGTTCGAAGTTTGTTCCAGGATTGTAAATCAACATTGCAATTCCACATCACATTGAGTTACTGAACTTCTAGTTTTATATTTTGAATTTGTACTCGTTTTTGTCCTGTGGTATTTCTAACATCACCTATTCTTATCATTTATTCTTTCACTATTCTAGGTAGATTATTACAAAACATAAGTTTACACGATCCTGATAAATACCCACTGTTATTACTGCACCAACAATAAATTGTCCTGCAGGGTGAATAGGAAACACTAAAGATTGCAACACTATATAAAATAGACTGTATGGGTCTTGATATAAATTTAATTTAGTTTAGTTTAGAGACACAGTATGCAACAGGCCTTTCAGCCTACCGAGTCCACACTGACCAACACTTGTTTACTAGTTTTAACCTACACTTTAGGGACAATTTACAGAAGCCAGTTAACCTGCAAACATGCAAGTCTTTGGAATGTGGGAGGAAACTGGAGCATCGGGAGAAAACCCACAGGGAGAACTTACGAACTCCATCCAGATCTGTAGTCAGGATTGAACTCAGGTCACTGGAGATGTAAGGCAGCGACTTTACCCCTGCACCACTGTGCGCCCACAAATGGTAGCTTTAAATACAAGATGATTTTTTTTCCAACCATGAAATAATGCATAGCATAAGGAAGTGAAAGGTTTTTAAATGATGAGTAAAAATAATTCATTGCTAACTTAAATGTTAACCCTTTCCTTCATTCCTCATTCATTAATGGATATGGAAGGTCATATATTACATGGAAAATGTGATCAATTATATTTAAAATTAATGTCCATTTCATGAAAAATCATACCACAATCTGAGAAATCCAATTACAATAATTCAATATATTAGCAGCTAATTATCTGTGATTTTACAATGACCTTTGAGTTCATTAACGTTTTCCCTGAACTAATAAATTTACAGCAGAATCAACACGTGAAATGGCTATCGAGATATTTATTGGTCACTTTTTAATATTTCTTCTGTTTGATATGCAGGCCAAACAATACATTTGATTGTAAATCTCTCCTATTGCTTTCTGGAGATACAGGCTGTGGCAAGACAGCCATGATCTGCAACTGGCTGAAATACTTCAGGAAGAAAAATCCCAATGTCCTGGTATTATCTCAATATGTTGGATGCAGTTCTGCCAGTTATGACATCATGTCTTTCATGAGACGCTGTATTTTAAAACTACGTCTTAAATATTTTGGTAATTATACTTGTTTTAGAATCAGACAAATATTGTTAAGATTTATTCTTTGCTAGCCAGCAATCTTTGTGGAGAACGAGTTGCACTTGTAATTCAAATGCAGTGTTATGGTAAATGGATTAAAAAGAGAAATGTTTACTTCATTACCGCAGGAAGAAATCAGAGCAATACAGTCCTTCACACTTTGCATCTTATTATTTGGATGCTTGTGGAATATTACAACAGAAAAATTTTAATCCCGCCATAATTCAGATTTGAAATCAATTGAGTCAATGCAAAAATATACTTTTCACCTTATTGGTGTGCTCAAGGCCAAGTCTGAAACTTTCATTTGCCATTATGGGATCTAATACCTTTGGGGGTGGCACAGTAGCGCAGCGGTAGAGTTGCTGCCTTACATTGCCAGAGACCTGAGTTCAAACCTGATTACAGGTGCTGTCTGCGCAGAGTTTGTAGGTTCTCTACATGACGGCATGGGTTTTCACTGGGTGCTCCGGTTTGCAGGTTAATTGGCATTGATAGTGGTAGACAAAACTGCTGGGGAAACTCAGCGGGTGCAGCAGCATCTATGGAGCGAAGGAAATAGGCAACGTTTCGGGCCAAAACCCTTCTTCAGACCCTTCTTCAGAATGGCATTGATAAAGATTGTAAATTATCTCTAGTATGTAGGATAATGCTAATGTACGGGGATCACTGGTCAGTGCATACTCGGTGGGCAGAAGGGCCTGTTTCTGCGCTGTATCTCTAAACTAAACCTAAACCTCTTTCATTGTTCATGTGGTACATTGACTACACACTTGATAAACAAGATTGTTTAGAGCAGAACCAACAAAATTAACTAGTTTTCAGTTAACTTGCAGGGACGATTCATGAGTCTCTGGCAATATCTTGACACCGCAGTCAACACTTTAACTTTGATTCTTGCCTACTAGTAATGGTAGCTTTCCCACCATGTTTGAGTGGAAGTCACCATTCAAATCTGCCAACCTCGTACATAGGTCATCGTCAACTTCAGCCTTACGCTTCCCGTTTTCTGAGTCCAAAATCAGGTGAAGATTAGAAAGACGGGGAGTGTATTTGTCATTTATGAGCAACCATGCCTGCAGTAGGCACATTTTAAAACGCAGTTGAGATGATTCACATTGAGAATTAAACATTTTTTATAATTGGATTTCAGGAGCTGAAGATCAGCCCAGTGTTTTCAGTGAGAATCCTGCAGATGTATGGATATTTCACGCGCTTTGTGAGGCCTTCATAGCAGCAATTGGTTTGAAGCCATGTGTGCTTGTGATAGATGGAGCTGACAGGCTATGCGGGACCCGTGGGTTATCAGCACAGCAGGTATGGTGATAATCATTAATAATAAATTCAAATAAATGTATGTTTATAAATCTGAAAACCGAACCTAATAGGCCTTTTTCACGGGGCGACTTGACGCAAGATGTAGCCAGAGTGAAGTGGTCGTGGTCTAGCAGGATATCACACGATATAACGGGGGGGTAGACAAAGAGTTCCCACGGTACTCGGCATTTCTGTTATTTGTGCGAGTGACTTGTCCGTCTCCCGAGCTTTCCCGTTAAATCTTGAATGAACATTGTAACTGTCAAGTGTAATTAAATCATCACGTGGCACAAATGATGTCACTTTTTTTTCACACACTATAAATATCCTCCCTTGGTTGAATTGGTATATACACACACAAAGCAGAGTTTTACTGTGTATGTGGGAGACACAGATGGAGTGAACACAGTTACTGAGGCAGAGTCTCTCAGCCTGTGTGAGAGGGAGGGAGGGAGAGAGAGAGGGGGCACACACAAGGTGGATGTGAAATCTCACCTGCCTGTTTCAGTGACAGACACCCGCCGCCAGTAAATGAAGCCACCCCCATCTGTCTCCCCCTCCTCTCCCTCGACTCCCCCACCTTTCCCTCCCAACTCCAGTCCCGTCCCGACCCCCTGGGAAACTGAAGGGAGCAACAATTAACTGCTGCCTGCCCGCTGAGTTAAAGAGTTCCCACGGTAAGACGATGTTAGTTGTGCCCAAGTTTAAATTTCCAACGTGTGTTTCAGAGTAAATCAAAAACTGTCTGAATCAGCAAGTTAGACACAAAATGCTGGAGTAACTCAGCGGGCCAAGCAGCATCTCTGGAGAAAAGGAATAGATTCCATTTTTGGTCAGGACCCTTCTTCAGGATGATTGTAGGGGGGAACTGGAAGCAAGAAAAGACCGGGACAAATCAGGGCCAACAACAGATGACCTCAGCAGGGTATTTTAAAGAAGGGTCCCGACCTGAAATGTCGCCTAACCCTTTCCTCCAGAGATGCTGCCTGACCCACGTAGTCACTCCAGCACTTTATGTCTATATTTGGTTCCCTGATAGGCCAATTGTTGTCTAGGGATAGTGTGATCCCAAGAGGGAACCAGTGTTGCAAACCTTGGACTGGTTAACCGACAATTACTGCATGGGGGAGGGGGAGGGAGGGGCAGGAGGAGGTGGGCAGGGGAGAGAGAGAGAGTGTAAGTTACCTAAAATTAAATAATTCAATGTTCATAGTGAACACGGACACAAAATGTTGGTGTAACTCAGCAGGTAAGTCAGATCTGGGAAGAAAAACATAAAAAGCTGGAGTAAGTCAGCGTGTCAGGCAGCATCTCTGGAGAAAAAGTATAGGTGGCGATTCGAATCGGAACCCTTCTTCAGACATCCTAATCGGAATTGAGTCTGAAGATGTGTCTCGTCCCGAAACATCACCTATTTTTCTCCAGAGATGCTGCTTGACTCGCTGAGTTACTCCAGCTTTTTGTGTCTGTCTTCGTTTTAAACCAGCATGTGCAGTTCACTCCTTTACACGGGTCTCTGGAGAACATTGATTGATGTCCATATGCGGATGCAAATCTTTATTTTTTAAATTCAATCCCACAGAAGACAATTTTTACTCACCTTCTGTCCCCTCTGTCCAGCTTCCAGGTTCACCGTTCGCAGGAGTTCCCACGGTACACGCAAGAGTCAGTACGGATACCGCACTGGCCACTACGTGCATATAATGTTGCAATGTTCAACCACAAGTGTACAAGTCACTCTTGGAGAAATTCAAGCTTGTTTGAATTTTCTCCCGAGTCACCAAGTTACACGAGTACCTGCCGTTAGCGCCACGGTGGTCCATGAATGCCGTACGGTTATCGCAAGAGGTTCCCACGATGTTCAACTCTGGTTAACTCTTGCGTCAAGTCGCCCCGTGAAAAAGGGGTTTAACAATCATAATACAGTATTTCAGAGTTTACAGAAAATGAATGAGATTGGTATCATTAAAAATAGAAAAGTCAAGTCAAGTCAACCCATGTCGTTGAGTTTATTGTCAAACACACAAGTACGATGAGGTGCAGGTGCAATGAAAATCTTGCCAAGAAATTTGAAATAAAAATACAAAATGCTGGTAAATGCTCAGCAGGTCAAACAGCATCTGAGGAGAGGGAAACAGAGTTATCATTTCAGATAGGAGCAGGAAACTGGTAATGGTTTACATAAAAATATACAAAGTGCTGGAGTAACTCAACGGTCAAGCAGCATCTCTGGAGAACATTGGTAGATGATGTTTCGGGTCGGGATTCTTCATCAGACCCGAAGGGCCTGTTCCTCCCACGCTGTATGACTCTATGACTGTTACTGGTTTTAATACATACTTGCTTTGGGTGTTGGTTCATTAGAATATTGAATCTCTGCACAAAACTAGGCATAGTTCCATGGCTCAGTGCCCATCGTCATGTGATTTGATGATTAATTACATTTATTTATAAAAGGTTTATGAAAAGTGGAAAAATCAGCAATTTGTCACATCTCCTTTGGATTACTGGGAATCCGTACTTTGCAAAAGTTTGTTGATTAATTGATGTTATCTGTTTTCTGTACAGGTAAAGGAATTTTCATGGCTTCCACAATTTCTCCCAGCTCAGTGTCGACTTATTGTAACCACTGCCGTTTTCAACATGGCCTATGTATCACTGTCAAAGCATCAAGATGTAAAGGTGGTACATATTTCCAGTGTACCGAACTATGAAGAACAAGCCAGGATTTTCCAGGCACATCTGACTGGGCACCATGAAGAAATAAGTCAGAGCCAAATTAAAAATATTATGAGTGTAAAACTCAGTTGCTTACCACTGGTCTTGGTTATTTTGGCTAATGAGCTCCAAATATCTGGACCATTCAGAAAGGCTGATTATCTGGAGGAATACCTTGCCTGTCACACTATTCCGGAGCTGTGGAATGCTGTCCTAAAGCGATGGATTGAAGACTACAGTTGGATTAAGGACATAGGAAAAACTACGAGAGGAAATGACATCGCTACCTCTGCTAGTGCTTCTGATTGCCCCAGCTCAGGTTAGATTCCGTAATTTGTATTTTCATATAATGTGTGCAATAAACCATATAACCATATAACAATAAGCAGAATCTGCAAAAAGAAACAATATGCTGGGAAAGACAACTGCATAATATTCACTGTTATTTTATTTTGTAACAAATATATGCTTTTAATCTATTTTGTTTTCTAGTTTATACTTGAAACGTTCAGTTCTAAGCAGAAATTGTGGTAACGTTTCTTCAGTGATCTGGAGGAGCCATTGGTCACATTATAGAACAGACATGAAATAAGGTAGAGATTTGCCCAAGTAGGTCAGCCCAGTTGACCATGCAAAGTCTTCCCAATGAGCATCTCGAGCAAGATAAGAGACCAATGAAGAAACCTACTTTGTATCACCAGGCATCAATCAATCAAGAAGTACCTACAAACTGTAAAAAGGCCAAAAATCTAAAAAGAGAAGCCGAAGAAGGTGTAAAGTGGTGCAATCATTCTGTGTGAAACTCAAGAGTCCACTATATCTAGTCGAGAATGGTGGTGGGCAGCAGACAGCTAATTGGAAATACTGTTCTTGTGCCTCTCCATCCTCAACAATGGCAAAGAAAACTGCACCAGATATCCTATTCATCTTCTCCCATGGTTCACTCCATGTAATGTTAAAGTGACATGGTCCATGGTTCACTCCATGTAATGTTAAAGTGACATGGTGCTGACAATGCAGATAATCTGTACACCTGAACCAACCAGGCCAATTGCTTAAGTATCCAAATGGATTATTATTGCCACCCGTACCAAAAATACAGTGGAATGCTGGTTTTACGTGCTATCCAGTCAGATCATTATATACATGAATACCACACAGGTAGTGCAAAAGAGAAAATAAACAGACTTACAGACAAACTTTTTTTTCTTGTTTATTATGGGTTTTACAGAGTACTCTGTATAAATATCTATTGTGTTGTTGCAAGTAAGAATTTAATTGTTCTGTTTCGGGACGTATGACAATGGAGAAAATCTTTTTCTCTTTGTGGGGTGTTCACATCAAAGGAAATCCATAACATTAAAGCTCGAACAACTGTCATGATCGAAAGCATTTGTCCGCACAAAGAATGGTGGAGACCTTCAACTCCACTCAAGAGGGGCAGAAATTCAAAATCTAGCAATTCAAGTTGATGTAATTTTATTAGACGTAAGGGTTATGGAACAATTAAGGGCAGATCAGCTATGATCTAATTCAAACTCACAATATGTTTGAGGAAGCGATTAGCCTGGCTGTAGCATTGGTGGCATGGGCATCACAGATTCTGCTCTCTTCTTTAAAGTAAATTAATATTAAGAATTAGGTAACTTAAAGGAATGTACTGCATCTATTGTAACTTCTGACTTTTAAAATTACATTTATTTCTTTATTCCTTTTGTATATATTGCAGGACCGACGGGATGGGTAGTTGATGTCCTTTGTCTGCTTAGTATATCACGTTGCGGATTAACTGAAGTGGACATCCATCAGCTTCTAGTGTATCTGGGCTACAATGGGGCAGACAAGGTCAGCAAATACGACTGGATTCTTTTCCGGGCTGCATCCATGGAGTGGATACAAGAAATGCCAGATGGACTGCTGAATTTCACTCACCACTCTGTACAGGACGCTGTAGGATATTTCCTACTAGGTAAAATATATATGTCTTAACATTGACGATGACGATTAAAGTCTGAGAGCCATATTTTATTTGCGTTATCTATAATGGACAGTTAAAGAATCTCAATCACACGTCAACAATGATACAATGTTTAAGGAACATTTATACAAGTACATGATTAGGATAGGTTTAGAGGGATATGGGCCAAATGCAGGCAGGTGGTGACGAGCATAGACGGGGCATGTTGATCGGCGTGCAAAAGTTGGGCCAAATGGCCTGTTTCTATGGTGTATGACTCTTTGACTCTATAGTACGTATTTTTGTTGTTGCACTATGAAATGGTAACCAATTCTCCAGACAATTATGCAGAATTCCCATCAGCAGTAACTGTAATGCAATATGGAATTAGCAATATGAGCAATGTTACTTTGGGTATAGTGTATGGTGTCTGTAATCACAAAATCCTGGGTGTCTGGCGCTGCAGGGCAGCATCTCTACCGCTGCGTCACTATGCTGCCAATTGTACTGTGCTGGGACCTGCTCTAGAAACCTCACATTAAATTGTGCAGCTACAGAAGCAATGTGTGCTCAGTGGCAGAACTAAAGAAATTACTTTTTTGGGTTAGACAATGGATGCCATTCCATTCATGAAGATCACAAACAGATAGATTGAGTTAAATTCGCAGAACAGTGAAAAATGGTCACAAACATGTTTCAATGAGAAGGCTATAATTCCAGAAGTAAGTAATTTTCAAATCATAGCTAAAGCATTTCCACCTCGTGGTTCACAAAGTACCAAAATGGCAAAGTTGAACTGACATTGTTTGCACTCTGCATGTGCGCTGTTCTCCAGGGAATGCTAATTGAAAAAAACTATTTAATGGCTCGAAAAGTAATCTGCATCTTCAATTCTTATTTCTCTGGGTAGTTTAACTTTTGTTACATTAAATTACAGGTACTTTTGTTCCAATCAAAGAATCCACTTTAAAAAGTCCATTTACATGTAAAAGGAGCAGATTTCACCATCTATTTCAAGAGTATTTGTCACGGCAGTCTTACACAATGAAACTTTACCAGGAGCTACCTTGGCATCTGAAAACAAGTGGAGACTTCTCTGATTTATGTACCTTTCTATCTAATCCTCTGTAAGTAAACAATTTATCTTGTTTGATATAGTGTTTAATC
This sequence comes from Leucoraja erinaceus, assembly GCF_028641065.1. Lineage (NCBI taxonomy): Eukaryota > Metazoa > Chordata > Chondrichthyes > Rajiformes > Rajidae > Leucoraja > Leucoraja erinaceus. Next base: position 22,428,272 of record NC_073395.1, on the reverse strand, counting down.
ATCACAGTCCCAACCTTTAGTCAGGCATCTACCTCTTATTAGAGGGCCGTACGCCCATGTGATAAAACTCCATTAAACGCTATAACTGGACCTCATAATGCATATGACTTTTACTAGAGCTCATAATTTTCTGTAATATTTTGGTGTGGGTATTGACATTCAGTGTTAATGGAGGATATTTAATGGCAATGTTTGCACTCTGCATGTGCGCTGTTCTCCAGGGAATGCTGTCATCAGGTCCTTGCTTCTCCACAGAAAACCTTTGAAAACATGATATTTAGAAATTATTCTTGTTGCAAATGAGTCCATTTACTCTTGATTCCACAGCCTCAGAATAAAAGAACATACCTTTAGAAAGGAGATGAGGAGTCAGACGGTGGTGAATCTGAAATGCATTGCCACAGATGGCTGTGGAGGCCAAGTCTTTGGGTATTTTTTAAGTGGAGATTGATAGATTCTTGATTAATAAGGGTGTCAAAGATTATGGGTAGTAGGCAGGAGGATGGGGTCGAGAGAGAAAGATAGGTCAGCCATGATTGAATGGTGGAATAGACTCAATGGGCCGATTGGCCTAATTCAGCTCCTGTTTTTTATGAACTTATGATATCCCAATTAAATTCTCTCCCTCTTTTCTTAATTAGTGGGGCCACATCTTCCAAACTACCAGAACAATTGTAAAATCTATAGAATCTTGGACGATGGTAACCCCAGAGCATCCAATAACTCTAAACCCATCTCTTTCAAAGTTCTAAGATGAAGGTCATAAGGTCTTTGGAGTATATCAACTTTCAAAGTCACCAACTTTTCTAAATTTATTTTTGATTAACATTTAACCTTCTCAATTCCTTGTCTGATCAGACACTTGATTGACTGATATATCCATCAATTGTGTGTCTACTTCAGTGAAGGCAGACACCAAGCAATTGTTTCATTCCTCTGTCATTTCTTTATATGCCATTAATGGAAAGGGACCCACATTAGTCCTTGTTAATCCTTTTCCCTTTACTTACCTATAAAAGCTGTTGCAGTTCAGATTTTTATGTATCTAGCCACTCTTTCCACATTTTAGTTTAGTTCCGTTTGGGATATAACATGGAATCAAGGCCCTTCGACCCACCGAGTCCATGCAGACCTGTTCACACCAGTTCTATGTCATCCCACTTTCTCATCCACCCCTTGAAAACTCCAGGCAATTAACAGAGGTCAATTAACCTACAAGCCCGCACGACTTTATGATGTGCGATGAAACCGGAACACCCGAAAGAAACCCATGCAGTCACAGGGAGAACATGCAAACCCCACACAGACAACACCTGAGGTCAGGATTAAACCTGGGTCTCTGGCATTGTGAGGCAGCAGCTTTACCTTATTTCTTTCCTTTATCACTGGTTTGGATTTTCTCTGCTAGGTTCTAAAATGCTTCCAACCTTCAGACCTCCTGTTGTTTCTTGCAACTTTTTATATCTATTCCTTTAAATACTACCTTACTTTCTCTGTTCATCTACATTACTTTTTTCTTTTGTTTTTTTGGCACCTTAATTTTTTTTAAATTATTTTAAATGCCAACCATTCCTTAATTACAGTCAACTCAAATGCTGTAATTGCAACGATACAATATTCCTCTAAGAGATGCATTTCTGACGTATTTATTAGAATTATTAGAATAGATTAAATAACTCAAATATTTATTGGAAACAACTAATTATTTCAGCTAACCAGAAAGATCACATGTCTAAAATCCTTTAATGAATTAAGTAAAACATGCATTTTCATCTATGTAATAATGTGGGACAAGTTTGCTATAACGCAGGTTTCCCTAACGTGAATTACATTGAATTTAGTTTAGAGATACAGCATGGAAACAGGCCTACCAAGTCCAATCACCCACTCACTCTTGTTCTATGGTATATTAACCTACAAACCTGCACGTCTTTGGGATGTTGGAGGAAACTAGGGTACTTGGAGGAAAGCCATGTGATCACATGCAAACTCCACATAGACACAACCGCTGAGGCCAGGATTGAACCCAGGTCTCTGGTGCTGTGAAGCATCAGGTCTACCAGCTGCACCACTGTGCTTCCTGATTGTCTCACAGGATGCCAATAATACTCACTAGTTAAAATTATTGTAGCTCATTCTGATCACAATGGCCAGGAACTCTTCCAAAACTGTTGCAATCTCATTGCAAACCTGGTTGGTTGATTATGGACCTGGTTCCCTCAGATTACGTATGCTGGATGATTAATATCAATAGCAGTAAAATGAAATATAAAAGTTAATATCAATAAAAAATCATGTTTAAAATAAAAGGTACTATTTATTTTTTCTTTTAGAATCATGTATACAATTTACGAGAATTCAAAGCATTCATACCAGTTGAAAATGGACCTTGTCTGTTACTGGGATGTGTTATCAAAGGCAGAATTTGATCCTGCAGTTTCCTATCAAAACATGGTAGATGAATTGTTGGCCACATCCAATCTATCAGCAGGATTGAAATATAAATCGACATTCACAGGTACCATCAAAAGGATATTTTTCGCAGTTTCTGATTGAAGATTCACAATTGAAGATTTAAAATTGAAGGAATTAAAGATTGAAACTGAATGAACTCTTGTTTAATTAACTTGAATGTTGTAAATAACAGAAGTTCACGTCATTACCAGTAGGTGGCTCTGTTTTATTATCTTCAAAACAGATCCCTTAATTACAGTTAAGAAAGACACAAAATGCTGGAATAACTCAGCGGGCTAGGCAGCATCTCTGGGGAGAAGGAATGGGGGATGTTTCGGGTCGAGACCCTTCTTCAGACTGCGAGTCAGGGGAGAAGGAATCTAGAGATATGGAAGGGTATAAAGAGCATGTAAGGTGTGGACAAAGGAATAACCAAAGTAGACGATGATCAAGGAAATATACGATGGTTCATTGTCTACTTTAGTTTAGTTAAGAGATACAGCACGGAAACAGGCCTTTCAGCCCACTGAGTCCGCACCGACCAGCGATCCCCTCACATTAACACAAGCCGGCATACACTTCTACCAAGTATACAGACCCAAGACAATGAACCTAGAAACTTGTACGTCTTTGGTGTGTGGGAGGAAACTGAAGATCACGGAGAAAACCCATACTGTCACGGGGAGAACGTACAAACTCCATACAGGCAGCACCCATAGTCGGGATCGAACCCGGGTCTCCGGCACTGCAAATGCTGTCAGACAGCTACTCTACCGCTGCTCCACCATGCCGCCCTTTGCCGTCGGTTGAAGGGAAGGTGACAACGAGGCAATGAAACAGTAAAATTAATCAGGACAGTGAAACTAGTAGGATAACAGGGAGGGGGAGGGACGGAGAGTGGGAAGGCAATGGCTACTTGAAGTTAGAGAAATCTTCCATATCTCTACTTTCCCTCTCCCCTGATTCTAAGTCTGAAGAAGGGCCTCAAACCGAAACGTCACCCATTCCGTCTCTCAAGAGATGCTGCCTGACCCACTGGGTTATGCCAGCATCCTGTGTCTATCATCGCTGTAAACCAGTATCTGCAGTTCCTTCCTACTGAAAGCTATGTCCGCTCATAATATATTCAAAATGTTTTCTTGGTTACATCTTGTGTATATAAACACGAGAGAGAAGCAAACTTTGTCAGTTCCTTTCTCACTGCAAGAATTGATTATAAGTGAAAATAAGTAACTAAACATCAAAAAATGCAAATGCTGGAAATACGTAATAAAAACTGAAAGTGTTGGAAACACTTATCAAGTCAGGCAGCATCTGTGGAAAGAAAAACATGAGTGAATATTTCAGGTTGAAGATGTTTCAGTTTAAGAAGGGTCTCTGACCTGAAATGATAAGTCTCCTTCTTTCCACAAATACTGCCTGACGTGGTTGCCAACATTTTCTACTGTTACTAAAATACTAGAGACCCTAATTTCTCAACGGAAAACTTTCATCATGCCTCTGAACATTGTTTGTCATTGCAGATAGTTACAGCACAGCGATGAGGTACAACAAATGTGTTCAAGCTGCCTTGATATGTTTTACTGCCGAGTTTCTGAAAGAACTCAAGAAGACCACAGCAGCAGAACAATTGCTCCTGATTGCCCAGTCTTTGCTACCAATGGTAAAATTAACCTTTTTGTCATACCTGCATTTAAATACCAATAATATTCCGAGTAGGAAGGTTCTCCGTAAACAAACATCGTTACAAAAATATACCTGGAAGTCATGATGCAGCGCTATAGGACTTTAGTTAAGTCGCATTTGGAGTATTGTGTGTGGTTCTGGTCGTCCCATTATAGGAAAGATGGGGAGCTTTTGGAGAAGGTGCAGGGGAGGTTTACCAGATGCTGCCTGGATTATAAGGTTTTAGCTACCAGGGGATAAACTTGGGTTGTTTTCTCTGGAATGCCGGAGGTCAAGGGGAGTTGATAGAAGTAGATAAAATTTATGAGAAGGCATTGATATGATAGTTAGTCAGAACCAGGGGAGGTAGTGGAGGCAGATACGATAGTGGCGTTTAAGAGGCTTTTAGATAGGGACATGGAAGTGCATGGAACAGAGGGATTATAGAGGATGTACAGGCAGATGAGACCAGTTTAATTTGGCATCATGATCGGCACAAACATTGTGGGCTGAAGGATACGTTCCTGTGCTGTACTATGTTTTATTTTTGTTTAAAATTTTTATAGATATTTATGCCTCAAAAGTGCTTTATTAAAGTAATAGCCTTGTTGTCCTGCAATACGATTAACTGACTTTAGTATTCCTGAACATAAAATTATGAAAACTGATATCAAAATAGTGCTCAATGTATACATGCATTAAACTCTAGACATAGAACTGAGAAATGTGCTTACACATTGCAATATTTATGTGCGTTACCTAATATAATTTCTATGAAGGAATTATTTTAAAAGACTGGGGTCGTGATATGGGTATTGTGGAGTCTGTGATTTTCATTGGTTCAATTTAAATAAATCAAGAGTATAGTGAGAATACAGGTAGCTCACATGAATATAGAAGTTGTGCATGGATTAGGTTTAGGTTTTAAGTTTTGGTTTATTATTGTCATGCTGAACTGAAGAGGCTATTCCCACGCTGTACGACTCTTGAGTAGCTGATCTCTCCTGCAGACTGCCGTTGCACATAGGTCGTCAGATCTTGTTGATTTTCACAGTTCGGATGCTCCAGGAAGTCAGGGACTCTGCCACAGTGACAGGGCATTGTCTACGACAGATCAAGGCTTTAGAGGGTTGGAAGGCTGAGGATCTCGATGGTCGCTGATTGATTACACATGGGTCTGGGAGTCTAGTCAGAAGGTCATTTAATCCTGAAGGTTGTCAGATCGCCAGACCTGAAAGTGGATTAAATAGAACATTGTTAGCAATTATGATAGAATGGAGCATTAAAAGAGTAGAACGATCATAATAAATGCAAGGAGATGACCTGCAGGGTGCAGCCTGCAAAGTGTCGCCACGCTCCAGCTCTTTCATGCTGAGGTCTGAGAATTTAAACATAAGGGTAACCACTTTAAATTATGTAAAAAGTGAAGCTATGTATTATTGAGAGGTAAGAATCTCATGAAAAGCAGAGAAAACAGCAGAGGTTACTGACAATATGAAGTTTGGGAGACCAGAGAATGGCAAAACACTGAGGTAAATAAATATGATGGTGGGAAATAAGGATGGCCGGCCTGGGAAAAGAATGGAGATAGGGAATGACACACAAAAATAATTTGCCATTCATGTTGATCGAGAGATACTGAAATTGAAAAATTTTGAAAGAAGTACGGTATTTCATATTATCTTGTCTCTTGTCACTCTTTGAAAAGTCCAATTACTGCCAAATCTGAAGCATATTTTTGATTGATTGCAGTCATGTCCTTTGAACCTGATGGAAACAGAGATTAATTTTAAAGTGCACTATTGCATTGGAGAAATGAGCCTCACTGCGGGAAATTTGCAGAATGCAGAAAAGCATTTTCAAAGGGCTTTGCACAGCATTGATTATGCACCGAAAAACCTCAGGAAATATTTTCCAGATATCATAATTTGCACAGGTAATAGAAAACATATTGTATGTCACTCAGGAAAGTGAACGTTATAACATACCAGAGGAGTTAGTGTGAAAACAGAAGAGTTTTATTGTCATATGTCCCAAAATGAAACAATGACATTTTTACTTGCAGTAGCACAATAGATATGCAAAGGTAGTACTCTGTAAACACCGTGGTTCAGAGCTTATTTAGAAGTTGCAGTGTTTAATAGCAGGATGGTTGTAGGGAAGAAGCTGCTCCTGAATCTAGACATTAAAGTTTTCAGGCTCCTATATGTTCTTCCTGATGCAGGAGTAAAATGAGTGTGGCCCGGGAGGCAACGACTCCAGTAAAACACTTAGATGGTGGGAGGATGTTATGTGTATGGGAGGCATGGGTTCGCAAATTATTTTTTCCTTTCGCAAATGTTACCCCTCAATTTGCACTTTAATTCTGAACATTGAATAAAACCCATGTGTTTATAAAATTACATCCCCTGTTTGTACCTCTACTGTGTCACATCTAGGGGGAGCGCCAATCCCGTCTGAAAATCTGGGCGATAAACCTCAATGGTGATTTTCCATCAGTGTTCCACAATGAATGCAATGGTTCTTTTCAGTTTCATTATTATCTGGAAAATATATGTTTGTCATGAGTGAGCTTTAATGTTAGAGAACATCTTGAGGCATGGGATAAATTCAACTTCTCGAGTTGAAGAAGGGTCCCAACCAGGGCCCCGGCCTCTGGGGGTGCGGGGCCCAATTAGGAACAATTTTGGTGAGCCCCAGGTTCCCAGCTAAGGCCTGTAGATTCATAGAAATATAATTAAAGTCTATTATAGACTTTATATCTCGATGGTAGAATGGAAAGTAAACAAAGTGTGCGCTTAAAATGTGCGCTTAATGGACCAAACAGATCTTAGCTACATTTTAAGATAAAACTGCATACATGTAAGCCTACAAGTAACAAACAAAATGTGTAGATCACCTCTGAAAAGTACATAGTTACACTACCACTTGTTTTAGTGACTGAAATGGAAAACAATTAATTTCATTAAATAGATCCTGGAAAACCAATAACCATTGGTGAAAAACCAGTCCAGGCATTAAATTTTGGACTTCGGCCCCATCCTATCCTTTGGGCTTCTACCCCATCCTAACTTAGTTGTGTGTGTTAGTTGTCTGTGCGTTATGTGTGTGTGGGAGGGAAGGAAGGAGAGAAGGGAGGGTGGGAGGGAAGGAGAGAAGGGAGGAAGGACGGGAGGGAGGGAAGTAGAGAAAGGAGGGAGGGAAGGAGAGAAAGAGGGATGGAATGAATGAGAGAAGGGAAAAGAGAGAGGAAGGAGGGGGGGAAGGAGAGAAGGGAGGAGAGGGCCGGTGGCGGGAGCGGGTGCCGGGGTCCGGGTGTGAGCTGAGGCCGATGTTTGTAAACGTTGCTCCAACCCCCGGCCCAACCCTCTGTGTATTGTTCACCGCGTCTCCCCGGGCAAGAGCGGAACTCGCTATCAAAACATGGAGGGGACGGGGTACACAATTTTTTGGCGGCCACGCGCGCATGCGCACACTCACACGCGCGAGGCTTCGGAGGCTCAATCCAGCGTTAAATGCTGCTTCTCCGCGTTGGCCATATTTCCCGCAGGTCCAGGAAGGGCTATAGGCTCACCTGGCGGGACAGGCAGAGTTGACCTGGTTTAGCGCTGCTTCTCTGCGCTGGTTGTGGGCCTGGAGGCACCGCGCCAGTCTGACTACCGACCAAAGATCCTATAGCGGAGGATCTTTGCTGCTGACCTCTATGGCCACCGGTGGGGTGGGGTGGTTACTCGGGAGGGGGCGGGATAGCGCCAGAGACCCGGCCGGGATCGATCCTGGCTGCGGATGAAGCGCAGGTCTGTGCCACGTCTCCCTCCTCCAATCACCGCACTGTATCCTCAGTCGCACACCCCTCCCCCCCACTCCTCCCTCCTCCAATCATTGCGCTGAATTATCATGTCCCACCCCCATTGCCTGCTGACCAACGTCTCTCTCGTCCAATCAGCGCCCTCGATCTTCAGTCTCACTCCCACTGTCTCGCGGAAAGCGGAGATTTCACCGGGTTTTAAAATCCGGATTACAAAAACTTGGGGGGGCATGTCCCCCACCTCTCAAAACATGGGGGGGACGTGTCCCCTCTGGCACCCCCGGGTTTTCCGCCCCTGTCCCCGGGGAGAGAGAGGGGTGGAGCTGGGGTTGTGTGTGTGACTGGAGGGACGGGAGCGCTGCCATGAGCGAACGAACCACCTCCCCCTCTCCCCCTTCTCTATTCCCCCTCATACCCCCCTCCCCGTCTACACCTTTCTTCCCGCTCCGCCCCTCTACTCTCTCTCCGCCCCTCTCTCCCCCCTCTATCCGGGGTAGATATACCCGAGCCGAGAGTAGATAACTGGCGCGAGGCCCCCTTACTCGCGGGACCCAATTGGGAGCAATCTGTCCAATCGGCCTAAGGCCGGCCCTGGTCCAAACCAGAAACGTTACCTATTCCACCTTCTCCAGAAATGTTGAGTTACTCCAGCACTGGTTTTTTTTGTAATTCAACCTGTCCCTCATTACCAGGACATTAATGGAAAGCTGATGGAACTTTTACTGGGCATAATTAAACCAAACCACTCGGTTTGCATCCTATAAAACTAGATTGATCCTGGTTGTTCCACAGCCCATGATCTCTGTAGTCGGGATCGAACCCAGGATCTGGCACTGTGAGGCAGCTACTTTACCGTTGCACCACTGTACCGCCCCTCAGATGCACTTGTCAATCACCTTCAAGCAATGAAATAATCAGTTCCCTTAAGCTGTAACAATAAATGCTGCAATTTCTTAAATTGTGTTGGTATCTGAATAGAGCAACTTAATTGCTAATTTGCCTTGCAGTGCAGTTGTTGTGTAAACTGGCTAATTTACTGATGAATGAAGGCTCCCCCAAAGTTGATGAGATCCTACTCAAGACAAAGAAAATGATTAAAAAAATCCACAGTCCATACGGAGAAGCAAACTTTAAAATTCTTGAAGGTTTCCAGAAGTAAGTTTGTTTACTGGTTACTTCTGCTTGTCTTTTCACATCAAAGGCTGTTACTACACCTTATCAATGTGCTCACAGGGAACTAAACATTAATCATCTTCTTTACTGTTTTTATGCTCGACCCCTTTAGAAGTCCTTGTGCATTAACTACATGCTGGAGGACTGGAAACTCAGTAAGGAAAGTGCTGGAGTAACTCAGGCAGTATCTGTGGAGGGCATGGATAGGCACCATTTTGGGTTGGATCCTTCTTTAGTCTGAAGAAGCTGCCCATCCCGCTGACATACTCCAGCACTTTGTGTTTTGTTGAAGATTCCAGCATATGTCTTGATTGTAACTTTTACACTCTATGAGTCAATAGATTATGGCTTAAAGTTCCATCCCCAAAACATTAACAATACAACACTCAACTCAAGCATCAGTAGGTACTGCCTATTTCATGATGCCGACTTTCAAATGAGATGAGTAATCAAGGTTTAAGATGGCCTCTGAAGCCAACACAATACAATGGACAAGAATGCGGGAATTCCCTCCATTAATCTGACCAATACAGACTCAGTCATACAGCATGGAAACAGGCCCTTAAGGCCCTGTCCCACTTGGCCGTCATTTACACGACAGGCCGGTAGTGGATGACGCGAGACAGTCGCACGAAGGTCGCGCGCGTCATCATGCGTCCGCACAGCCGTCTAGAGCGCATGACGTCATTTAAAGATAGACACAAAATGCTGGAGTAACTCAGCGGAACCGGCAGCATCTCTGGCGAGAAGGAATGGATGATGTTTCGGGTTGAGATTCTTCTTCAGTCTGAAGAAGGGCCTTGACCCGAAATGTCACCCATTGCTTCTCTCCAGAGATGCTGCCGGTCCCGCTGAGTTACTCCTGCATTTTGTGTCTATCTCCAATCATTTTGGCCCCGCTCTGGGAGTAGGAGTGGGGGCGGATCCGGATCCGCAACGGCTGTGAGCCCCAGGCCGAGCTCGGCGACAGCTTGCCTGCTTCTGCTGCTGTTGGAGGTGTGACGTGGCGCCGCGCCAGGGTGTCCCACTTGCCCGTCATTTACGCGACAGGTCGGTGGCGCGCGAAGATTTCGTGCAGAACAATACCGCGTGCAACTCCACACTCCTGCACGCCACTCCATGCGCCCGTCCCGCGCTACCCACATGCTACCAGGTCGCGCAAATGCCGCGCAAATGATGGCCAAGTGGAACAGGCCCTTTAGGCCCAACTTACGTATAACAACCATGATGCCCCATCTACACTAATTCCACCTGCCTGCATTTGGCCAATATCCCTCTAAATGTTTCCTATCCCGCTACCAACACCATGACAAAGAATAGATTACTTGGGCATCTTCACATTTCTGTTTATGGGGGCTTGATGGATAGAAATTGGTTACCACATGACATGAATTAAAATGGTAACTACTCCTAAAATTCCTCACTGGTTGTAATATGCTTCGAATGTCCAAACTCATTAAAGGCATTATGAAAGTCAAATTTTAGCTAATATTAATAGTATATTTTTCATTTTCCTACTTGGATTGTAATATACTTTCTAGAAGTTACAGTATTAGTCATTGACCATCCTTTAAAACTTATGATTAAAGTAATTTCACTGTCTTCTTAGCATCCATGTCGGAATATTTTCTGTTGCTGAACAATGTTTTCGAGGTGCTCTGGATATCAGGCAGAAATGGTATGGTAAATTACATCCCCTTGTTGGTGAGCTAATGGAATTTCTGGGGGATGTATTATCCAGTTATGAGGCATCAAAGAGGTAATTGCTGCTATTTATACCATTCCTCTCTCCCCATGAAAGTGTTAAAATTCTTGCGGTCAAAATTCAATGCAGTATTCTAGAAGGTCCTTTACCTCTGTCTTAAGTTTTCATGAAAAGTTATCAATGTGAAATATTAGCTCTGGTTCTCTCTCCACTGATGATGCCTGACTTGTTGAGTATTTCTAGTATTTTTCCAATTAAAATTTAGATTTCCATACAATTAGTTCTGTTATAATGCCTCAGTAGCATTCCAAAGAAACCTTGCGTTACAGAAAATTACGTTAAAAATTGTGTCAAAGGGGAAAAGAGGGTTAGGGGCTAGAGAGTTACAGACTCGCAATAGCAGTTATTTTTTCTTGAGGATTTTCAAGGATGAAGGCCTTTTTAATAGCTCTATATTTAATGTGGTTACTTCAAACTAAAAATACAAAAGGCTGTATGTTACATTGAAACTGATGTATTACACTCGCATAATAGAAATAACGCTCCCTAATTCATCAATGGCATTATATGCAATATGCAACGTGGAAACATATTACAGCAAAATGTATCTGCATTTGTTTTGTCTACCAGTTATCTAAATATTTAGTACTAGTAAGGCACTATCTAAACTCCAGAGTAAATTTCAGAAAACTGAGGCTCAGTTTAACACAAAGTAACTAAATTTACAGAAATGTAATACTGACCTTTTTAATAGTTGTGGTGATTTGAAGAAAATCAGTGGCAAAAATTGTTTCAGTGTGGAGGGAGGAGTAGCATAGTCTTTTAGACACTAGATAGATAGATAGATAGATAGATAGATAGATAGATAGACAAAATGCTGGAGGACAGGCAGCAACTCAGGAGAACATTGATAGGCGATGTTTCGGGTCGGTACTCTTCTTCAGACTCAAGTCTTAAGAAGAAAATCGCTAGGTGACATTTCAGGTCGGAACCCCCTGAGACTCCAGAGATGCTGTCTGACCTGCTGAGTTACTCTAAATAAATGATTTCGAGGGATATGGGTCAAAACAAGGGGAAGCTTGGTCGGCATTCTGAGAAAGTCTTTCACAACTATTCATTATCTTATTGCTCACAGTTGGTGTTTGCTGGTGTTTTGGATTTACAAAGAGGCATCTATATCATCACACAATGTATTTTGATTTATGACTTTATAGGAGTGAAGCAGAAGGGATTTACAGACAAGTGATCAAGATTCAAGAGGAAACCGGGCGGCGGCAAGCCACATCTCCAGAGAGTCAAGAACAAGTCGATCTCAACAAAGCCCTTACAATTTCAAAACTAGGTATGAAATATGCATACTTATTCTTGGGATGATGTTTCTTGAAACAGTGTCCACAAGAACTTTGTGACAGTTGGCATAGAACAAATGCACTGTACAGGAAACATCTGGGTAACTATTTACAAAATACGCAATGACAGAAAATATCATCAGCCACTGTGCTGGAAAATAAATGTAGTGAAGATAAATGTGATCAATTTAAAGGCTAAGGTATCAATTTGTTAGGATGGCAATATTAAGAAATTTGTAGTTTAAGTTTAAATAGAAAAAGCTGCAAATACTATAAACAAAAGTTGGAAAGTGTGCCAAAAGGCAAGAGCCAACAAAGAAAAACATTGTTTAGCATTTCAGTTTCAATGAAGAGACTGCAACTGAATATTTAACCCATCCTTCATTTTTTTCAAACGTCGGTTGCGATTCCATAATTTATTTCTAATACTTCAGGTTTATTGTACTGGAATCATACTCATTAACATCTTATCTATCATACTGTGCCATAAATCTCTTCCCAGTTTCCTACCGGCAACTGAACTATCCCAACCAACAACTAGAGAGCAGTCCTGAGCTACTATCTACCTCATTGAAGGCCCTTGGATTATATTTGTCTTTCTGGACTTTATCTTGCACTAAACGTGATTCCCTTTATCACGTATCTGTACACTGTGGATAGCTTGATTGTAATCATGTACAGTCTTTCCCCTGACCGGTTATCACACAACAAATAGCTTTTCACCGTTGGTACCACAGTTGGTACTCATGCCAATCAACTAAACTAACTAAAAAAACTAAATGCATCCCATAGGAAATGAAACAAATTTGGGCAAATCTAAAAGAACCAACAATCTGGCAGAGGAACAATCTGGTGGAGGAACAATCTAACATCTGTGGATTTAAATAATAGGCAGTTCTCAATGTGGGTATATAACATAAAATCTGTACCGATGTACGAGTGTACAAACAGTCATATCTGGCGATTCTTGCATGCGGTCTCTGTACTATTTCAATACATTTTGTACTAATTGGGGATTGTGCTTGGCAATACTTTACTGAATTGTATGCAAAAAATAACTTTGCTGTACGTCTGTACATGTGACAATAACGAACCATTGATATAATCACTTTTTTTAAACAGGTAGACTTCTGCAAAATGACGTGAGTTATAGGGTCAAAAAGGAGGCAGCAGAATGTTTACGTCAGTCATTTGACCTTCTAACCAAGCTGCTAGGTTCAAAACATCACCTAACAATGGATGTTCAAAGGTATGAAATCTTTGCATTTTATTAGTCATTAACTACATTAAAATCTCTATATCTCACTGCCATTTTTTCCCCCCCATAGGTCACTGAAACAGGCAGAGTTACAAATCCACAAAGATTTTGCATTTTTCAAGAGGCCGGTGATCCCAACATCTGAAAAATCCTCAGGTCTACCATCAACAAAGGAAAATACGCTGACCAGTCCTCGTCTCATTTCCAAAAAGCTTCAAACAACGAAGAATGGTCTTCAGACAGCGGCCAGTTTAAAACCTGCAAAAACAATAGGGGAGACACAAACAGATGTCTGTCCTGCAATACGGGCTGGTGTGAAATGTGAGGACGATGAATCTACTCTGGCACAGGAGGATTTGGACAGTTCAAGTTCTACTTTGAATTTACATATTTGCAAACGCAATTTGCCTCAAAGACCATGTCCGTTAATGGTGCAACAAGGAAGCAAATGTCCAGTTATAAAAAGGAATTCAACTGCATTGGCCAAAAACCATACCCAGGCTGCTTCAGTATTCAAGCCATTAGCTACCAACAAACAAGCTACTTTTGCGCAAGGCATTAGTTCCTTAACACCACCTTCAAGAACCATTCCTTCAGAAAGAAGACTTTGCTTGGCATCGTTCATCCTGGCAGCTTCGAACAGTTCCAGACCTTTGCTGCCCAAAAGACGGACAATAAGAAGGAATAGTGAGATGGCTTGAAAGAAGTTTTGTGCTTCTTTGCTGATGTACATTGCCATAAAGCAGTAGGGTTTGGGTATCCCAGAGCTGCTCTTAGACATACGGATTAGACCAAAGATCTTATAGCGCTATAAGATCTTTGGATTAGACTATTAATGACAGCCACATAGTCAAATTGGAAGATAGAAAAATTGGAAAGTGAGACAGCTAACATCATTCTCAAGTCCTTCTTGGTTCACAAAGCATGTCCCTAAATGTTTTATTCGCTAAGAGTTGAGGATGTTGAATGTTCATGAATAAAGAGCTAAGCCATAAATACAATCTCATCTTTCTTTATTATCAAAACTCACTACAGGGGACACCACAAATTGAGAATCCTAAAGCACAAAGTGAGAGAAGTTTGGCTTTGGTTGCCACCACCGTTATTACTGTGTGCAGGGCGGCACAGTGGTGCAACAATAGAGTTGCTGCCTTACAGCACCAGGGACCAGGGTTTGACCCTGACCGCAGGTGCGGTCTGCACGTAGTTTGTACGTTTTCCCTGTGATCATGTGGGTTTGCCCCGGTGCTCCAGTTTCCTCCTATGTTCGAAAGGTGTACAGATTTGTAGTTTAATGTCTGGTAAAATCATAAATGTGTCCCTAGTGTGTAGGATAGTGCTAGTGTTTGGGGACCACAGGTCAGCACAGACTTGGTGAGCTGAAGGGCCCTTTTCCATGCTGTATCTCTAAAGTTTAAAGTCTATAGAGTACAACTGACAGCTACTCTTGCATGCACTGTACCTTTTCACCTTGTTCACCAGGGGCATTGGGTAAAATATGTTGCAACATAGATGGATAGATAGGTAGATAGATAGGTAGATAGATAGATAGATAGATAGATAGATAGATAGATAGATAGATAGATAGATAGATCCTTTATTGTCATTCAGACCTTTCGGTCTGAACGAAATTATGTTGCCTGCAGTCATACACAGAATCAATAATAACAAAACTTACAATAAACACAAATTAAACATCCACCACAATGAGTTCACCAATCACATCCTCACTGTGATGGAGGAAAAGTCTTAGTCTCCGTCTCTTCCCTCCTTGTTCTCCCTCTGCGCTGAGGCGATCGATCCAGGCCGAAGATGCTGCCCTCCAGTCCAGCGGACCTCCGTGGTGATGTCGCCGCCGCCGAAAGCCGGAACGCTGTCTCCGCTCCGAGACGGCCCGCCACAGCATCAGCTCCGGGCCGCCGCCCCCGCTCCAGGCCGCCGCCCAGCCCCAGGTCCTGCAGTCTCTGCTCCAGGCCACCGCCCCAGCTCCGGGTCCTGCAGTCTCCACTCCAGGTCCCGCAGTCTCTGCTCTGGGCCGCTGCCCCAGCTCCAGGCCGCCGCCCCTGCTCCGGGTCCCGCAGTCGCCGCTCCAGGTCCCGCAGTCTCCGCTCCGGGCCGCCGCCCCAGCTCCGGGTAGTCGCCCCAGCTCTAGGCCGCTGCCCCAGCTCCGGGTCCCGCAGTCTCAGCTCCGAGCCCCGCTGCGTCAGCTCCAGGCCGCTGCCGAAAGCCAGAACGCTGCACCAGCAACTCGGGCCACCGCTGCCTTAGCCCACGAAGATGGCCAGCCTCTCGTTGGTAAGTCCTGGCTGGCTCTGCCTCCGGAGCCTCGGGGTCGGTCGCAGGTTGGAGGCCACCAGCTCCGCCATTAGGCCTCAGCGCAGACGGAGGCAGAGAAGGGGGATACGACACGAAAAAGTTGCATTCCCCTGAAGGAAGAGACAGAAAACATGTTTCACCCCTTCTAACACAACCCAACAAACTAAAACTTAACCAAAACAAGACAAAAAAAACAACAGAAAAAAGTAAAGACAGACGGACTGCAGGCGAGCTGCAGCTGTTAACAGCGCCGCCACTTCCGGAGTGACTTTGGTTAGACGGCATTTGTTGTGCCATGTGTTATTCTGGCCGTCCCATTACAGGAAAGACGTCAAGGCTTTGGAGAGGGTGCAGAAGAGGTTTATCAGTATGCTGCCTGCATTAGTGGATATTTACTATAAGGAGAAGTTGGACACATTTGAATTGTTTTCTCTTGAATGCCGAATGTTGCGGGGAGACATGATAGAAATTTACAAAATTACGAGTGGCAGATTCTCCAGCATTTTTGGCTACCTTTGATTTTTCCAGCATCTGGAACCTTTTTTCCCCAGGGTGGAAATGTTAAAGACCTCAGGAGAGCTGCCGTGTTGCATTGCAGTATCCATTGTGATTCATCCTAATGGAATGAGCTCGTTTTAGATGCCATTATTAATTTTGTCTTCAGGGTCCTGTGGGAGTAAAGCAGGAGTAGGCCTAATTCCTGGAGTGTGTAAGAGATGACATAGTAGTATATACAACTATATATAGTATACTACTACATATGTGTTAAATATTCTACTGCTAGTTGCATATACCACAGTAATATACATCAACATATACCCTAATAGTATAGTATAATATATGTAATAGGATATCTATGTTACTAAAAGTCTGATCTTGACCACTTCCTGTTCTGTATATTGATTTTAGAAAAAACGCTGCCATTTACGGCTGCGATTTTTGGCCATCTTACTCAGAGTCCCCCTCCGCTGCGCAGGACAAGAGAATTTTTCCCATCATTTAAAAGTAAAAGAGTTATTAGTGTTTAAAAAATGTTGAGATTCTCTCTCCTGAAGGCCACGCCCCTTCCGGAGGGACTATAAAACCCGGAAGTGTTGAGTGCCTCAGTCAGTCTCTGCATGATGGGGGAAGCGAGAGGATCACGTCTCTCAGTCTGAGCTGTGAATAACACTGAACACATGTCTACTAAACTGTGAGTGGTTTTACTGACCTGTCAGTGCCCTTAATATGGTTTGAAAATATAGTTTGGAAATGCGAAAGCTGTGTTGCCTTTGATTTGGAAATGCTAGAGCTATGTTGCCTTTGGTTTGGAAATGCTAAAGCTGTGTTGCCTAATTAAAGTTGCCTTGCCTGAATTAAAGTTGCCTTGCCTAATTAAAGTTGCCTTGCCTAATTAAAGTTGCCTTGCCAAGTTAAAGTTGCCTTGCCTAATTAAAGTTGCCTTACCTTCTATATAATTAAAAGTCTAATCTTGACCACTTCCTGTTTGCACTTTATATTCATCATCAGTGCCCCGCTCCCTGCCATGGATGCCCTGCACCACAAATGGTGTCTGAGACGGGCCGGGAAAATCATCAAGGTCCCCTCTCACCCTAACCATGGACTATTTGCCCTTCTCCCATCAGGGAGGCGGTACAGGAGCCTCAGGTCTCGCACAAGCAGGCTGAGGAACAGCTTTTTCAATAACACCATTACACTGCTGAACTCACAGTCCTGTCGCTAGCTATCTTTAGACTCTCCCATTTGTATACATTTATTTGCCTATGTAGACTCTCCCATTTGTATACATTTATTTGCCTATGTACAAGTTTAATTCATCCACAGTCCACACATTGTTAACCAGTATTTTTATTTCTACTATCTTGCACTATGACCAGACGCTAAACTGCATTTCGTTGTACCTGTACTCGTGTTTGTGCAATGACAATAAAGTTGAATTGAATTGAATATTAATTTTAGAAAGAAACGCTACCCGTACGCCTGTAATTTTTGGCCATCTTACTCAGAGTCCCCTTCCGCTCATCGGGTGCCGAGGATTTTTCCCATCTATGAAAAATAAAAGAGTTATTAGTGTTTAAAAAATGTTGAGATTCTCTCTCCTGTCAATCATGCCACGAAGGTCACAACCCTACTGGTGAGAGGGGGGAGGGACTATAAAACCCAGAAGTGTGGGCGTGGCTCAGTCTCTGCAAGATGGAGAGGTCATGACTCGCTGTCTTTAGTGGCCTTGCACCCTGCTTGAAGTGGTAAGAAACTGCACTTTAATTTGGTGGCCATGCATCCTGCTTGAAGTGGAATTTCAAGGAATAGCCGTGAGTCAACTGCCAGCCCACCAGCCGTGAGTGACTGAGCTGCCAGCACAACAGGCTTGAGTGACTGAGCCGCAAGCGCAAGGATCCATTTGGCCCACAATGTCCATTCTGGAAACCAGTCCCTTCAGCCTACAACACCCATACTGATGCTTCAGAAAACGCCCCCACCCCCCACTGGCCACCAATATTGGAATTGGTGGAGAGGTGGAACATTGAGTTAGGGGACCAGCCCTCCCATGTGATGCTGGGACCCAACTATAAATATTTATAATTTATAAGAGATAGTATTCTACATGGAATGTACTACAGGGTTGGTGTATTTAAGAAGCTTTTGGATAGGCATATGAATATGGAGAGAATGGAGGGATATGGAGAAAGGATTAGTTTAGTTTGGCATCATGTTCGGCACAAACTGTGCTGTACTATTCTATGCTTTATCATTATGTTCAGGAACCATTGAGGGATCAGGCTATTTTGGACCACGCATTGTGTAACAAGAAAGTGTTAATTGATAATCTGGAGCCTTTAGGGATCATTGATTATGATAAGAATTGTATGTAAAGATTCTGTGATTTAGTTTTGACGTGACAGTGGGCTTTTAGGATGCTCTGTAGCTGCTCAGTAACAATCCTTGACTCACACTCCCTTGAGGGAACATATCATTCTGGAGTCACGTCTGTAGCCACAGAAAACTGTGCTAGTTGAGCATGGTGGCACAGCGGTAAAGCTGCTGCCTTACAGCGCTAGAGACCCGGGTTCAATCGTGACTACGGGTGCTGTCGGTATGGAGTTTGTATGTTCTCCCTGTGACTGCGTGGATTTTCTCTGGGTGCTCTGGTTTTCTCCCTCACTCCAAAGACGTACAGATTTGATGGTTAATTGAATTTGGTAAAAAAAATGTAAATTGTCCCTAGTATGTAGGATTGGGCTAGTGTATGGGTATCGCTGGTTGGCATGGACTCAGTGGGCCGAAGGGCCTGTTTCCACGCTGTATCTCAAAAGTCTAAAAGAAAAACTTGCCTGTCCATGTTTCCCCAATGACTTTAACTCATTCACTTCTTCCCTGCCTGCCGTATTGCACCACTCACCACAGTGCCATGCTGTGAATGATGCAATATGAGGAAATAAGATATACTTCAGAAATATTTACATAAAATTATATCAAATGCATAAGATAACACTGTAGTCAATTTTGGGGAAAAAAACATGACACTCAACACCATTCTAAAGGGAAAATATGTTAGTAAGTAACATTGAGTGTGAGGACTTCACACTACCTGCCTACTCCTCTTAGTCTGCTTCACTCTGGCCCTGTTCCAACTGAACCTGCAATAGGAGCCTTCCTATCCATGAAGTTCTCAGCCTCACTGATCAAGATTCCCAGCAAGCCGCGGCCAAACCCACCAGCAGGCCCGGCTCCCCTCCCGCCCACCGTGGATTGGAG
Organism: Leucoraja erinaceus; assembly: GCF_028641065.1. NCBI lineage: Eukaryota > Metazoa > Chordata > Chondrichthyes > Rajiformes > Rajidae > Leucoraja > Leucoraja erinaceus. The sequence goes on along the minus strand of NC_073395.1, from coordinate 22,408,788 downwards.
CCTCGCTTGCCGAAGACGGGCTCGCCCATTGTAGACTCAGGGTTCGCTCACCGAGGACGGGGGGACCCGCCCGGTAGGCCCGGCTCACCCGCCGCGGACTGAGGCCATGTGGCTGTCAGGCTGTAACCTGTCGAGTGGAGCCACCGACGTTAACGAACACGGGGCCGCGCGACCCGCCTGGAGTGGGTCCAAGGCTCATCTCCCGCTCGCCCACGAAGACCAGGGACGAGAAGGAGGAGAGAGTCGGCGACACCGACGGACACTGGACAAAGGGCTGGTCGGAGGGGATCCGGAGTGACTGGGTGGGTGGAGAGACCTGACTGTCCCCAACTCTGCTGCAGCTGACGCGGAAGTATGTCCGCTGCCCGGAGCTGCGGCCCCGCTCAACCTAACCTCGTGTGTGGGCGCTGCCGACCCACAGCCCATGACAGTGCAGCTGCACAGGGGGAGGGTGGGTGGAGGGTGGTGGCCGGACAATGCTGACCCCGGGGGGAGAGTGGGGGCTGTACCGAGGGATGCGCTCCTTCGGCCGCTTACACCTTGGTGCTCGGTATCAGAGCAAAAAATAATAGAGCATTTGGTTCAGAGCGCTCAGTCACCCTCCACAATTATTTACAGCGCAAAAATTGGCCATTTTGGCGGTTTTTAACAGGTAAGAAAGTACTGTTTTGTGTGTTAACAGTGTGTGCCGGAAGCTGCCATGTCCTCTAGATGGATTGAGCTGCTCCGTGCGTCACGCCCTTTGACCGATGACCTTACGTGCAACCCCCCTATTGTACAGGAGGTGCATTCCACTTGGCAGAGCTGTTCTCTGCCACACCTCACCTCACCCTTACGAACAACCTATGAACTGTAAATGTCAGGGAAGATTCTCTCCATACACCCGCCCAACGCAGCAATGTCGCCCTGTGGAATCCTCCCACCTATTCTCCCCACCTCAACCAAGACTGCCTCATTGACCAAAACTTCTCTGTAGACTGTTCGTGTCCTTAGCTGGGAACAGTGCCAACAGCGCTGAGGCATTCATTATTGACTTATCCACTGTTTAATGTAGATCACTGATATGTAATTCAGAAAAATCACAGAAATATTTGCACAAAATTTATTTCAAAAACATAAGACGATAATACTATTTGTACAAAATGTTCCAGCGATTACAACCCATTTCAACTCTATTATATGTTGGAGGTACTCAGATAGCACAGGAGTTTCTCTCACCTTTGATATTCATCTGAATGTTTAGAGTGTGTGGACAAATTGGAAAAATCATAATGAAATTAAACTTGTCAGACCTAAAAATCACGTAAAATTAATATCATTAGCTCATTTTTAGTCAGAGTACCTCTCAATAATTTGGCATTACTTTATCTGAAATAATCTAAATGAAGAAGCCAAGGTTACATGGAATTTATATATTGTTACAACTTGGATTTTTAATAATTGATTCTGCTGGGAATGTACAGTTCAATGTTGGGCGGCACAGTGGTAGAGTTGCTGTCCTACAGTGCCAGAGACCCGGGCTCGATCCTGACTACTCTTTGGAGTGTGGGTGGAAACCAGAGCACCTGGAGAAAACCCAGGCAGTCACAAGGAGAATGTGCAAACTCTGTACAGATAGAACCCATTGTCAGGATTGATCCTGGGTCGTTGGCGCTGTAAGGCAGCAACTCTACCACTGTGCCACCTGATGTAAAAGGCATTGATTAATAGACAATAGGTGCAGAAGTAGGCCGTCTGGCCCTTCGAGCCAATTATTGGAGTGTGGAGGAATTCAAGATAATTCTGAAGAATAAGAAAGTGGTTAGTTGGCTTAAGGATGGGAAACGTAAAATGGTTAGGATAGGTGTAAATATTGATTGAGGTGCAATTCAGTGATAGAGCTACATGTGTTTCTAGTTTATATACAAGATGCTGGATCATATAATGAGTACAAGGTAGTCAAATACTGAGATGATATCAAACTACAGGGGGCAGTGGAATTGGGGGAACCAGTTGAGAAATTACACTAGTCTGATAAAAGAGCACAACAAAGATACTTGAACTGGATGGATTCAAGCAGGATATTGTGGATTCTTTTCAACTTACTAAGTGTGTGATTACAGGGTGTGGCCCCATGTAAAAGAACAGGGTGTGGCCCCCTGCCAATAGAAATATTATTCATTACCCATGAGTAGTTAACATTTTAATGTTTTAAATATGGTTACTAAAGCCCACTGGCCAATACATCTCCCTCATACAACAATTATTTTAGAGATTTGGCATGTAAACATGCCCTTTGGCCCATCAAGTCCACATCACACCAAGATATGTTATTCCACTATCTCATCCACTCCCTTACACATTATAGTCAATTTACAGAGGCCACTTAACCTGCACGCCTGCATGTGTTTGGGATGTGGGATGAAACCAGAGCATCCAGAAGAAACCCATGAGCTCAAAAGGAGAACGTGCACACTCCATGCAGACAGTACCTGAGGTCAGGATCGAACCCTGATCCCTGGCACTGTGAGGCAGCAGCTCTACCAGCTGAACCACTGTGCTGCCCTAAGGGACTTTTAGATTGACACATGGATATGCCATGGAGAGACTGGAGGGGTGTGGGTCACATGCATGCAGAGAAGGTTACGTTAACATGGCATCATGTTCAGCACTGACATTGTGGGCCGAAGGGCCTTTTCTTATGTTGTACTGTTCTATGTTCTTGCAACGTCAATGAACAATACCAGTTTGAAGAAGGGTGTCGACCCGAAACATCACCAATCCATGTTCTCCAGAGATGTTGCCTAACCTGCTGAGTTACTTGAGCACTTTGTGTCCTTTTGTGTATTAACGAGCATCTGCAGTTTTTTTTTTTTACATTTTTACCTGCTCAATTCCCATCTAATATTGAAAGTTGAAAAACTAACTTTCAAAATTAGTATCTTAAATTGATGGTAAAAAAAAGATGGAAATTAAAATGGAGTCTAATATCCTAATAATCTTAATACCCTTCCTATTCTAACCACAAATTGCTGGAATGACTCGGCAGGTCAGACAGCATCTATGGAGAGGAATAGACAGGTAACATTTCACCCGAATAATGCGGAGATCTTTGTAACAATTTCCCTGAATTATTCAAATTACAGTCAGTCTGTAGAAGGGCCCTGACCTAAAACGTCACCCATCATTTTTTTCCAGGGATGCTACCTGTTCCGCTGAGTTACTCCAGCACGTTATGCATATCTACCTTTCTCAGGGTGATTCTTGGCATTTGTGGTCGATTTTAAATTTGCACAGTTAAGGGCATGAAGTCATACAGCGTGAAAACAGACCCTTCGGCCCAACCTGCCCCATTACGTCGACCAACATGCCCAATCTACACTAATCACACCTGCCTGGTTTTAGCCCATATCCCTTTAAACCTATCCTATCCATGTACCTGTTAAAATATTTCTTAAATGTTGTTAAAGTACCTGCCCCAGCTACCTCCTTTAAAAAAAAAATCAAAATAAACTTTATTCAGAATAAAAAATGTTGAAAACAAGAAGGGTGCATAAATTCAGCCGACTGACAGCTATACATACATTCATTAGCGTTGTATTTAGTTGTGCTCACGGAAATATCATTATACCCAGCATCCTTGCCACTCATGTGGCCCCCTGGGGTGATATCCCTTCCCTTGTTTGAGGGGTATCTCCACCACACCCTGCACCCCAATTTCCAGCAGCAGTAGGACACTGGACTGTGGTCCTCCCCCATAGAGCCTTGGCCGCATCAAGCACAAAGTCTCAAGCCCAAAGCAGGGGAATCGAGAACCAGTGGACATAGGTTTAAGGTGAGGTGGGGGGATTTAATAGGAACCTGAGGGGTAACATTTTTACACAAAGGGTGGTGGGTGTACAGTGTCGGAAGAGGTAGTTAAGGCAGGTATGATTGCAGCGTTTAAGAAACATTTAAACAGGTACCTGTCTAAAGGTACCCGACCCTGGATGACTTGCCCTATGTCCCCTGGTTCTCAATTCCCCCTCTGGGCAAATGTCACCTATTCATGAACAGCTTCTCCACAGCCATCAGGTTATTAAACACAACCTCCAAATAGGCTGTGAACTACATAGAGTTGGGGGCATTGGTTTTGTCTTTTTGCACTATTATTGTTTGTTTATGTGTGTATATATGGGTCCTGACCTTTTTTCTCTCGTTCATTATATTGCTTACAGAATACTATATTGACACATTCTGTTGTGCTGCTGAAAGGGAGAATTTAAAAAAATGCTCTGTCTGGGACATATGACCATACAACACTCTCGACTATTCCTTCTCTCCAGAGATGCTGCATGACCCGCTGAGTTACTCCAGCATTCTGTGTCTATCTTCGGAGTTAAACCGGCATCTGCAGTTCCCTCCTACACTGTGCGTTTGCCTATTATTTTCCTCTCATGACATTAGGTGGTAGTTTGGGCCATGATCTTTGGTTTGGGCATTGATACAGTGCAGGAGACTTAGCGACGTGGGCGTGGGACCCTCCCACTGCTTGGGATGGGACTGGATGTGGGTTTTGTGGCAGGGAAGTGACGACAGGCGGGTTGTAGCGGCGAGTGTGAGTGTTGCTGAACGTGAGTGTTGCTCGGCTCCAAGCGAGGACGGCTTCAGGACACGGGCCGCGCCGGGATATCAACATCAACATCAACACACACACACCTCCCAGAAGATGACCACTCGGACGCTGGCGAGCAGGGTGGTGAGAAGAGGCTTCCTCCCCTGGACTGACACTCCTTCTCCTCCACCGCTGGGCAGGTGTGGCCGGGCTTGGCTGCCCGTCACCCGCTCTGTATGCGGTTCCCCGTGTCTCCAGCCCTTGTCCCGGCGCCGGACCGCCGCAGTACCGGCGCTACAACGGGCTCCCTACACCGACAGCGCCGCCGGCACTCGCAGCTACCTCTGGTCTCTGTACAACGAGACCAAGAAAGGTAAGAGCTCTCGACACCCACACCCCTAACTGCACGCTGCTTGTGTGATTCACATCCTCTAAAGCTCCTGAATCTGTCGGAACGTGGCTTTCAAGCTTCTGTATCATCTGCCCAGTTGGAGAAGAGGGAAAACCGGGTGTAAATGGTCTTTGATTATGTTGGTTGCTGTCCCGGGGTAGTGTGCAGTATAAATGGAGCCCATCGAGGGGGAGGGGATGATTTATGTGATAGATTGGACCACATCCACAACTCTGCAATTTCTTCAAGATACAAGAGAGTTTATTTTCATGTGTCCCAGATAGGACAATGACATTCTTGCTTTGCTTCAGCACAACAGAATATAGTTGGCATAAATAAATACAGAACAGAACTGATCAATGTGACCATATACCAATGAATATATATATATATACACACACATAAATAAACAGATAAAGTGCAATGGGCTATTAATGATCAGAGTTTTGTTTGAGTTGAGTTAAATAGCCTGATGGCTGTGGGGAAGAATCTATTTCTGAACCTGGATGTTGCAGATTTCAGGCCCCTGTACCTTCTACCTGAAGGCAGCAGGGAGATGAGTGAGTGGCCAGGATGGTGTGGGTCCTTGATGATGCTATCAGCCTTTTTGAGGCAGCGGCTGTGATAGATCCCCTCGATGCTGTCTTGTGCTAAACATTCTGCCAAAGCAAGTTGTGATGCACCACGATAGGATATTTTCTTCGAAGTGTATAGAAATTAAGAGTGACTGGAGATATGCAGAATTTCCGTCTGAGGAAGTAGAGGCCTCGGTGCGTTTTTTTGTCCCTATCTTTGATATGGTGGAACATGGACTAAATTGCTAGTGATATTTATGCCCAGGAACTTGAAGCTCTCAAACATCTCCACTTCAGTTTCATTGAGGCAGACTGGTGTGTGTGTATATCTTCCCAATTCCTGAAGTCGATGGCCTACTCCCTCATCTCGTTGACTTTGAGGGACAGATTGTTGCTTGTTACCAAGTTCTCTATCCCCTTGTGTGGGAAGGAAATGCACATGCTGATTTAAACCAAGGATAGACACAAAAAGTTGGAGCAACTCAGCCGGTCAGGCAGCATCTCTGGAGAGAAGGAATGGGTGATGTTTCGGGTCGAGAAGTCTGAAGAATGGTCTCGACCCAAAACCTCACTCATTCCTTCTCTCCAGAGATGCTGCCTGACCAGCTGAGTTACTCCAACATTTTGTGTCTCTCTATCCCCTTTCTGTACTCCGTCTTAACATTGTTCAAGATCAGGCCCACCACAATGGTGGCATCTGCAAACTTGCACATGAAGTGCAATTTTGGCTCGCAGTCATAAGTGTATAAATAGTATAGGTAAGGGACAAAGAACGCATCCTTACGGGGCACAGGTGTTGAGAATTATCATGGAGGATATTGCTTGGTCTATGGGTTAGGACATTGGGGATCTGGTGGCAAAGAGGGGTGCTGACTGCTGACCCGTAGGTTCAGGAGTTTGTCGATGAGTTTGGTTGGGATTAAGATGTTGAAGGCCGAGTTATGGTCAATAAATAGGGGGGTGGGGGGGGGGAAGGATGACGGTTGACGAAGGGGCAAGAATGTGAGAGGGGATAAAGTTGGAAAAGAGAGGAGGGAGTGGGACACCACCTGGCGAGTGATGGGTGGATACAGGTGAGGGGGGTAAGGGGTTGATTGGCAGATGTGTGGAGTAGTGGCAAAGGCTAGAGATGAAAAGGAGGCTAAAAGGGTGTTGGATGAGGAGAGAATGAGGAGTGAAATGTAAAGGCAAAGGGAGGGATCCGGGTGCATTCCCTACACAGATGCTGCCTGATCCACTGAGTTCCACCAGCACTTGGTGTTTTTGCTCAAGATCCCAGCATCTGTATTTTTTTTGCGCCACCCTTGTACGCCGACTGACACGGGGATTTTCTGGACTTTTGGATATTGTGCATGGGTTAGATCCGACCTTTGGTGCTGTCTGTGTAGAGTTTGCGCTTTCTTCCGGTGACCTCGTGGGTTTCTCTGGGTGCTCTGATTTCCTTCCACACTCCAAAATTGTGCCGATCTCTGAAAATTACCCCTGGTGTGTCGGGAGTGGATGAGAATGTGGGATAACTTAGAACTAGTGTGAACGGGTGATCAGTGGTCGGTATGGACTCAATGGGCCGAGGGGCCTGTTTCCATGCTGTACAAGAGTACATAAACAAAAATAGACAAATCTGGCGATTTCCTGAGTGTAAACTATTATAACCTATTTTGATCTTTGCCAGAGTGCTATCGTAGTTATAAGGGTGACTGGGTTTAACTGTTTGTGGAAGATGATCTTATCTTTAAAACTCTAATATAGTTGGTTCCATACTGATTCATGTGACAGATGACTTTCCATTTATAGAGGGGATGTCAACATGATATGCAAGGTACTTGATCCTTGGAGTTGATGATTACCGATCAGGTTCCATTTGGGCAACATATCTCTTTGCTTGTAGTCTTCTCCACTGCTGCTGAGAAAGGAATGGAGCTATATTACTAATCTAAAAATTGAAGGATTAATGTCAGGTACAAAAAAGCATGGGATAAAATGCAACTGGTAAGGCCTTTAGAATTGTAATTGGAATGCTGATATTTTAGGGGTCACACTTTGTCAAGTCATAGTAGAGTCATACTGCACGGAAACAGGCCCTTCTGCTCAACTTACCCATGCCGACCAAGATGCCCCATCTACACTAGTCCCACATGCCCACGGTTTGCCTGATATCCCTCTAAACCTTTCTTATCCATGTACCTGTGCAAATGGCATTTAAATAGTTCAACTGCATCCTTTGGCAGTTTGATTCATATACTCGCCACCCACTGTGTGAAAGGTTACCCCTCAGGAACCTATTAAATCCTGTCCCACTCACCTTAAAGAAATATCGCCTGGTTCTTTATTCTCCTATTCTTTATTCCCCGTCTCTCATGGTCTTGTACACCTCTATAGGCTCACTCCTTAGCTTCCTGTGCAAGGAATGGAGTCCTAGCCTGTACAACCTCTCCCAAAAGTTCAGGCCCTCGTGTCCTGGCAACAGATAAGAATAACTGAATTGGAAAAGCATTTAGTTTATACATGTTGTTAAGCTGGAAAGGCTGCAGAGAACATTTACAAGGATGTTGCCAGGACTTAAAGGGCTGATCTTCAGGGAGAGATTGGGCAGTCTCGGGCTCAGAGTGCAGGAGTCTGAAAGGTAATCTTATAGAGGTGTATAAAATCATGAAGGGAATAGTTTGGGTAAATGCACAGAATTTTTTACCCAGGGCAGGCGAATCAAAAACAAATGGGCATATGTTTAAGGTGAGAGGGGCAAGATTTAATACAAACCTGAGGGGCAACCATTTCAAACCGAGGGTGGTGGGTATGTGGAATGAGCTGCCAGAGGAGGTCGTTGAGGTAGGTACTATAACAGCATTTAAAAAGCATTTGGATTATTCCATGGAGAGAAACAGTTTAGAGAGATAAGGGCTAAACATGGGCAGGTGTGACTGGCTTAGATTAGGCATCTTGGTCAGCATTGACTTGTCATGGTTCTGTGATTCTATATTCAATACAAATAATTGAATGAACAGATTTAAGCCATCCAGCTGGCACAGTTGTGTTTATATGCACACAAGTTTCCTTCTCCCTTATTTTTCTTGCGTGCATTTGGTCAGAGGATGTGGAAATTGGTTGATGATTCAATGGTAGTTTATTGTCCCATGTAGAGAGGAACAGTGAAATTCTTTTTTTTGCATTCAGTTCAATAACAATTGTTGGCTGGGCAATAGTTATTGTAGTAGAGTTGCATTTAATAACTGCAACATCTCATTTTCTCTGCAGCATGTTAGTGAGCAGGTTTGCAATTACAATATTCATATCTTTTTATGGCTTCTGTCTGAAGCTATCTGTGTATCCAGATTTAATCAATGGACTCCCCAATGCTTAGTTTAGTTTAATATTTTCACATGTACCGAGGTACAGTGAAAAGCTTTGTATTTGCGTGCTATCCAATCAGCGGAAAGACTGTACATGATTACAATCAAGCCACCCACAGTGTACAGATATAGGATCAAGGGAATAACGCTCAGTGTAAGATGAAGTCCAGAAAAGACTGATTAAAAATAATTACTATCTCATATCTCACTCTTGCATTTCTCTAGCTCCCCTTTAATCCATCAGTTCAAACACTGTTTTCTCTTTATTCCTGATCACTTGTTTGGTTTAGAGATACAGCTTGGAAACAGGGCCTTAAACCCACCAAATCCACGCTAACCCGCTCATACTAGTTCTACATGATCCCACTTTCACATACACTCCCTACACACTTGGGGCAATTTACAGAGGATCGATTAACCTAAAAACCCCAATGTCTTTGGAACGTGGGTGGAAAAGGGAGCAACCGGAGGAAACTACGCAGTCACAGGGAGAATGTTCAAACTCCACACAGACAGCACCCGAGGCTGGGATCGAACCTGGGTCTCTGGCACTGTGAGGCAACGGCTCTACCAGCAGCGCTACTGTGCTGTCCTTGGATTCCCTCATGTTCCACCGAAACACCAAAGGCAAGGAAATGGGAGCAGGAATAGGCCATTCGGCCCTTCAAGCTTGCCCTGTGATTCAGTGCAATCATGGCTGATCTACCCAAGGCCAGCCCTGCCCTGTGTCAATCCTTCTAGTCCTCACCTGCCCTCCCCAACTCCCCCCCCCACCTTTCAAAAATGCATCTATCTACACTTTAAGTAGTTTTAAGGTGAGGACTAGAGTTTTAATGATTTACAAAAAAACAGGAGGAACAATTTTGTCATGTTGAGGGAAGGTTTAATGGAAGATAGACACAAAATGCTGGAGTAGCTCAGTGGGACAGGCAGCATCTCTGGAGAAAAGGAATAAGTGACGTTTCGGGTCGAGACCCTTCTCAGCTTTAATGGAGATGAGGGGGCACAAGTATTTTTTACACAGAAGGTGGTTGGGGCCGGGAATGCGTATCCAGGGATGGTGGTGGAGGCAGATATGATGGAGACGTTTAAGAAGCTTTTGGATCGGCACAGAAGTGAAGAGAATAGAGGGATCTGGATCATTTACAGGCAGAGCAGATCAGTTTACCTTGGCACCATGTTTGACACAGACATTGTGCTGCACTGTTCCGGTGCTGAACTCTTCTGTGTTCTATGAGGGCAGTGTTTATATGGAACAAACAGCCAGAGGAAGCTGTAGAGGCAGCTGCAATAGCAATGTTTCAAAGAAATTTAAACAAATATGTAGCGAGGAAAGGTTATTGGAGACAATGCAGACAATGGGGCTCGCCCAGTACTAAAAGTACTGGCTGGCATGGACGTGTTGGGCCCAGGGGCCTGTTTCTGTGCCCTATGACTCTTACTATACTCACCGATAATTTACAGTGCCCAATTAATCTATCATGTGTAAGAACGTGGAAAGAAACTGGAGCACCCAGGGGCACCCCACTCCATCGCAGGTCAGAACATGCAAACTCCACACAGACCGTACCGGAGATCAGGAACGGACCCCAACCGCTGGAGATGTGAAGCTGTGGCTCATCTTTACGGAGACCTTCTGAGTTAGAGTTTAGTTTATGTTTATTAGTTATTTATTTAGTTATGACAGTACATTTATTGTCATATGTACTGAGGTACAGTGAAAAGCTTTTGTTGCGTGCTAACCAGTCAGCGGAAAGACTAAACATGATTACAATCGCGCCTTCCACAGTGTACAGATAAAGGGAATAATGTTTAGGGCAAGATAAAGTCCAGTAAAATCCAATCAAACATAGTCCAAGGGTCTCCAATGAATTAGATATTAGTTCAGGACTGCTCGCTAGTTGTTGGTAGGACGGTTCAGTTTGCCTGAATCTGCTTCCATGCTGAAGCTACCGTGTACCGCATAGCTCTTCCTGAGCCCATCACGGACCGCCAGGGCTTGGGAGGTGAATTCGCCGATTACTGACTGTCTGACTGTTCCCTTCACCTTCCCCCGCTGTCATCTTGGAATAATTCTGTACACACTGCGGGAGGAACTCAATGAGTCGGCAGCATCTTTTATTAGAAATGGACAGGCGATATTGATTTGGGCCAATTCATCTATTGTGGTGGGCTGAGCCATTTTGGTATCGAACCGTCGTTGACTCGAATTCTCGCGTGGATTGGGCATGATCTGGGCTGACCAATCACGCGATCAGGAGGGTGGGCCGTCGTGGGGTTAGAGAACAATGGATTTAACGGTTGGAGTTTTAATAGTTAAATATTAACTTGATGTGAGCGACGGGGCTGTATCGGTTAATTATTAAACAGAGTGTTTACACAATGCGTGGACCTCTACAGTGGTGACCCTGACGATCCAAAACTGCCTATTTTGGATTTTATCATGTTTGCAGCCAACAACCCAGACCAGCAGAACGCAGTTTTGATCAAACTGCCCACTTTCTGGATATCACAACCCCGCACGTGGTTTGAACAGGCTGAAGCCCAGTTCCACATTCCTTTAACTACCAGATTGTTAATTTGATATGAGAATTTGGAAGGTGGTGGGTGCCTGGAATGTGTCTGCAGGTGTGGTGGCGGAGGCAGATACAATACTGCCGTTTGAGAGGCTTTAAAGATAGGCACAAGGCTATGCGGGGAATGGAGGGATGTGGGTCACGTGCAGGCGGAGATGCGTTCATCTTGATATCATGTTCTGCATGGACATTGTGGGCCATATGGTTAATTTCTGTGCTGCACTGTTTAATGTTATTATTAGACCTTAGACGAATCGCATGGAAACAGACCCATCGGTCCACCTTTTGTCCACACCGACCAGCGATCACCCCGTACACTAACACTATCCTACACACTAGGGACAATTTACAGAAGCCAATTAACCTACAAACATTTGGAGCGTGGGAGGAAATCGGAGCAGCTGGACAAAACCCACGTGGTCATGGGGAGAACGTACAAACTCTGTACAGACAGCACCATTAGTCAGGGTCTAATCTGGGTCTCTGCCGCTGTAAACAACAACTCTTACCGCTGTGCCACTGTGCCGCCCAGTGTTCTGAATGATTATTGAGAGCCATATTGATAACTATCTTGTATCCTCACTTTCACAGATCTGAGTTTCCCAGCGAGATCCAATTACCTTAACCCAGACGGGATCTTTGCCAACAATGAGGTTTGCCTCTCGGACATTGAGATTTATGGCTTTGACTATGACTACACTCTAGCTTTTTACTCCAGCAACCTGCACACTTTAATCTTCAACACTGCTCGAGAAATCCTCATTGAACAACATAATGTGAGTACCAATGCCTTGAGCACATCCGTTCACTTACACTTTGAGTGGCCATAACGATTATCCTATTATCATTTCATTGAATTATGACACCAGAGATTGCAGATGCGAGATGTGTCCCACCCTGGCCATTCCTCCTTCTCCCTGCTCTCAACTGGCAGAAGATTCAGACGTTGAATGCGTTCACCTCCAAACTCAGGAACAGCTTCTTCCCCTCTGTTATCAGGCTTTTGAACACTCCTTCCATAAGCTAAGGTACTGTCTGATTCACCATTGCTGACATTGAACTTTGTCTATGGAACTGATGTGCTACAATGCTGAGAACTATATTCTGCACTGTATCTTCCCCATTGCCCTATTCATTGTACTTGAGTTTGTATTGATTATATTTACTTATGGTATATCTGATCTGTTTGGAGAGCATGCAGAACAAAGCTTTTCACTGTACCTCGGTGCCAAGGCTGAAGTGCCCAGTGTGCTATTGACTGTCCCATCAGAAGTGCTGTCTCTTGCATGAGTCAACAGTGACTTGACTTCAGAACTGCTATATTGGTTGCATAAGGCATCAAGAGATTCTATGGATGCTGACGGTGGTGCCAAAGTACAAGTTTATATTGTTGTAGTCTCAGTTTAACCATCAAGTCGCAACCCAAATCCGTTTTGTTTGCCTTAACTATTGGGATCCCTTTTAAAATGTTAAACTTCAACTATTTGGAGGAAAAACATGGGTACAATTCCACGTTTTTTTGTGCTCTAGATTCCAGTGTCTGCTAATTTTTGGGGCGGCACAGTGGCGAGTGTCTCCAAACTTCTGAATTCTCTGGGGTGGAACCCTCTCCAAGACAGACGTGAAGCTCACCGTTTGACCTGTTTTTACAAAATGTTAAATGGTCAGCTCGACATAGATTACAAGACCTACACTAAACCCAAACCAATTAGGAGCAGACAAGGGCATTCGATCCAATTTGTGATCCCAGCTACAAAGACAGATGTATACAGCAATTCATTCTTCCCCCACACAATTAAAGCATGGAATAATCTCCACCCTACTATAGTTACCCAACCAGATGCAACTAAATTTAAAGTAGCTCTTTCTTCCCAATAACCCTTTCTGGCTTAAGTCCTCCCTCCACCACCTCCAGTTTAAATTCCATTTGGAATATTTTGGAGGACCAAGAAACCAAGAACCAAGGGTCTCCAATGAGGTAGATGGGAAGGAAGGACCTACAGGATATTGTTGCTGCCTTACAGCGGCAGTGGCTCGAATTCAATCCTGACTATGGGTGCTGTCTGTACGGATGTTTGCACGTTCTCCCTGTGACCGTGTGGCTTTTCCTCAGCTTATCTGGCTTCCTCCCGCATTCCAAAGACATACAGGTCTGTGGGTTAATTGGCTACGGTTTAAATTGTCCCTAGTGTGTGTGATAGTGTTAGTGTGTGGGGTGATCGCTGGTCGGCGTGGACTCAGTGGGCCCAGGGGCCTGTTTCCGTGGTGTATCTTTAAACTAAACTAAAAATACCTGCAGTCTCCCCTGACTCCAGTAACTTTTCTCTCTCCCTTTCCCATGGTTTGTTGCCAAAGTCATGTCCGGTGCTTAATATTTCATCGCGGTGTTTAGTTGCCCTGGACACCAGCTTCAGGAGGGTGCCTGTCTGACCATCGGAAGTGAACAGTCCCTCCACGTCCAAACCCCCCACAACCCTCGTTCCCACACGTCCACTCTGTATACAGTTGTCACTCAATTACATGTCACAAAAGAATTTTACACTTTCTTTTTCTCTTGCATTAAACCTTTGGGTGGATGAATTTTGAAACAGCGTCCAGCTATTTTACAGTGTCCATTTGATAATAATGATATTGCCTGATTTTGTCATGTAGGCTTCGATTCATAGATTGTCCGTCTTAGGTGTACATTTCAATCGAATATTAACATGATTTGTGGCCTCAGGGAAACAAAAGCTAGCTACTTATTTCAGAGCCTTGATTGACCAACATCCCAAGACTATTCTGTCCACAATAAAATCATTGTTCCTTGAGTGAGTTTCACAAACTTGATGGAAAAACAAATGAGAACCAGAATTCTTATACATCGGCGATACCAAACGTAGACTGGTTTCTCGTGCATTGGGCAACCGTTTCTGAACACCTTCGCTCAGTCTGCCTGGACCTGCCTGATCTCTCAGTTGCTAAACACTTTAATTCCCCTTCCAATTCCCACACTAACCTTTCTGTCCTAGGTCTCCTCCATTGTCAGAGTGAGGCCAAACGCAAATTGGAGGAACAGCATCCCATATTTTGCTTGGGCAGCTTACAACCCAGGGGTGTGAACATTGATTTTTCTGACTTCTAGTAACCCCTGCATTCCCCCTCGCTCCATCCCCCAACCCCACCCAACTCACACCAGCTTGCATTCTCACCAACAATGGCCTGTTTCCTTCATCATTGTTGCTTTCTTGCATATCTTTCATTCATTTGTTCTATATCTCTCTACATTATCGTCTATATCTCTCGTTTCCCTTTCCCGTGACTTTCAGTTTGAAGAAGGGTCTCAACCCAAAACGTCACCCATTCCTTCTCTCCAGGGATGCTGCCTGTCCCGCTGAGTCACTTCAGCTTTTTGTGTCGACATGGTGATGAATGCTTTTGAGTTTGCCTATGGAGCATGCAGATACCATTCTGAGCAGATACTAGGAATAGCTGGCGGCACGGTGGCACAGCGGAAGAGTTGGAGACAACAGGTGCTGTCCTTGTCACCGCATGGGTTTTCTCCGGGTGCTCTGGCTTCCTCCCACACTCCAAAGACGTGCAGGTTTGTAGGTTAATTGGCTTTGGTAAAAAGTCCCCAGTGTGTAGGATAGTGCTATTGTACAGGGATCGCGATTCTGCACGGACTCGGTGGGCAAAGGGCCTCTTTCCGTGCTGTATCTCTAAACTAACCTGCAGATGCTGGTCTACAAACAAAGGCACAAAATGCTTTCTTAAGACGGCTGGCATCGTCTCAGGAGAACATGGATGGTGTATGAGCCTTCTTCAGACTGATTGTGGTGTTGGGAGGATTGATTGGGATAAAGCTGGAAGAGAGGAGGAGGCACGGGAGATAAGCCTGGCAAGTGATAGGTGGACACGGGAGGGAGGTTTTGAAAGGCAGATGCTTGGACGACGGCCAGAGATCAAAAGACACTGTGTGATAAGGATAGAAGAGGTAAAGAGGTGAGTTAAAGGATGATAATAGCATGCGGGAATTGCTTGTCGGTATGGACTTGATGGGCCGAATGGCCTGTTTCCACCCTGTATCTCTAAACTAAAGATAGACGATAGACGCAAAAAGCTGGAATAACTCAGCAAGGCAGGCAGCATCTCTGGAGAGAAGGAATGTGTCACCCCTTCCTATCCAGAGATCCTGCCTGTCCTGCTGAGTTACTTCAGCAATTTGTGTCTATCTTCTGTACAAAACCAACATCTGCAGTTCCTTCCTAAACTAAACTAAAGTTCAGGCTGAAGTCCACCTGAATACAGAACTATTAGCTTTGGAGAGCTGGCCTGAAGGTCATTTTTAATCTGGCCACCTGACGAGATAAGATTAGTGTTGGGTCAACATTAATTTGTGGACAAAATCCTCTGTTTAGTGCTTTGTGCATTTATGGCAAACTTGATGGTGAGCAGGTTATTTGCTCAAGGTGTCAAAGCTTAAATTTTTAATGTTAAAGGCAGCAAGCATTATTGAATTTAGTTTAGTTTACAGAGTGGAAACAGGCCCTTTGGCCCACTGAGTCCACGTCGACCAACGATCACACATACACTAGTTCTATGATATCCCACTATTGCAACCTACACACTAGAGGGCAATTTACAGAGGCCAATTAACCTACAAACCTGCACGTCTTTGCAAAGTGAGTGGAAACTGGAGCACCCAGAAAACATGCACACAGTCACAGGGGAGAACGTGTAAACTCTGTGCATATAGCACCCGTGATCAGGATTGAACCTGGGGAGACTCGGACGCTGTGAGGCATTATCTCTATTTATTGCCCCACAATGCTGCCTTGTGTAGTTTAGAAGCTCTTACGAAGCAGAGTACAAAATATAGTTCTCAATGTTGTAGCGCATCAGTTCCAGAGACAAAGTTCAATGATCACAATAGGTTAGATGTGAATCGGACACTACCCTAGCTTATGAAATGACAATAGACAATAGGTGTAGGAGTAGGCCATTCGGCTCTTTGAGCCAGCACCGCCATTCAATGTGATCATGGCTGATCATCCACAATCAGTATCCCGTTCCTGCCTTTTCCCCATATCCCCTGACTCCGCTATCTTTAAGAGCCCTATCAAGCTCTCTCATGAAAGTATCTAGAGAAGCCTGATAACAGAGGTGAAGAAGCTGTTCTAGAGTCTGGTGGTGCGCGCTTTTAAGCTTCTGCAACTTCTGTCGGTGAGAGCAGGGAGAAGGAGGAAAAACCACACTGGGACAAATCTTGCATCTGCAGCCTTTTGTGTCTTCGTTCAATGAGTTGGTAATACGATAGTCGTGTTACCGAGACGATCCTTGTTTGAACTCCATCATCGCTGAGCAGCGATTACCCATTCTATCCTGCACATACGAGGGGCAATTTATAGAAGCCAATTAACCTACAAGCCTGCACATATTTGGGATTTAGGAAGAAACTGGAGCATCTGGTGAAAATCCATGCGGTCACAGGGAGAATGTACAAACTCCGTACAGACAGCACCCGAGATCCAGATCGAACCTGGATCTGTGGCGCTGTGAGGCAACAACTCTACAGCTGTGCCACCGTGCCGCCCTTCATTGTATTTATTGGAGGATCTCATCGCTGCGGTTACTGGTTGTCAAATTAAAAATCTACAGAGCGCATTGAATTACAATAGCACATAAGGAGGCCGCTCGGTCTATCACTCCCATGCTAACTCTTTGTAGAGCAAGCCCATTGGAGTTGCAATGTATATAATTGGCTGCTGTAATAGTATTGTCTCTGTTACCTCCAGTATCCAGATGACCTGAGGAGTTATGATTACAACCCTAATTTTGTGATACGTGGACTTCATTATGACGTACAAAAGGTTAGTCATTTGAGTTTATATTGGCAAACATGTCAAGGGTCTAGAGTATCTTATTGTCATTTGTCTCGATAAAGGAACAATCCAATTCTTACTTGCAGCAGCACAACAGATATATAAACATAGTACTCTAAATTTCGTAACAAAAAAGTTCAGTATATAGACAATAGGTGCAGGAGTAGGCCATTCGGCCCTTCGAGCCAGCACCGCCATTCAATGTGATCATGGCTGATCATCCCCAATGAGTACCCCGTTCCTGCCTTCTCCCCATATCCGCTAACTCCGCTATTTTTAAGAGCCCTATCTAGCTCTCTCTTGAAAGCATCCAGAGAACCTGCCTCCACCGTCCTCTGAGGCAGAGAATTTCCACAGATAATTAAGTATATCATATATAATATATGTTCAGTATATATGTACACATTTTTTTTTAAGTAAGCGGACAAATAAATAACAATAATAGTGCAAACTCAAAAATAATGTCCCCAAGTCTATATAGTTCGGACATTAAATGCTAAACCAGCATCTGCGGTTCCTTCCTACACATATAGTTTGGAGCCTATGGGAGGTTGTAGTGTTTAATAGCCTGATGGACGTTACAGTTTTCAGGCTCCTATATCTTCTTCCCGATGACGGGAGTGAAATGAGTGTGTGATCAGGGTGGTGTGGGTCTCTGATGATGCTGGCTGCCTTTTTGAGGCAGTGACTCCGAAAGATAGCTTTGATGTTGGAGATAGACAAAAATGCTGGAGAAACTCAGTGGGTGAGGCAGCATCTATGGAGTGAAGGAAATGGGCGACATTTCGGGTTGAGACCCTTCTTCAGACTGATGTGTGGGCGGGAAGAAGAAAGGTAGAGGCGGAGACAGTGGGCTGTGGGAGAGCTTGGAAGGGGAGGGGAAAGAAGGAGAAAGCAGGAACTACCTGAAATTGGAGAAGTCAATGTTCATACCGCTGGGGTGTAAACTACCCAAGCGAAATATGAGGTGCTGCTCCTCCAATTTACGGTGGGCCGCACTCTGGCCCCGGAGGAGGCCCAGGACAGAAAGGTCGGATTCGGAATGGGAGGGGGAGTTCTTGGAGCTGTAAGGCAGCAACTGTATTGCTGCGCCTCTGCACCACGCCCTTGCTATTCCCTTCTCCCCACCCACCCTTCCGTTCCCGCTACCCACCTCTCCTACCCCTTTTCCCCCACCCCTATATATCTCTCCCAACCCCAATGCCACAACCTTGGTTGTCAATAAATAGTTGTGTGGTTGTGAGCGTCATTGCAATCTGCATCAGGATGGAGAATGATTGCTATTTTCGATATTAAAAGAATCACAGGCCGTGGACAATGCAACAGTGATCAGCTGTAATCAGATTGAATGTTGCAGCAAGTATAAGTGGCCATCTGACCACTTGTTTCTATTTCTCAGCTGTTCTTTCAATTTTCATTTTAGGGAATTGTGATGAAGATTGACGCATTCCACTACATGCAGTTGGGAACCGTATACAGGTAGATTTCTTGCTCAATCGCTCAGCTTCTCCCCCTTGCTCTCCCCACCGCATCGCTGGAATATTGTAACTGTTTATTGCGCTATTGTTGTATATGCTTTATTAATGAATCCATCTCAACTTAAATGTTGATTTTGCTGAGATAATTACAGTTGTGGAGAGGTTGGCCGAACTTGGATTGCTTTCTCTTGAGGGGAGACCTGATAGAAGTTTATAAATACAGTTCCACCGCCGATTATCCAGCAACTTGTGGTCTGGCTCCTCCTTTAATCCGGACAAAATTACGAGAGCGCACTTGAAATATCTCTCGGAGGTCCCACCGAAGACGTGGCACCTAGGCCGGGTAAGGCGACCGATCTCGACCTCATAGGGACCTCCGTGGCTGATCGGAGGGTCAAATTTCCCCCCTGCAGCCAGGGCTCTGGAACTAATGCCCGGCCGGAGCCTGCAGATCCGTTCCCAGAGCCGACTTTGTGGGCCGGCATCTCGGCCCCTCGGCAGCCTAGGTGGACCGTTCCGGTGCCATTGGACTCCTCTCTGAGGCCGTGACCTCTGTTGGCCCGGCAAAACGAATAATCCAGAAAGGATTTGGAATCAAATTTGACGGAAATCGGTGGTGGACCTGTATCTCTTAACAAAAGAAATAAGCACTTTATTTCCCATTTTCTAAAATGTAACTTAATAATGTTCGGATGGCACAGTGGTGCAGCTCGTAGAGCTACTGCCTCACAGTGCCAGAGACCTGAGCTCAATCCTGAACTCGGCCGCTGTCTGTGTGGAGTTCGCACGTTCTCCCTGTGGCAGCAAAGGTTTCCCCCTGGTGCTCTGGTTTCCTCCCACATCCCAAAAATGTTAATTGGCTGCTTTAAATTGCCCCTCACTTTTGGCGAGTGGTAGAATGTGGAGGGAGTGGGGAATTGACGAGCAACTGGGGAGAATAAAAGGGGGTTTTGCAGGAATAGTATAAAAATTAGTGTGTGATGGTCAGCACTGACTCAATGGGTGACAGACTTTTTCTTACATCGTAGAGATGCAGTGTGGAAACAGGCCCTTCGGCCCACTGAGTCTGCGCTGACCAGCAACCACCCTGTATACTAGCACTATCGAAAACACTAGGAACAATTTACAATTTTACCAAAAGCCAATTAACCTACAAACCTGCACATCTTTGGAGTGTGGGTGGAAACCAGAGCACCAGGAGAAAACCCACGCGGTCACGGGTAGAACATATAAACTCAGTACAGACAGCCCCCGTTGTCAGAATTGAACCCGGATCTCTGGGGCAGTAAGGCAGTAACTCTACAGCTTGCTACTGAATTAAATGTCCGATATTGTTTTGTGCAAGGAAGGGGCATATTTTCACTTTCACTTGGCCATTTGTGGGATTGGGCTGCAGATTTAATAGCCCTCAGTCAAAAGTGGGCAGATTCAACAGTGAGAGAGCAGTCTTTTCTGCCAAACTACCAACTAGCTGGTGTAAATCTAACCTCCTCTGTCATGGTCCAGAAGAACATCCCAAACTAATGTTGCCATCTATTGTTTGAACCGCAGAGGGCTAAACCCAGTTCCTGACGAGCAAGTGTTTGAAATATATGAAGGGACCCATGTTCCTCTGGAGCACATGAGCGACTTTTATGGCAAGGTAAAGGAGTCTACGTATCTTACTGCTGATATTTGTGGTGCAATGCTGCTTAGGCAGGGCCATTGGTAACACCATATGTATTCTTTAAACGATACGACTGGGAGAGCCAACAGGCCCATTATACATGTCCTAGCTTTCTAGAGGAAGGACACAAATTGCTGGTGTAACTCAGCAGGTCAGGCAGCATCCCTGGAGAACATGGATAGGTGATGTTTTGGGTCGGGACCATTCTGCAATCTGCTGAACATGATGCCAAGACTATCTCTTATTTAACCTCACATAATCCATGTCCTTCCATTCCCTGCATCTCCATGTGCCTATCCAGATGTCTCTTAAATGCCACTATTGTATCTGCCTCAACCACCAATCATGGCAGCACGTATCAGGCACTCGCCACCCTCTTTTAATATTTGCCCCGCACATCTCCGTTAAACGTTTGCCCCTGTCACCTGAACGCTATTCCCTCTAGTATTTGAATTTTCCATCCTGGGAAAAAGATTCTGACTGTCTACCCTATCTACGCTTCTAAATTTCTATCAGGTCTTCCCACAACTTCCGGCGTTCCAGAGAAAACAATACAAATCTGTCCAACCTCTCCGTGTAGTTAACAGCCCCTAGTCCAGGCAACATTATGGTAAACCGCCTCTGCACTCGTTCCAAAGCCTCCACATCCTTCCTGACATGGGGTGGCCAGAATTGCAGACAATTCTCCAAAAGTCCTGCATCGTGACTTTCTGACTCTCTTATACTCAATGCCCCACCTATGAAATCAAGATTACCATATGCCTTCTTAACCACTCTATCTACTTGTGTTGCCACTTTCGGGGAGTTATGGATTTGGACCCCAAGATCCCTCTCTATGTCAATGCTGTTAAGGGTTATGCTATTAATTGTAAATTTAAAACACCTCGCACTCGCTCAGTTTAAACTCCCATCTCCCACCTCCACGCCCATTTCTGTAGCTCTCCAGTTCCTCCAGAACTTTGTTTTTTGCTTAAGATGCCAGCATTTGCAGTCCCCTTGTTCATAGGTTCATAAGTCATAGGAGCAGAAATAGGCTATTCGGCCCAACAAGTCTACTCCACCATTCAATCATCTATCTTTCCCTCTCAACCCCATTCTCCTGCTTTCTCCCCACAACCCCGACACCCGCATTAATCAAGAATCCGTCAATCTTGTGTCAGGATTTTAATTCGTTTTTTTTTTATGATGAACCTTTTGAAGTTTGCTGCGATTTTGTTTAATGCAACCAGTGTTCTCTGTGTGACTTTAAGTTGTTTTACTTAACCAGAGTTCGCATGGATTTGCAATGAAGCAGTTTATGGACATATTCTCCTTACCGGAGCTTACACTGTTGTCTTGCGTCAATGACTACTTCATCAAGCAGAATATTGACTTTGAACCAGTTTATGTTTACAAGGATGTTAAGGTAAGATTTTAATAATACATTCCCTAACACAATGTGCCCGTCCATTTCTCTAGCAGGTCATTATTTCAGTTTAATTCTCGTTTAATTAGGCGGCCATTCGGCCCATTGACTATCCTACTATGCTGGCTCTCAGAACAATCCCATCAGTCCCATTCTCCCCCTTATTTCCCTGCCGTTAATAGTGAGTGAGTAGAGTCAGATCTGTAACTGGGAGTGTTTATTTTTAATTTCTTAAAATTTAAAAACATTTTTTTATTAGAAGCAATTGTACAAGAATAAAACATTCGGCATATAAAATGATACAATTAATGTACAGCTTCGATTTTAACCTTTTAACTTGAAAATAAGGACAAAGAAAAGAGGAAGAACAAGAAAGAGAAAAAGTGAAAGGTGAAAAGACAGGACCCCTGGACTACCAGTGTGGCCAAAGAGTGGATAAAGATGTAAGGAAGGAGAAGGAAAAAAAATAAAGGAAGAAAAAAGTGGAGATATACCTGCCTCTCGCCCCCCCCCTCCCCCTTCCTCACACAACCCATAGTTGGATTTAAATCCAAATTTGTGTTTTGCGCCATACTATCCTTGTAAGAATTTGGTAAAGAGTGTCCATGTGATGAAAAATTGATCTGTTTTTTCTACCTGGGAGTGTTTAAATGCTGCCTCCACCCATATTTGTTTATGGTGGTGGATGGTGTGTTTGGGAGGTGTTGTTGGTGTAACTTAGGCAAGTGATTGCCGCACCTTTTGCAGATAAGATCATAAGACAAAGGAGCAGAATTACGCCATTGTGGCTGCTCCACCATTTGATCATGGCTGATCTATATTTCCCTCTCAACCCCATTCTCCTGCCTTGTCCCCATAACCTTCGACTCCCTTACTAATCAGGAACCTATCAATCCCTGCTTTATAAAATACCCAAAGACTTGGCCTCCACAGCCGTCTGTGGCAATGAATTCCACAGATTCACCACCCTCTGGTTAAAGAAATTCCTCTGCTCGATTACAAAGGTTTGTCCTTTTATTTTGAGGCTGAGACCTGTGGTCATACACTCTCCCAGTACTGGAAACATCCTCTCCACATCCACTCTAAATGGGTATTTCATTAATCGGTAGGTTACGATGATATCTCCCCTCTTCTTCCCTTCCCCCCCCATCCTTCTAAACTCCAGCAAGCACAGCCATTAAATGCTCCTCATACATTAACCCAATCATCCGCAGGATTATTCTCGTAAACTTCTCATAGATGTCTCCTGAATGTCACATACTGATTACAACTTGAGAGATGCTACCCAAGGACAAAATGGAACCCGAGTCCCTGGCGCTGTACATATTGGGAGGAAATTTACAGCACCCAATCAGCCTACCAATCTACCGTACAAGAGGAGACTGGATCAACCGATGGAAACCCACGCAGTCTCTGGGAAAACGTGCAAACTCCGCACAATAGCATCCGAGGTCAGGATGGAAAGCTGGTGTCCAATACAGCAGCTCTACTAGCTTTGCCGCTGTGCCTCCTAAAAGATAAGACCATTTTTGATAGTGCAGTGAACTAGTGGGATGATTTAATGTGCAAAGTTAGTAAATTCAAGATTTTGTGGACTTGCTTGACCTTGGTCGACAAGGTTGCTTGCTGTAAATTTGCAGAGTGCTGTGCTTTAACCAACTGATGCATTTTGACATTGCTGATAAGTTCAAACTTGGATCTTAATATGTTTGGAGTTTGAAAGAATTTTTTTTTTATAGTGGAGAAAGACGTGAAGCTAGGGAACTTGGGACAGTTAATGGAGAGGACAGTCCTTATTACGGTCAAGGAGGTACTGGAAGTCCTAGGGTGAATGACGGTAGATACATTTCCCTGGATGAATCAGATATAGCTAAGGATGCTGTGGGAAGCTAGTGAAGAAAGTGTGGGAGCCCTGGCTGAGATATATAGAGTCATACAGCGTGAAAACAGGCCCTTTAGCCCAACTTGCCCATGCCAACCAACATACCCCATCTATGTGTCTGCATTCGGCCCATATCCCTTTAAACCTATACTATACACGTACTTGTCCAAATGCTTCTTAAACATTGCGATAGTACCTGTCTCAACTACCTCTTCCGGCAGCTCGTTCCATTCGGCCAACATTCTTTGTGTAAAAAAAAGTTGCTCCTCATGTTCCCTTTAAATCTATCTCTTCCCCCCCCCCCCACCTTAAACCTATGTCCTTTGGTTCTCGATTCCCCTACTCTGTGCAAAAGACAGTGTGTTTTTCCCGATCTGTTCCTCTCGTGATTTTATACACCTCTAATATGAATCAACATTAGTCATGAGTGAGATGCCAGATGACTACTGGAGGGTGGCTAATGTTGTTCGTCCACTTAAGAAGGCCTGCAAGGGATAGCCTGGGGAATATAGACCATTGAGCCTAACATCTGACTGTTTGACGCTATATAGATATAACACGTGTATGAAGATTGACACATTTCCCAATTTCTGATTGCAGGAAGTAATTCGAGATGTTCATGTGAAAGGAATACTGTATCGGGCAGTTGAGCAGGACATTGGTATGTATGTAAGAAAATGACACAATTGCTGGAGCGACTCAGTGTGTCTGGAGAACATGGAGAGGTAACGTTATGGGTCTGGACCTTTCTTCAGACTAAAGAAGGGTCTCAACTTGAAATATCCCAACTCAAAATGATGTTTTGCATTAGGTTTTAAGGCAAAGATAGATACATTTTTGATTAGTACAGGTGTCAGAGGTTATGGGAAGAAGGCAGGAGAATGGGGTTTGGAGAGAGAGAAATAGATCAGCCATGATTGAATGCTGGAGTAGACTTGAGGGGCCGAATGGCCTAATTCTACTCTTATCACATGACCTGACGACCCTTCTTCAGACTGAAGATGTGAAGACCCAACCCAAAACGTCGCCTAGCCATGTTCTCAAGAGATGCTGACTGACCCACTGTGTTACTCCATCACTTTGTGTCTTATATTTTGTAAACCAGCATCTGCAGTTCTGTGTTTCTACATTCTGTACTGTTTTATGTTCTGTGTTTTGTAACTGAAAGGTATTTTGGAATTTTGAATTGGTCTTGACTTGACATTATTGTATTTTAATAAAGAATATGGATACGCACTACAGATTCTGTAGCTAAAGGACATGTACAAGTTGTATCATGCTGACTGTGTGATGTCTCTCCTTTCAAATCAGAAAAATATCTCTCTCATGAGGAGAAAACAGGCGCTGTTCTGGGAAGATTGATCAACAGTGGCAAGAAACTATTCCTCATTACAAACAGCCCCTTTAGCTTTGTGTGAGTTGAATTTCCCATTTTATTACGAAGTGAAATTCATCATCTATGCTGTAATGGAGCAAATAAATAAGTTAATTTAAGAGAAGGGGATGGCTTAGTGGCGCAGCGGTAGAGTTGCTGCCTCACAGCGCCAGATATCCGGGTTTGATCCTAACTACAGGTGCTGTCTGTGCGGAGTTGGCACGTTCTCCCTGTTACCTTGTGGGTTTTCACCATCTTTTTCCCATATTCCAAAGACATGCAGGTTTGTAGGTTATTTGGCCTCTCTAAATTGTCCCAAGTGAGTAAAGTAGAACGCATGTACAGGTGATGATTGGTTGGCGTGGGCTGAAGGGCCTATTTCCACGCTGTGCCCCAAAACTAAACTAAGCTTGTTTTGATCGCAGTTAGAAGTTCTCAGTTACTGCTGGGTAGACTTTAGACCAGAGATACAGCGCGGAAACAAGCCCACCATGTCCGCACCGACTAGCGATCACCCTGTACAATAGCACTATCCTACACACTAGAGACCATTTATAATTTTACCGAAGCCAATTAACCATCTTTGGATTGTGGGAGGAAACCGGAGCACCCGGAGAAAAACACGCGGCCACAGGGAGAATGTACACGCTCTGTACTGATAGCATGTATGTATGTGTGTATGCAGGCTGAAATTTCTTTCTGTTTATTATATTGTTTACAGAGTACATGTTTACATGTTCTGTTGTGCTGCTGCAAGTAAGAATTTCATAGTTTTGTCTGGAACATATGACAACAAAACACTCTTGAATCATGACCCATAGTCAGGATTGAACCCAGCTCACTGACACTGTAATGCCCCTGTCCCACTTAGGAAACCTGAACGGAAACCTCTGGAGACTTTGCGCCCCACCCAAGGTTTCCGTGCGGTTTCCGTGCGGTTCCCGGAGGTTGCATGTGGTTGCAGGTAGTGGAAGCAGGTAGGGAGACTGACAAAAACCTCCGGGAACCGCACGGAAACCTCGGGTGGGGCGCAAAATATCCAGAGGTTTCCGTTCAGGTTTCCTAAGTGGGACGGGGGCAAGTCTACCGCTGCGCTACTGTGCTGCGCTGGAGTATTTCTAGTGTGTAGTTTTAATGCATCTACGCTATATGATTTTTCTTGCTCCGCAGGGATAAAGGAATGCAGTACATTGTTGGCAAAGACTGGCGTGATTTATTTGACATTATCATAGTCCAAGCGGAGAAGCCGGAGTTCTTTAACGACAAACGAAGGTCAGTACAACTCGACCGACCCAAAACGCCACCTATCCATGTCCTCCAGAGATGCTGCCTGACCCGCTGAGTCACTCCAGCACTTTACTTTTTAGTTTTATACATAGTTTAGAGATACAGTGTGGAAACGGACCTGTCAACTCTGAGTCCGTGCTGACTAGCGATCACCCCCATACACGAGCACAATCCTACACACTAGGAGCAATTTACTAGTTAGAGAAACCAATTAGCCAACAAACCTGCCAGTCTATGGAGTGTGGAAGGAAACCGGATCACCAGGAGAAAACCCACGCAGGTCATGGGAGAGCGTACAAACTCCATATTGACAGCACCCATAGTCGGGATGGAACCCGGGTCTCTGGTGCTGTAAGGCAGCAACTCTACCGCGGCATCACTGTGCCAAAACTTTGTATCCTTTTTTGTAAATCTGCAATAAAAGAGCACCAGCTCAATTTGTGTTCGTCTGCTGGAGGGTGAATTGGAAAAAAAAGATGAAATACTTGAGGAATGTTTTATAAACATGCATTGAAAATTGTCTTAATTTTTTTTTATAGGCCGTTCAGGAGAGTAAATCAAAAAGATAAATTACACTGGGACAAAATCAACAAATTGGAGAAAGGGCAAATCTACAAACAGGTAACACATTCCAATCCATTTCTGTCCTTTGTCTTTTAAATGCACTTGACATGCACGCAGCTCTTATCTTTTATGGCTGAGGATATAAATGATTATAATGAAGAGATCAAAGCCGTTTCAATCCAGGCCTTTGTTATGATTACTCATTGTAAGTTATCAAATGATACAGCATAGAAACGGGCCCTTCAGCCTAACTCGCCCATGCTGATCAAGATGTCCATTACGCCAGTTCTATTTGCCTGTGGTCTCACCAGGGCCCTGTACAACTGCAGAAGGATCTCTTTACTCCTATACTCAAATCCTCGCGTATGAAGGCCAACACGTCAATATTCATATTGCTGGGTTGTAAGCAGCAATGTTAAGCATCTTGGCAACCAAAAAAATCTCAGTTCTGCCCTAATCCAGTTCATGATTCTTCCTCAGTACGTGACATTCTAACCTTGAAACTGCTTTTCACACACAGGGCAACTTGTATGAATTTTTGAAACTCACAGGCTGGACCGGTTCAAAGGTGCTTTATTTTGGGGATCATATTTACAGTGATCTGGCTGTAAGTATGAATGAAAAGATTACAAATCCACGTATCCGTGCTCCATGCTACATATAACGGAGTTTACGTCAATGTCCATTATATCTTCGTTGTCACATTCCGATACGGTTTAGTTATTGAAAAGGAGAATAAGGTAAATGATGACAAGGAAGTTCACTTTTAATTGATGCAAAGAAATACCCAGAGAAAGCAATCCAAATTTGTCCAACCTCTCCTTATAGCTCCCACCTCCCCCCCCCCCCCCCCCCCCCCATCTTTCAGTCTGAAGAAGGGTTTCAACCTGAAATGTCACCTATTCATTTTCTCACAAGATGCTGCCTGACCCACTGAGTTACTCCAGCTTTTTGTGTCTATCTTCAGTGTAAACCAGCATCTGCAGTTCCTTCCTACACATGCTGCCCGAGCTGCTGAGCAAAGATCCTATAGCGAGCAAGACAGCCCACTCGACGAAAAAGACGGGGTACGGTCATGGGCAGATTCATGGGTAATTTTCGGCCCCATTTCCGTAACCGGCTTCCGTCTCCGCACCAAAGATCCCGTAGGATACTAGTGCGGAGACGGAAGCCGGTTATGGAAACATTCTCGCAAAAATAAAAGTTCTTTGTTAAAAATCTTCTCCTCATTTTCAGAATTATAATTTATTAACACAAACTGCGAGTCAGGTTACTGAAATGGATAAAAAAAGGCCCACGTTCCGCTCCGTTGCGTACTACACGTCAGCCCATTGCATTTAGCAGGAGTGGTCTATCTTGCTCCGCTACACGATCTTTGCTGCTGAGTTACTCCAGCATTGTGTGTCTTATCTTCAGCCTTTGATAGACTACTTCTGCACCCTCCCCAAAGCCTCTGCATCGTTCCTAAAATCAGTCTTGAAAACAAATGTAAGATGTCTTGTCTCGATAAACGTTATGGTCATAGAGTCATGAAATGGGCACTTGTGCCAGTTATGTGCATGCCATCAAAGACCTCTCATCTCCTCTCTTTTTATCAAAGGATTTGACCTTGAAGCATGGCTGGAGGACGGGAGCTATTATCCCTGAGTTGCGATCCGAGATTAAGACCATGAATACGGAGGAATACAGCCAGGTGGTTGTGTGGCTGCAGGGTCTCACTGGACTACTTGAGCGTGTACAGGTGTGTGCTCTCCATTTAAGCCCACGAGCCCCACTTCACACGGAAGCCTGAATCGAAAAATCATCTTTGATCAACTCTGGTTTTGACGATAGGTTACAATCTTTTAATTTACAAGGGCATTTTTAAAACAATGGGATGAAAATTAATTCACAAACTGCTGGAGTAACTCGGCGTATCAGGCAGCATCTCTGGAGAACGTGGGTAGGTGACGTTTTGTGTCGGGACTCTTCTTCAGTCTGATAATGGGGGTGATGGTGAGGGATGAGGTGGAAGTAAGCTGGAAGAGAGGAGGGGCAGGTAACAGGAGATCACAGGCACGTGGGGGGGAGAGTGGGGGGAGTTTGGCTAGGGGTAATAGACAGATTGTTAGACAAAGGCCAGAGATGACAAAAGCAGAAGGTGTGAGACAAAGGATTACACTCTTTAATCCTTCTGTGTCAAAACCTCTGTTTTTCCATTTCTTGCCCTTGCCTAACCACCTGCCAATTTCAAGCCTCCCTCAGTTGTAACCACCTATCACTCCAACCAGGCTTATCTTGCCCCTCTTCTCTTTTCATTTTCTCTCCTCCCACCACCCCCATTATCAGTCTGAAGAAGTCTCGACTCAAAAAGTCCCTGATCCATGCTCTCCAGACATGCTGCCTGAGCTGTTAAGTTTATCCAACACTCTATCTTTTTTCATAATTAAGCATCCGCAGTTCCTTGTGTAAGGATGGCACGGTGGTGCCACGGTAGTGTTGCTGCCTTACAGCAGCACCAGAGACGCACCCTCGTTTGATCCTGATTACGGTGCTGTCTGTACAGATATCTCTCTGTAACCGCGTGGGTTTTCTATGGGTGCTCTGGTTTCCTCCCACACTCCAAGGATGTGCAGGTTTGTAGGTTAATTGGCTTCTGTCAATTGTAAGTTGTTCCCAGTGTGTAGGATAGTGCTAGTGTGTAGGATCGTTGGTTGAAGCGGGCTCGGTGGTTCAAAGGGCCTGTTTCCACACTGTACCACTAAAGTAGTAAAAGGTACAAGATGAAAATCAAAGTGGATTTTGTGTTGTGTGTGTGGTCCCCCCCCCCCCCCCCCCCCCCCCCCCCCCCCCCCCCCCCCTTCCCCCTCTCCCTCCCCCCTTCGTTAATTGAAATCACTGCTTGAAATTTTGCTTGAGGCTAACTTAAGACGGGAGTCTTGTGACAAACACCACAACTGTATGAAGTAATGACCAAGGAGCACAGCTCATTGACTCCTGAGATAACTGACAATAGTCGATGGTATGTGTTACCTTAACCAATGCGTATTATTTTAGGTGTATGAAGATGCAGAGTCCCGGATGTTGCTTCAGGAATGGATAAGAGAGAGAAACCAGTTGAGGTGAGTGTGCAGTTCCTCCTTCCATGAGTGGGGAAAGTCACTGTGCAGAGACGAGGAGGTGGCTCAGTCCTGCCAAATAATTACTTCATATGTATTGTATAACAACTGCATGCATTCAAGCCAAGTCTATCGCAGGCACCATCGCAACACTTCAGAAGCATTTAGACAGGTACATGGATAGGATGGGTTTAGAGGCATATGGGCCAAAAGCAGGCAGGTGGGAGGTTTTCTCCAAATGCTCTGATTTGTTTCCACAATCCAAAGCCGTGTAAGTTTGTAGTTTAATTGGCTTCTGTAAATTGTTTGCAGTGTGTAGGATAGTGCTAGTGTACGGGGTGATCGCTGATCGGTGCAGACTAGGTGAGATGGGCCTGTATATCTAAAGTCTAAAGGTCAGTGTCCTATAAAACTGCATCATGACCTCTAGACATATTGATTTTGTCTGAAGGATTCGAACCTGAAATGTCACCTATTCTTTACTCCAGAGATGCTGCATGACCCATTGAGTTACTCCAGCATTTTGTTTCTATATTCGCTAATAAACTAGCATCTGCAGTTCCTTCCTACACTTATTGATTTTGATCCTGACTAGAGGCGCTGTCTGTACAGAGTATGTACGTTGTCCCTGTGACTACGTGGGTTTTCTCCGGGTGCTCCGGTTTCCGGGTGCTTCGTTCTCCGCCAAGAACGAAGGGGGAACCGGTGGGGTGGGCTTGCTGCCACGTGCAGCGGCAGGCAGTAGATAGGTCCACTCGGTGAACTTTTGTAACTTTATAACTTTGTCCGTGCCAGAAACATGGCCACACTTGTGTACTGCTTGGGTCTGCTGTGTGGTTTTATACCGGGTTGTAGGCAAAACAAAGCATTTCACTGTACCTCGGTACATGTGAGGATAAAGTATAATTGATTCATTCATTATGCTCCTCTTTGTAATTCCAGGGAGCTGACCAAGACCATCTTCAACCCCCAGTTTGGGAGCATTTTCCGGACTCACCACAACCCCACCTACTTCTCGCGGAGGCTTTCACGCTTTGCCGATATCTACATGGCCTCCTTGAGCTGCATCCTGAACTACAACCTGCACAACACCTTCTACCCACGGCGGACCCCGCTGCAGCACGAAGCCGCCCTGTGGACGGACCAGCCGTGTTTAAGCAACCTCAAGGCCACCCGCGTGGAGGGGATGGCGCAGATTGAGTGAGACGTTGTAAACTGTGACAGACTAGTCACAGTTCAGAGCTTTGCTTCCATCGTTTTCTAACCTGTGTTACATGAACTTCACTGAGCTGAAACTTTGAGCGTGCTGGGAACGTGTTCAGCCAAGCTTTTGTTTCCCCCATGACAAAGACTGGATGTTATCACTGAGTCGCCATTTAATTCCCTGCAAGTACATCTCCATCTTGAGTTTGTTGGGTAACCAGTTGGTTTATCCTTTCCCGGGTATCCACGTGGATTTGAAGAATGTTGTTGTTGCCTCGAGCAATCTTGCAACCCACGTCGCTCGCTGGTTTGACTTGATAGACACACAGGGTCTCTTGCCCAGACTAGGGGAATCGAGAACCAGAGGGCATAGGTTCAAGGTGAAGGGGGAAAGATTTAAGAGGAATCTGAGGGGTAACTTTTTCACACAAAGGATGGCGGGTGTATGGAAAGAGCTGCTAGAGGAGGTAGTTGAGGGAGGGACTATTGCAATGTTTAAGGAACAATTAAACAGGTTTGGAGGGATATGGGCCAAACGCAGGCAGGTGGGGCTAGTGCAGATGGGACATGTTGGTCAATGTGGGCAAGTTGGGCGGAAGGACCTGTTTCCATGCAGCATGACTCTGACTTGCGAGTGTTTAAATGGAGAAGGTTTACTGGGATCTTTTCATGGGAGTAAAGGAAGGGTAAGGATTTATAAGAACGTTTGATTTGGGTTTTCTAGAACCGATATCTCTCGCATTGTGTGTGGAGTTATTCAGCGAAAGGATCATTAAGCCGTCTTGTTGTCGTACACACCACAGCCATACCACCTACATGGAGCTATATATATGGACTAACCTGAGACTAGGTGATTTACAGCATCATCTCAGTATTAACTCCTCATGTATCTCCACAATGTACCCTATCCTGAATTTTGCAATCTATTTATGAAGGAAGTTCGGCTTAAAAAATATGTGTTAGCTACATACAGGTAGATATACTGTTGACAAATAGCTTTGCCAGTCTGTTTGCTTGTTGGTACTGAGTTTACATGTGTATATGTAAGTATTGTGTGATATTGTTGATCGGGCCCTGTTGCATATGTCATAGGTTATTTTTAATGTAGAATTAATTGAGTGTGATTGTCAGTATGTTCATCTGGAAACATAATAAAGATGCATAAAAATTTAAAAAAACGCAGCGTGCTGGAGGAACTCAGCAAGTCAGGCGGGAAATGCACAAGG
This sequence comes from Leucoraja erinaceus, assembly GCF_028641065.1. Taxonomy (NCBI): domain Eukaryota; kingdom Metazoa; phylum Chordata; class Chondrichthyes; order Rajiformes; family Rajidae; genus Leucoraja; species Leucoraja erinaceus. Next base: position 22,376,278 of record NC_073395.1, on the reverse strand, counting down.
AAATGGACAGACGACGTTTCGGGTCAGGACCTTTCTTCCCTCCCCAGATTCTGCCTGACCCGCTGAGTTCCTCCAGCACGCTGTGTTTTGATCTAGATTCCAACATCCGCGGTTTCTTGTACCTGCATAAAATCACAGTTTACATTTGAGGCAAGAACCAGGTCAGTACCTCACAGAGCTGATTGAAAAAGAAATCGTGAAACTAAGTTTTGAACAAGTTTATAAAAGGCGAGTTTACTGTCTTATGCACAAGTACGGTGGTGAGGTACAGGTGCAATGAAGTCTTCCCTGCAACAGCAACAGCACAGACAAACAACAGCACAGACAATGGGCATTAGAGTTTCTTGAGGTTGTGTTTACTGTCACGTGTACTGAGGTACAGTGAAAAGCTTTGGTTGCATGCTACCAGTTAGTAGAGAAACTATACATGGTGAAAATTGAGTCGTCCACTGTGTACAGATACACGATAAAGAGAATAACGTTTAGTGCAAGGTAATGTACGAAATAAGATTGTCTGAGGGTCTTCAATGAGGTAGATAGTTGCTCAGGACTGCTCTCTCCTTGTTGGTAGGATGGTTCAGTTGCCTGATAACAACTGGGAAGAAACTGTCCCCGAATCTGTAGGTAGGGGTTTTCACACTTCTCTACCTTTTGCCCGATGGGAGAAGAGGGAGTGCCGGGATGAGACTGGTCCTTGATTATGATGATGGCCTAGCTGAGGCAGCGTGAGGTGTAAATGCAGGTTGAAAATGAATTAAAACAATTGTGTCTTAATGTTAGGCAGAGCAAAATTGATGTTTCTTTGTCATGTAAAGTATTTGGAGCACACTGGCCGAATGTGCTCATGGTTCCTACTTTGTTAAATAGCCACATTCCCATTCCTCTCTTAGTTCAATTTTATTTTGCTTTAGATGTTCACTAAGTAACACAGTGGCACGATGGATATTGATGCAGTTTCACAGCTCCAAGGACCTGGGTTTAATCCTGACTACCAGCCTCATCTCTGGAGTTTGCACATTCTCTCTGTAGTTAATAGTCCCTGGTGTGTAGGATCGTGCTAGTGTACGGGGGTCGCTGGTCGGCGCGGACTCGGTGGGCCGATGGGCCCGTTACTATGCTCTATCTCTAAACAAAACTAAACTAGAGCATGGACCTTGTGGGCCAAAGGGACTGTTTTCACATTATGTCTAACAACCATTTGACTATAACATGCAATTCTGTGGAACTCATTGCCACAGATGGCTGTGGAAGGAATGGACAGGTATCATTTCAGGTCAGAGCACTTCTTCAGACTAACCAGAAATTGTCCCAACATCTGTCCCTTGCCTCCGCAGATGCTGCCTGACCCACTGAATTAGCACAGCATAGCACAAGAACAGGACCATCGGCCCACAATGTCTGTGCCAACATGATAACAAGATCCATTCTTACCTGTCTGCACATAATCCATATCCCTCCATTCCCTGCATATCCATGTGCCTATCCCAATGTCTCTTAAATGCCACTGTTGTATCTGCCTCCACCACCACTCCCAGCAGCGCATTCCATGTACTCACCACCCTCTGTGTTTTAAAAAGAAAGTTGCCCTGCACACCTCATTTAAGGTTTGCCCCTCTAACCTTAAAACCGTGCCCCCTAGTATTTCATTAGACACAAAGTGTTAGAGTAACTCAACGGGTCAGGCGGCATCCCTGGAGAAAAAGGATGGGTGATGTTTCTGGGCCCTTCTTCATTTTTCCATCCTGAGAAAAAGGTTCTGAACTCCTGCCCTATCTCTGCCTCTCATAACTTTATACAATTCTATCGGGTCTCCCCTCAACCTCCGACATTGCAGAGAAAACAATCCAAGTCTGTCCAACCTCTGCCTGTTGCTAATACCCCCTAATCCAGGCATCATTCTGGTAAACTCCTTTGCACATCTTTCCTGTGATTGAGTGACCTGAACTGCACGCAATACTCCAAATGTGGCCGAATTAAAATTCTATAAAGCTGCATCATGACACTTCCTGACTCTTATCCTCAATGTCCTGACCTATGAAAACAAGCATAACATACGCCGCCTTTAACACTCTATCTACTTATGGTGCCACTCTTAGTGAGTTCCTCCATTAGTTTGTCTTTTGCACAAGTTTGCAACACCCAGCGGTAGAGATGCTGCCTTACTTCGCCAGCGACCTGACTACGGGTGCTGTCTGTACGGACTTTGTACTTTCTTCCTGTAACCGCGTGGGTTTTCTCTGGGTGCTCTGGTTTTCTCCCAGACTCCCAAGACGTGCAGGTTTGTAGGTTAATTATCTGGTAAAATTGTCAATTGTCCCTAGTGTGTAGGATAGTGCTACAGGGATGTACAGGGATTGCTGGTCAGCACCGACTCGTTGGGCCGAAGGGCCTGTTTCCACGCTGCAGCTCTAGAATCTAAAGTCTAAATCTGTAGATTCTTGAGCCAAGCATTTATTAGTGGTGGTTACTGAAGTGTCATTTCCAGAAGCTGTCATGTTTGGAAAGCCTGATTGGAAACACGCTCTTCACTGAAGATGGATTGAATAAAGAAGAGCCTAAATATTCCTGTCTGTAACCTTCTCGAGTATTAACTGGCATTTGTTTTCTGTCCATCATTTTCGCCACAGCTGTTCATGTGTTTAATATAGAAAGAGAATGACAACTATTCCTTCACTTGCTGTGTGTACTTGGCTTTGTCCAACACACTGATAGCTAATACCGGTCGGTCCGCCACTGATTTAGCGGCAACGTGGACCGGCACTTCCTTTAACCCAGGCAAATTTACCAGAGAGCACCTGAAATCCCCCCCGGAAGTCCCCCCCGAAAGTGAGGCTGAAAATGTGGTGCCTATGCCGGGCGAGGACTGGTGCCTAGGCCGGCCGACCTCTGTGGGTCCTGGATAATCCAGCAAGGCTCTGGAACCAAGGGTGTTGGGGGGGTGGGGAGGAAAGGATGGTGGACCTGTATTTTAGAGACTTAAAAGACTGTTGTATGAGCAGCACAGTGACGCAGATGGTAAGGTTGCTGTTTCAGAGCCAGATACCAGGGTTCGATCCTGACCTCGGGTGCTGTCTATGTGTAGAGTTTGCACATCCTCCCTGTGACTGCATGGGTTTCATTCTGGTTACCTTTCACATCCCAAAGAAGTTCAGGTTTGTTGGTTAATTGGCCTCTGTAAAAATTAGCCCAAACATTGTGTGTGTGTGTGTGAGGGGGGGGTGTGAGTGGATCAGAAAATGACATATCATAGAACTAGTACGAATAGGTGATCAATGGTCGGCGTGGATGTGGTGGGCTGAAGGGCCTGTTTCCATGCTGTATCTGTAAACTCTATTTCAGCATAAATTAAAAAGGCTAGACGAAGCGGCTAACTATTTCAGAGCAAAGGTTGGGACAGACAGTTTACCTCCTGAATTAGACGGGGATGGATGCGCAATCAGTTTGTCAACTCCAAACTGTTTTTCCCAGGGTGGGGATGTGAAAGATTAGAGGGTATAGTTTTACGGTGAAAGTTTCAGTTTATTGTTGTCACCCACATCCAAGGTACAGTGAAAAGCTTTTTGTTGCGTGTGTTATCCAGTCAGCAGAAAGACTATACATGATTACAATCTAGAGTAGAGATAAATAGTATAACATTTAGTTCGAGATATAGTCCAGTAATGTCCGATTAAAGATAGCCAGAGGGTCTCCAATTAGGTAGATTGTAGGTCAGCTGGTGATAGGATGGTTCAGTTGCCCGTGAACAGCAGGGAAGAAACTGGGCAAAATTGTAAAGGTGATGTGTGGGGCAGGATTTTACACAGTGCTGGGTGTGTGGAACTCGCTGCTAGGGGTGGTGGTGGAGGCAGAAATGATAGTGGTATTTAAGAGGCTTTTTAGATAGATACATAGATATGGATCACATGCAGGCAGAGGAAATAAGTTGATGCAGGTATCATGTTTAGCACGTACATTGGGTATTTTTAAGGTGGAGATTGACAGATTCCTGATTAGTATGGGTTTCAGGGGTTATGGGGAGAAGGCAGGAGAATGGGGTTGAGAGCGATAGATAGATCAGTCATGGTTGAATGGTGAGATAGACTTGATGGGCCTAATGGCCTAATTCTGCTCCTTTCAAGGTGTAACCAAGGCTTTTTATTCCAAATCAAAAAGTAGCCCAATGCTGACAACAACATATTTTTCTTTCACAGGCATCAGCTTTTAAACATCTTTTTAATATTTCACTTTGATCAGTTCTCTCAGCTAAATATTTATAATCTTACAACAATTGCTCAAAGCTACTTTGCTGATTTGATTTGAATCGGCACTTAAAGATACTTGAAACGTAGAATTAATTTTTGTCACTTCATTTTCCGCGATCAAAGATGTTCTCCAGCTCCTAATCCACGCTAGTCCAAAGTTTGCTGACGTGAGGCCGTAATTGCTGTTCTTTATGGTCCACGCCTAACAATGTTGATCTTGCTATTGTTCATGACCAATGTCTGTTGACAGTCTATGCTCATCCTGTGGAAAAATAAGAGACAATTCTTAGATGTCACAGCGTGGAAACAGGCCCTTCAGCACAACATGCCCACACCGCCCAACAAGTCGAATGTACACTATCTGTACATGCCTGCATTTGGCCCATAATCTCTATAAACCTGTCCTACCCATGTACCTGTCTAATTGTTTCATAAATGTTGCGAAAGTACCTGCCTCAACTACCTCCTCTGGCAGCTCATTCCATACACCCACCAGCGTTTGTGGGAAAAAGTTACCCCTCAAATTTCCATTAAATCTTTCCCCCCCATCACCTTAAACCTGGTTTGTTGCTTTCCCTACTCTGTGCGTCTACCCAAATTATTCCGCTCATGGTTTTGTACACCTCTATAAGATCACCCCTCATTCTCCTGCGCTCCAAGGAATAAAGTCCTAGCCTGCTCAACCTCTCCCTATAGCTCAGGCCATGGCATCCTCATAATTCTTCACTGCACCCATTCCAGCTTGACAACATCTTTCCTATACCATGGTGCCCAAAACTGAACATAATACTCTAAATGCGGCCTCACTGACATCTCGTACAACTACAACGTGACCTCCCAGCGTCAATTATCTGACTGATGAAGGCCAATGTGCCAAAAGCCTTTTTGACCCCATCTACCTGTGATGCCACGTTTAACAAACTATGTACCTGTACTCTGAGATCCCTCAGCTCTACAACACTTCCCAGAACCCTACCATTCACTTGTGATCGGACAACTGTGCCTGGAGTTTGGTCTTTGAAGCTGGCCTTTCCCAATAACCTAACCTGTGCTGTAACAGGTGCCATATTGGTTCTGGATTAGATGGAGAGCTGAGGAAGTACTTCACACTTTCTTAAAACAGGCGCAGAATTAGGCTATTCGGCCCATCAAGTCTGCTCTGCCATTTGATCATGTCCGATCTATTTTTCTCTCAACCCCATTCGCCTGCCTTCCACCCATAACCTTTGACGCCCTTACTAATCAGGAACCTGCCAATCTCCACTGTAAAAATGTCCAAGGACTGGGCCTCCACAGCCATCTGTGGTAATGAAATCCACTGATTCACCACCTTCGGGATAAATACATTTCTCCTCGTCTCCATTCTAAAGGTAGGTCCTTTTAATCTGAGACTGTGCCCTCTGGTCCTAGATGCTCCCACTAGTGGAAACATTCTCTCCACATCCACTCTATCCAGGCGATTTCTTATTCAGTAGGTTTCAATGAGATCCCTCCCTCATTCTTCTAAACTAGAGCGAGTACAGGCCAAGAGCCATTAAACACTCCTCATACGTTAACCCGATAATCCTAGGGATCATTCTCGTAAACCTCTGGACCCTCTCCAACGCCAGCAAGTACTTCCTCAGGTGTATTGGGCCCAAATCTGCTCACAACATTACGAACGCGGTCTGATCTTCACCTTGTAAACCCTTAGCATTACAGCCTTGCTTTATCAAGTCTTCTTGATACGAATGCTAACATTGCATTTGCCTTCTGGAGAACATGAATAGGAGATGTTTTGGATTGCAAACCTTCTTTATTGTGGTGGGGCAGAGAAATTGATTGACTTTGTCCTTCCCCCTCCTCTCTCCCAGCTTTCTACTCACCACCCCCTCCCCCTCCCCCCCCCCCATCAATCAGTCTGAAAAAGGATCCCAAACTGAAATGTCACCCGAACACGTTCTCCAGAGATGCTGCTGACCCACTGAGTTACTCCAGCACTTTGTGTCATTTTAAAAATTGGCAAATGAGGAAGTATGTGTGACTAATTGTGCTACTCAACCTGCGTATCCTTCCACATCAGGTACATAGCCATGTTTAATCATCAAATCAAACCAAACCACAGAGGTGGTTGTAATGTCTGCGCTGAACATGATGACGTTAAACTAATCTCATCTGCCTGTACATGATCCAAAAGCCTATTAAACGTCAGTATCGTATCAATTCACATTCCAGGCCCCAACCACTGTGTAAATAAAACCTGCCTCGCAAAACTCCATTAAACTTTTCCCCTCCCACCTTATAACTATGCCCTCTAATATTGGACATTTCCACTCTGCGAAAAAGGTTTCCGACTGTCTACCCTATCTATGCCTCTCATTTTATATACTTCTATCGAGTCTCCCCACAACCTCTGATGTTACAGAGCAGACCTGTTGAAAGTGTGGATGCATTAGAACTTATTTTAAGTGGCAACTGGAAAGATATACTTTCAGCTCCACACCGATCGCCTCCTGGTGTGACTTACAGGGAAGGGATCGTCACCATCAGCTGTAGATGTAAACTTGTTGTACATCGGGTTATTAAATCTGGTTGGAGCTTGATCGTCGAACGATGACACACCTTCTTCGTCTTCAGACTGTGGAAGTAAATTGACACTGGGTCACAAGAGGAGGTACCAGGAAAAATGACGAAAGGCTTGGTCAAAGATACAGACGCAAAGAGCTGGAGTAACTGAGCGGGTCAGGCAGCATCTCTGGAGAAAAAGAATGGGTGACATTCCGGGTTGAAACCCTTCTTCAGACTGAAATTAGGGGGGTGGGTGGGGGGGGAAGTGGAGGTAAGTAAAGGCCAGAACAAATCGGGGCTGGTGACATGGCCAGCGAAGGGTGGAGCCCATAATGGCCCATTGTTGGCTGTGGAAGTGATGATAATGAGAGGGATACAGTCCTTGTTCAGACCGTTGTGTTGTACTCGAAATATGAGGCAGCTTATTAGAGGTGCCTTAAAGGAGGAAGGGTTGGAAAGTTTAGCTTCGAGATACAACATAGAAACAGGCCCTTTGGCCCACCGAGTCCATGCCGACTAACTATCACCTGTACGCTAGTTCCATACTACACACTAGGGACAATTTACAGAAGTAGCCAGGATCGAGTCTCCTGACCTCTGGGTCTGTGGTGCTGTGAGGCAGCAACTCTACCGCTGGGCCACCCACGGGGCATGTGGCAGTTTTGGAGACAATGTAAATGGCTGGAACCAAGAGAAACTGCAGTTTGTGGTGTCTTGAAGGCACGTTGCCTTTGCACAGTCCACACGTTACCTTGAAGTACTGGAAGCTGAAGGGTCCTCTTTTGTGACTGTAGTAGTAATAGGTAGCGACTGCCAAGCCTGTTATTGCCAGCACAAAGGCAAGGAACGCTCCGAGGCCAACTCCAGTGTGAACCACGGGGGTTTTAACCTGTTAACAGACAATAAGTGACTACACTTTCATCGAAAGCGAAGAGATTAGTTTGGAATCCTACTAAGAAGGCTGTTGTCTGCATTTCCATTTACTGAACAGACAAAGTAACAGGTGTCCTGAATAATATCACTTGCGAATCATTTACGTTTATTTTTTATACTCCTGGAGATACAATGTGGAAAACAGACCCTTCGGCCCACCGAGTCCATGCCGACCAACGACCAACCCTACACTAGCACTACCCTACGCATTAGGAACAGTTAGCAGAAGACAATTAACGTACAAACCTGCACGTCTTTGGAGTGTGGGAGAAAACCAAAGCCCCCAGGGAAAACCCACATGGTCACAAACTCCCTACAGACAGCACCCATAGTGAGGATCAAACCCAGGTATCTGGCGCTGTAAGGCAGTAGCTCTACCGCTGCTCCACTGTGCCGCCCGCTTAGTGTTGCCCATATTGTGCAGTGGCTTACCGGTTCAGGAGGGGCCTGTAAAGGCCTGTTGATGGCATGAATGATCCCATTTGAAGCTACCATGTCCCAGGCAACAATGGGTCGCTGGTTGACAAGCTTTCCAACCTGCTGACTGAACTCTGGGCTTGGCGGGGAAGTGTTTTTGGTTTCTGTTACCAATAGAGACTGCCCAATCTTGCTCTGGATAATGGTGCCGTTTTGCAGTTTGTGGTATACATAGGTGTCGTGAATGGAGAAGTGGTGCTCAATATCTCGTCCAGATAGGGTCTGTGAATGAAAGCAGTCACTGTTAGAATCATACAGTGTGGAAACCGTCCCTTCAGCCCAACTTGCCCATGCCGACCAACACGAGCATTTGGCCCATATCCCTCTAAACCTGCATTTGGCCCATATCCCTCTAAACCTATCCTATCCATGTACCTGTCTAAATGTTTCTTAAATTTTGTATTAGTACCTGCTCGACTACCTCCTCCGGCAGCTCGTTCCAATAACCTAACACCCTTTGTATAAAAAGTTGCCCCTATCAAATCATTCCCCTCTCGCCTTAAACACATGTCCTCCGTTTCTTGATTCCCCTACATTGGGTAAAAGACTTGCATTAGCCCTATCTATTCCTCTCACAATCTTATACGTCTCTATAAGATCACCTCTCATCCCCCTGCACTCCAAGGAATAAAGTACCAGCCTGCTCAACCTCTCCCTAGAGCTCAGGTCCTCGAGTCCTGGCAATACCCCCGTTAATCTTGTTGGCATCCTTTCCAGTTTAACAATATCTTTCTTATAACAGGGTGACCAAAACACTCTAAATGTGGCCTCACCAAGGTCTTGTACAACTGTAACATGACCACCTAACTTCTAGACTTGGTTTCCTATCTATCTGCCTCCCTGTGGTATGTTTTGATAGAGGCTACACCAGCTACACCAGCTACTTTAATGAATATCCATTTTGGGAGGATATAGTCAGGAGGTCCTAAGTGGTTGGGACAATAGTTCTACCCGAGTAATTACTAGAATATAGATTACTGGGTAGATGTGGAGAGTTTTAGTCTTAGAGATACAGCGTGGAAACAGGTCCTTCGGCCCACCGAGTCCTCGCCGACCACCAATCACCCCTTACCCATTCAATCCTACACACAAGGGACAATTTACAGAAGCCAATTGCCCTACAAACCTGCGCGTCTTTGGAGTGTGGGAAGAAACCGGAGCACCCGGAGAAAACCCACTCGGTCGTAGGGACAACGTTAAAACTCCATACAGACAAACACCCGTAGCCAGGATTGAACCCGGTTCTCTGGGGCTGCACCACTGTGCCACTGTGCCATGGTATCAGTATTTTATCCTCTAATAGGCCTCATTTAAGTCATTTTAGTTTGTTGTGAAAACACTGAATCCTTACTGTATTTTCATAGAATCCGGAGTTGACTGGAACAAACAGGGTGCCTTTGACAGTGAGATCAGTGAGAATGTTCACAAACCGTCTACCATTCGATGTGGTGTTTGCATAGTTGAGGATTTGCTGGAAATAATAACAAACATATATATTTCAGCCACACTTGCAAACACCATCAAATCAGCTATCAACCGTCCCAATCCTCATGAAACCATAACCAAATATTCACAAATAGCACGCAATTCTAGCAGTGGTCATAGAGGCAGAATTAGGCCATTCAGCCCATCAAGTCTACCATTCAATCATGACTGATCTATCGTTCCCTATCAACTCCATTCTCCTGCCTTCTGGTTTTTCAGGAACTGTTTCACTTTCACTGCTTATAGTTAAGGCAATTGGTCATTGCCATAACTGGCCCCAAAGTTAATTAAATATTTGGATAATTTGCAATATTTTTTAATGACAGATTAAAGTTTGAGCTTACACATCGTAAAGAAGTTTATCATTTTACATTTAGTATTAATGGGAATTAATATTCCATAAAGTCACATTTAGTTTGGTAAGCGCCATTAAATCATTCATCACATAAGGTACCGTAATATCATCATTTGTAGGAAACTTGGCCCATTCTGGACTTTATCTAGCACCAAACATTATATCCTTAATCCTGTGTATGTTCCTTTAGAAAGGAGATGAGGAGGAATTTCTTTAGTCAGAGGGTGGTGAATCCGTGGAATTCTTTGCCACAGACGGCTGAGGAGGCCAAGTCATTGGGTAAATTTAAAGCGGAGAATGACAGGTTCTTGATTAGTAAGGGCATCAAAGGTTTTGGGGAGAAGGAAGAAGAATGCCCTCTGGTCCTGGACTCTCCCACTGGTGGAAACATCCTCTCCACATCCACTCTGTCCGGGCCTTTCACTATACTGTAAATTTCATTGAGGTCTCCCCTCATCCTTCTGAATGAAAGGCAGATCAGCCATGATTGAATGGCGGAGTAGACTCAATGGCCCGTATGGCCTAGTTCTGCTCCTATGACCTATGAACATTTAAATGTTGATGTGACATTTAGGGAGCAGGCTACGGAAATTCTGCACCTGACCCCAATGGCCTATTCCTGCATTCTGGTAAATGCAACATGAGTACTCACCGTTAGGAAGAAGGAGAATTTGTCGATGGTGGTTAGGACTTGCAACAGATTCCCATTACACGAATATCCGTCTCCCACATAACCTTTCTGACACGCACACTCCACATCTGTGAGCAGAAGATGAGCAATCATTGAGTGAGTAACAGAGTATTGTTAGCACGAGGTGGAGAGAGTCAGAGTTACGTCAAGTGTCAGGTAATTGTTATAGGTTCATAAGTTCATAAGTTATAGGAGCAGAATTAGGCCATTCAGCCCATCGAGTCTGCCCTGCCACTCAATCATGGCTGATCTATCTTTCCCTCTCAATCCCATTCTCCTGCCTTCTCCCCATATCCCCTGACACAAGTACTAATATTCCGTTGTTACATGTACCAACAACGGAACAATGAAATTCTTCCTTGCTGCAGCATAACATGCCTATAAATACAATTCAAGTAGATAATGTACACTAAACCAAAATTCAAGAGATTAATAACCCCAATACCAGTGTAAAAAAGCCCGGTTCTTAGTTCCACCAAAGACAGTCCATAGTTCATAAGACATAGGAGCAGAATTAGAGGCATAGAGCGTGGAAACAGGCCGTTCAGAACAGGCCCATGCCGACCTACATGCCCCATCTACACTAGTCCCACCTTCCTGCGTTTGGTCCATATCCCTCTAAACCTGTCCTATCCATGTATAAATGGTTCTTAAACATTACCTACCTCAACTACCTCCTCCATAAACCCACCACCCTTTGTGTAAAAAAGTTGCCTCAGTCTCCTATTAAATCTTTCCCTCCTCACCTTAAACCTATATCCTCTAGTTCTTGATTTCCCTATTCTGGGTAAAAAACTGTGCATTTACCTGATCTATTCCTCTCATGATTTTGAACATCTCTATACTGTAACATCAACCCTCATCCTCCTGGGTTACAAGGAATAGTGTCCTAGCCTGCACAATCTCTCCCTATGACTCAGGCCCTCGAGTTCCTGCAACATCCTCATAAATCTTCTCTGCACCCTTTCTTGCTCAACGACATGTTTCCTATGACAGGGTGACAAGATCTGAACGCAATACTCACCAATGCACAAGTGTAACATGACCTCCCAACCTCTCTTGACTGATGAAGGCGATTAGGTCATTTGTCCCATCAAGTTTACTCCGCTATTCAATCATGGCTGATCTATTTTTACCTCTCAAACCCACTCTCCTGCTTTCAACATGTAACCTTTGACACCATTACTAATCAAATACGTGTCAATCTCTTAATACCTTCCACCGCAGTCTGTGGCAATGAATTCCACAGATTCACCACCCTCTGGCTAAATAAATTCTTCTTCACTTCCGTTCTGAAGGTAGGTTATTTTATTCTGAAGCTATGCCTTCTGGTCATAGACTCTTACTATTGGAAACATCCTCTCCACATCCACTCCACCTAGTGTAGTTTAGTTTAGTGTAGGTTAGTTTAGTTTAATTTAAAGATATGGCATGGAAACATATCCTTTGTGCTACTGAGTCCATGCCAACCAGCGAACCTCATGCACTAACACTATCTTACACATTAGGGACAATTTTTACCAAAGCCAATCAACCTACAAACCTGTACATCTTTGGTTTGTAGATGTTTGTAGAGGAAACCGGAGCATCTGGGGAAAACCCATGCGGTCAAGGGAAGAGCATACAAACTCTGTACAGACCGCACCCATAGTCAGGATCGAACCTGGGTCTCTGGTACTGTAATGCCCCTGTCCCACTTAGGAAACCTGAACGGAAACCTCTGGAGACTTTGTGCCCCTCCCACGTTTTCCGTGCGGTTCCCGGAGGTTTTTGTTTCCTGCTGCTTCCACTACCTGCAACCTCCGGCAACCACCTGCAACCTCCGGGAACCGCACGGAAACCTTGGGTGGAGCGCAAAGTCTCCAGACGTTTCCGTTCAGGTTTCCATAGTAGGACAGGGGCATAAGGCAGCAGCTCTACCGCTGTGCCTCCATGCCACCCCTGTAGTGTTCTGGAACCTGATAGTTGTTGGGAAGAAGCTATTCTTGATCCTGTTGGTCACGGTTTGTCAGACTCCGAAACCTTCTCCTCGAATGGCAGGAGTGAAACGAGAGCGTGGCCCGGATGGAGTGGGTGTCTGCTGATGCTGGCTGCAGATCATCCTCACCTTTCATTCGGTAGCAGAATGCATCCCATGTCTCACTGGCATTGATTCGGGGGCCGTAGTCCACAATGCCCACGTGACCCTCACCGCATTTGGGATTGGAGTAACTGGTCGGGTAAGACACCCTCTGTCCATTCAGCCATCCAGCTGCGCACATGTGGTAGCCCACCTGAAATCAGAAAACCAGAGAGACCTTTCAACACAATTGCCATAACTTGATTTAGTTTAGTTGAGAGATACAGCATGGAAACAGGCCCTTCGGCCCCACATGTCCGTGCCGAGAACAAAGGGGGAACCCGGTTGGGGGGGGGGGGCACCTGCTGGAACATGCCTTCTCTCCAGAGATTCTGCCTGTCCCACTGAGTTACTCCAGTATTTTATGTCTACCTGCAGATATGACGGTTCTGTTAACTTTTGTAACATTGTCGGCACCAGAAACATAGCCACACTTGTCGACTACATAGGTGAGGTCTGCTGTATGATTTTACCGGTTTGTGTGCAAAACAAAACATTTCACTGTTTCACATGTAACAATAAAGTGTCATTGAATCATTGATCATTGATCACCCGTTCACACTAGTTCTATGTTATCCCACTTTCGCATCCACTCCCTACACACTAGGGGCCAATTTACAGAGGGCCAATTAACCTACAAACCCGCACGTCTTTGGGTTGTGGGAGGAAACCTGGAGCGCCCGGAGAAAACCCACGCAGTCACAGGAAGAACGTACACACTCTGCACAAGCAGCTAATGGAAGGGTCTCGGATCAGAGGGCACAGTCGCAGAATAAAAGGGCACAAGGAAATGAGGAGGAATTTCTTTAGTCAGACGATGGTGAATCTGTGGAATTCATTGCCACAGATGGGTGTGGAGGCCAAGTCATTGGGTATTTTTAAGACGGAAATTAACAGATTCTTGACTAGTAAGCTTGTGAGTGGTTGTGGGGAGAAGGCAGGAGAATGGAGTTGAGAGGGAAAGATAAATCAGCTATGATTGAATGGCGGAGTAGACGGGGTTGAATGGCCTAATTCTGCTCCTATCACATGAACTTGGTCATTGGAACTTCGACATGAGAGGAATAGATCGGGTAAATGCACAAAGTCGCTTGCCCAGAGTAGGGGAATCGAGAAACAGAGGACATACTGTAGGTTTAAGCTGAAGGGGAAAAGATTTAATAGGAATCTGAGGGGTAATTTTTTCACCCAAAGGGTGGTGGGCGTATGGAACGAGCTGCCAGAGGCCGGGACTATCGCAACCTTTAAGAAGCAATTAGACAGGTACATGGATAGGACAGGTTTGGAGGAATATGGGCCAAATGCAGGCAGGTGGGATTAATGTAGATGGGACACATTGGTCGGTGTGGGCAAGTTGGACCAAAGGGCCTGTTTCCACACTGTATGACTCTATAATGTCACAGTGAGAATCAAACCCGGGTCTCTGGCGCTGTCAGGCAGCAACACTACCGCTGAGCACTGTGCCGCCCCATGGGAAGAGGAAACAGACCTGTTGGGCGTAGGATAGCTGGTTGTACGTTGCCAATACTGCATCCTCAGCTCTGCATAGTTCCTGCGCTTTGGTGTAGTTGAGCTTGTACTGCCCCTTGGTAGATCGTAGGTGGAACACTCCCAATTTTTTATCTAGAGAAGAGGAAAATGTAGTTCACACAACAACTGGGAAACATTAAAACTCTCAAGGTCTGTTATTGTGACTCAAGAATTAACCTGCTATCTTACAAAATCAGAATAAATCATCTGATTGGTGCTTATCATTAATCATTGAACAGACCCCTATCTCTCCTGCATATCCATGTACCTATCTAAAAGCCTCTTAAATACCACAATTCTATCTGCCACCACCACCACCACTGGCAGCGAATTCCAGCCACCCACCACATAGAAAAAACTTGTCCCACACATCTCCTTTAAATGTTGCCTCTCTCGTCTTAAGCTCTGCCCTCTAATCATTTTCATCCTTGGAGAAAGGTTCTGACTGTCTACCCTATCCACACCTCACATCATTTTATACACTTCTCTCGGGTCTCCCCTCAACTTCCAGCATTCCAGAGAAAACAATCCAAGTCTGTCCAACCACTCCTTGGGGCTAACAGCAGCTAATCCAGGCAGCATTCTGAGAAAGGTTTTCTGCACCCTCTCCAAACCTTCCATTCTGTCATGGGGTGATCAATTCTGCACACAATACTCCAAATGCCTTCTAACCAAAGAAATAGATTCACACAACGTGGAAGCAGGCCCAACCCATTTGGAATATTTTGGAAACCAAGAACCAAGAACTTGCCTACGCAATGCCTTTTTCAACTGTAACATGACCTCCAAACATCTGTACTCAATACTTTGCATGTTGTTAAGTTGGAATGGGTGCAGTAATGGTGTTGCTGGGACTTGAGGGTCTGAGCTATAGGGAGAGGTTGAGCAGGCTGGGACTCTATTCCCTAGAGCGCAGGAGGATAAGGGGTGATCTAGAGGTGTATAAAATCATGAGAGAAATAGATTGGGTGGACACACACATTCTTTTGCCTAGAGTGGGGGAATCGAGAACCAGAGGACATAGGATTAAGTTGAAGGAGGTAAGGTTTTATAGGAATGTGAAGAGTAACTTATTCACGCAAAGGGTGTGGGTGTATGGAATGAGCTGTGGGAGGAGATAGTTGAGAAAGAGACTACCGCAACGTTTAAGAAGCAATTAGACAAGTACATGGATAGGACAGGTATAGAGGGATATGGGCCAAACGCAGGCAAGTGGCAATAGTGTAGATTGGACATGTTGGGCCGTGTGGGCAAGTTGGGCCGAAGGGCCTGTTTCCACAATGTGTGACTATGAGTCTACTTTGACTGATGAAGGCCAATGTGCCAAATGCCTTATGGAGCTGATTTCCTGAATCCTATACTCGATGCCCCGGCCAGTGAAGCCAAGTATACCATATGCCATCTTTACCACTCCATCTCCTTGTATTGCCACTTTCAAACTTTAAAACATAGACAACACTCACCTTCAAAATGTAGGTCAGTGCATTCAGCATTTGCATGACACTTTCCATCGTCTTGGACGCATCGATTAACAAGAACCTCTTTGATTGTGCAATTAGTTCCATCCCCAACGTAATTATTTTTGCATGCACACTTGCGTCTGTTCTGTTGCAAAAGGGATTCAAGTTAGCCAACAATTAATAATGATGCATTATTGGGGATTTTCTGGTCATTTTGATCAGAAACACTCACCCTACAAAGATTAAAAAAGAGTAGCGATTAAAAAGGTGAGAGTGAATAGATCAGGCTTTTTGTTTGATTTGCTTTGGTTGGTACAGTGGCGTAGTGGTAGAGCTGCTGCCTCACAGTGGAAGGGTCCCCGGTTCAATCCTGATTATGGGTGCTGTCTGTATAGAGTTTGCATGTTCTCCCAGTGTGAGTTTCCTCTGAGTGCTCTGGTTTCCTCTTTCATTCCAAAGACGTACAGGTTTGTAGGTTAATTGGCTTCTGTAAATTGTCCATCATGTGTAGGATAGAACTAGTGTACGGGTGATCGCTGGTCGGTGTGGAGTTGGTGGGCTGTCTCCACATTGTATCTCTAAACTAAACTAAACTAAAAGGGGCTAAGGGGTAAAGGGGCTAAGGGGTTCAAAGAGAATTTCATAAAGGTTTGGAAGTGTTTTAAATGAGTAGAGAGGTTTCTACTTGTTGGGAAGAACATTAGTTTAAATATGTTAGTCTCTAATAGGGATGATTTTCTCTTATTAATTTGGTGGTGAATTGTGAGAGTATCTTTGAGGGAAGTCCAATTAGGTAGGGAATGAGAAAGGGAAGCAAGTGCAGAGGTGGTTATACAGGTCCACCACTGATATTCCAGCATCCTTGATTCCAGAGTCCTTCTGGATTATCCGTTTTGACAGACCAACATAGACCTGAAAAGTCACCTGTCCATTTTCTCCAGAGGTGCAGCCAGACCCAGTGAGGCTCTTCAGCATTATGTGTCTATCTTTGGTGTAAACATGCATCTGCAGTTCCCTTTTTATTAAATTATACTATACACAAGTACAATCAATCCAAACACAAGGAGTGCAAAGATAACAATTATAAAGTGCAGAATGTAGTGTTATAATAAGAAAGTACTAGTTACAGAGAAAGCGCAGATAAAAAAATGCAAATTCCACAGTGAGGTAGGGTCGGAAGATCGGGGTTACACTCTTAGCTCATGAGAGGACAATTCTGTAGTCTAATAACAGCCGAAAAGAAGCTGTCCCTGAATCTGGTGGTATGTGCATTCAGGTTTCTGTATCTGAGTTAAACTTGTCACAAGCTAACACCAAGGGTTTGTTTGCTCTGTTTTGGGGCGGCACAGTGGTAGAGTTGCTACTTTGCAGCGCCAGAGACCCGGGTTCGAACCTGACTATGGGTGCAGTCTGTACAGAGTTTGTACATTCTTCCTGTGACTGTGTGGGTTTTCTCCGGGAGCTCCGATTTCCTCCCATACTCTAAAGATGTACAGGTTTGTAGGTTAATTGGTTTTGGTAAGCCTGTAAAATAGTCCCTAGTGTGTAAGATAGTGTTAGTATACGAGGAGATCGCTGATCGGCGCGGACTCGGCGGGTCGAAGGGCTGGTTCCCACACTATCTCTCTAACGTCTAAAGTCTACTCACAGGCCTGAACACTATGCAGGTTGCGTGTTCATGGCAGCCTCCGTTGTCTCCGTCCGCACAGATGTCTATCGGGTCGCACATATAGCCGTCCCCAGTAAAGTCCCTTTGGCATTTGCAGCTGACGTTTACTCCACTCTGAGAGCACTTGGCAAATTCCGAGCAGCCGCCATTATCCTGTGCACACTGGTCGGCAACTGTGTGAGGGGAAGAAAAATAGACCAGGGGAAGAAAAATAAAGCAAGTCAAAAGTCGGAAGTTGAGCGGAAAGCCTGACAGAAATATATAGAGTTTAGGGCAGCACAGTGGTGCAGCGGTAGAGGTGCTGGCTTACAGCGCCAGAGAACTGGGTTCCATCATGATAATGTGCTGACGGTGTGGACTCTGTGGGCTGAAGGACCTGTTCCCGTGCTGTACTGTCCTATGTTCTATTTAATGATTTTACCAAGCTAAACTAAACTAAGCTAAACTAAAAAGCAGTATGTATGGAGATATTTCAGTGTGAAGTGACGGTCTCCTTATTGCTTCAAAAATGTCTCTACCACAGCACGTTGTGAAAAAACATGTCCCGTACATCTCCTTTGAATTTGCCCCCTACTTTAAAGTTATGCTCTCTTATCTTTGATAATTTCCAATAAAAAGGTTCTGACTGTCTACAATATTTATGTCTCTCATAATTGTATACATTTCATCAGGCCTTCATCCAATGCCCATGAGGAGCATTTGCACCCCCACACTTTACAGACGCTCTTCAAGGCAGGTAGCAACACCATGGATACCTCACCTGTACATGTCCATCCGTCACCTTCGTAGTAGAGTTTACATTCACAGGTGCCGTTCTCCTTGCAGATCGCATCAGCAGAGCAAGCGGGCGAACACTCTGGCTTCACATCTGTTGGCCAAAGGCACAGACGTTACGATACAACAGTTTAGGAAGGAACTGCAGATGCTGGTTTAAACCGAAGAAGGGTCTCGACCTGAAACGTCACCCATTACTTCTCTCCAGAGATGCTGCCTGTGCCGTTGAGTTACTCCAGCTTTTTGTGTCTATTTACGATACAACAGTTTGCAGCACAATAGCAACGCATGTCTTGGAATGGATGCTGAGAATGCACCTTGGAAGCTCAGAAATCCACAGGACTTCCTTCCATTAATTTATTGAAGCAGACAGAAGATTGGGGAGCTGATAGAATCGTTGAGTGATTCAGCCCAACTTGCCCACACTGACCAACATGTCCCAACTACACTTGTCCCACCTGCCCACGTTTGGTCCATATCCCTCTAATCCTGTCCTATCCATGTACCTGTCTAAATGTTTCTTAAACATTGCCATAGTACCTGCCTCAACCACCACCTCCTGCAGCTCGTTCCGCCACACTTTGTGTGAAATACAATGTTGTAGCTGACAATCAGGACATATTGGTCGGTGCGGGCAAGTTGGGCCGAATGGCCTGTTTCCATGTTTGTATGACTGTATGAAGTAGTAGAGACAAATACTTGCATTTGGTGGTGAATGCACAAAAGGACACAAAGTGCTGGAATAACTCGGCAGGTCAGGCAGCATCGCTGGAGAACATGGATAGGTGACGTTTTGGGTTGAGACAAAACTGAACACAATATTCTCCAAATGTGGAACAGTGAAATGCATTTCTTTATGCATGCAGTTGAGTGAAAATCTTACTAAACTGCATGACAAAAAAAAAACAATTTCACTGTGCCTACCTAGGTTCATGCACTTCGGTGGCAATCACAGTCGGTCAATAAATGCCAGCATTAGCGGACGAATAAATCTTGAACGATCCTGCGAATTTACAGCAGGAATTACAATTCACTTGCACCTTTCGTACCGAGTTGTGTTTCGCAGCGAGCACCTGTCCATCCTTCATTACAGAAGCAAGTTCCCTCGGCCCAAATACCTTCATCGCATCGTCCATTTTCTTTGCACTCGCATTCTGAAAGCAGGGCAAGATTCACGGCTTATTGTGCTCTGATCCGTGACACATCACAGTTAACATGCTGAAGCATTCAATGTTTCATCCGTGCGGGGGGCAGTGGCATATGATGAAAGAATAGATCGATTGGGCTTATATTCGCTGGAATTTAGAAGGACGAGAGGGGATCTTATGGAAACGTAGAACATTTTTAGGGGATTGGACAGGCTAGATGCAGGAAAAATGTGCCCGATGTTGGGGGAAGTACAGAACCAAGGGTCACAGTGGAAGAATAAGGGGTAGGCCATTTAGGACTGAGATGAGGAAAAACATTTTCACCCAGAGAGTTGTGAATCTGTGGAATTATCTGCCACAGACGGCTGTCGAGGCCAATTCACTGGACGTTTTCAAGAGATAATTAGATATCGCTCTTAGGGCTAATGGAATCAAGGGATATGGGGAAAAAGCAAGAACAGGATACTGATTCTGGATGATCAGCCATGACCATAGTGAATATAACCATAATGGCTCGAAGGGCCGAATGGCCTACTGCTGCACCTACTTTCTGTGTTTCTATGTTTCTGGCCGGGCGAGCCGTGGCCTGTAGGGGGAACCCCCGAGCCAGCCCCTGCTCGGCCCCCGAAGGCCAGAGAGACAGGAGAGGAGGGAGCTGGCGATGATGGACCCCGAGGAGCAAGGCTGGCAGGAGTGTGCATCGCGCTCTTCAAAGTCGGCTGCGGGAGGTGCCCCCTGGCGGGATGGGCGAATTTTAGACTTTAGTGTTACAGGGGGGGGCCACGGGAGAAGGTACAAACTCTGTACAGACAGCACCTGTACTCAGGATCAACCCTGGGTCTCTGGGGGCTGTAAGGCAGCAACTCTACCGCCGCGCCACCATGTGTTCTTGGATGAACGTGACGGCTGGAGGCCCCTGCAGCAGCCTGGGGCTCGCCTGGATCAGGTCCCGACCACACGAGACCTAGAGCGCAGACCGGACTTTGGAAATGGCGCCAAAATCCGGCGCCTCTTGCACGCGGTCTCAGTGGACTATTTCTGTACACTTTGCTAATCAGGGATTGTGCTTGGCTACGGCAATATTGCACTGTTAAAAAAAAAGAGTTTCACTGTGCTTTTGCATAATAAAGCACCACGTCGATGATCTTACTTGTACAATCCGCCCCCCAGTGCCCTGGCTGGCACTGTTCACAGGCTGTGCCTTTGAACCCAGGGTTGCAGGTGCATTTTCCTGATCCTGCGTACTGATCGTCGCACACGCCGTGGCCATAACATGGGCTCTCTGGGCCTCCTGGGCAAGCTGCAACACAACAACAAGACTTTAGTAGCAGCACCTCATGTTTCACTTGGGCAGCTTGCAACCCAGCAGTATGAATATTGATTTCCCTTGCATTCCCTCTCTCTCCATCCCTCCCCCACCCTAGATATCCTGCATGTCTCCCATTGTTTGTATCCCATTGTTATCACCTCTACCACAGCCAACAATAGAACATTGTGGGCTCCACCTTTCCTTGCTCATCAGTGCCGGCTCAGTACCTTTGCATGCCTCTAGTTTCCCTCACCCTTGACTCTCAATCTGAAGAAGAGATTCGACCCGAAACGTCACCTATTCCTTGTTCTCCAGAGATGCTGCCCCACCCGCTGAGTTACTCCAGCATTTTGTGTCTATCTTCGGTGTAAACTGGCATCTGCAGTTCCTTCTTACACATTTAGTCTAGAAGCCTGCATGGATGTGGGAAGAAACTAGAGCACCCGGGGGAAAAAAGTGTGGTCACAGGGAGAACGTGCAAACTCCGTACCAACAGCACCCATAGTCAGCATCAAACCCACCCCTGCATGTGGGGGTGATGGATAGAGAGTAAATCGGGACATGTGAGAGGGAACTAGATTGGCCCGTGAGGGAAGGGAACTCACTGAGCTGCATGGATAAGGCAGAGAACTGGGAAGGAATAGACCATGGAGTCATAGAGTAAAACAGTGTGGAAACAGGCCCTTCGGCCCAACTCGCCCACACTGGCCAACAATGTCCCATCTACCCTAGACCCACCTGCCTGCTCTTGGTCCAAACCTGTCCTGTCCATGTACCTGTCCAACTGTTTCTTAAACGATGGGATAGTCCCAGCCTCAACTACCTCCTCTGGCAGCTTGTTCCATGCACACACCACCCTCTGTGAAAAAGGTACCCCTTGGATTTCTAACACTATGCCGGATGGACAGGCCCTGCCAGCTCCCATCAGTCACATCCCCCTTATGTATCTACTTCCCTGCAACTTTACTTTAGACTTTAGAGAAACAGCACGTAAACAGGCCCTTCGTCCCACCGTGTCCGTGCCGACCAGTGATCACCCCGTGCATTAGCCGTACCCCACACGTTAGACTCTAGAGATACAGCGCAGAAACAGACCCTTTCGAGTCCAACCCACCAAGTCTGTGCCCACCAGCGATCGTCCTGTACACCAACCTAAACATACTAGGGACAATTTTATACTGAAGCCAATTAACCTACAAACCTGCACGGCTTTGGGATTTGGGAGGAAACCGGTGCACCCGGAGAAAACCCATAATTTCACGGGGCAAACGTGCAAACTACTACATACAGATAGCACCCGTAGTTGGGATCAAACCTGAATCTCGGGTGCTGCAAGGCAGCAACTCTACTGCTGCCACCATCTCCATTCCCTGTCACAAGTACCCTTCAATCCTCCTTTGCTAATTCTGAAACCAAGGGGTAATTCATAGATTCAGATTCTGCGTTCGTCCCAGGGCTGGATCTACAAGCTGGGCTGGTTGTCTACCGTCGGTCCAGCCAGGCGTTACTGTCAACCATCCATCAGATTCAGATTCAGATTCAGATTCAATTTTAATTGTCATTGTCAGTGTACAGTACAGAGACAACGAAATGCATTTAGCATCTCCCTTGAAGAGCGACATAGCAAACGGGGGGGGGGTGGTGATTGGCAGTCACCGAGGTACGTTGTTTAGTAGAGTGACAGCCGCCGGAAAGAAGCTGTTCCTCGACCTGCTGGTTCAGCAACGGAGAGACCTGTAGCGCCTCCCGGATGGTAGGAGGGTAAACAGTCCATGGTTGGGGTGAGAGCAGTCCTTGGCGATGCTGAGCGCCCTCCGCAGACAGCGCTTGCTTTGGACAGACTCAATGGAGGGGAGCGTGGAACCGGTGATGCGTTGGGCAATTTTCACCACCCTCTGCAATGCCTTCCGGTCGGAGACAGAGCAGTTGCCATACCATACTGTGATGCAGTTGGTAAGGATGCTCTCGATGGTGCAGTGGTAGAAGTTCACCAGGATCTGAGGAGACAGATGGACCTTCTTCAGTCTCCTCAGGAAGAAGAGACGCTGATGAGCCTTCTTGATCAGAGTAGAGGTATTGTGGGTCCAAGAGAGGTCATCGGAGATGTTGACTCCCAGGAACCTGAAGCTAGAAACACGTTCCACCTCCGTCCCGTTAATGTGGATGGGGGTGTGCGTGCCGCCTCTGGACTTCCTGAAGTCTACAATGAGCTCCTTGGTCTTCTTGGAGTTAAGGGCCAGGTTGCTGCATATCCACATTCCTATCTAAATGCCCCTTAAGTGCCACTATCTCCACCATTACCCCTGGCAGTGTGTTCCAGACCAACACCACTCTGTGTGTGAAAACCTGCCTCGCACATCTCCTTTAAACTTTGCCTATCTCACCGTAAAGGTATGTCCTTTATTTCTTTGACATAACCTCCCTGAAAAAAAACAATCTACCCTATGTATGCCCCTCATTAGATTCAGATTCAGATTCAATTTTAATTGTCATTGTCAGTGTACAGTACAGAGACAACGAAATGCATTTAGCATCTCCCTTGAAGAGCGACATAGCAAACGATTTGAATTATTTTACATACTTCTTTCAAAGTCTCCCCTCAGCGTCCGAGGCGCCAGAGAAACCAATCATCCAACATCTCCTTGTAGCTAATAGCCTCTAACCAGACAGCATCCCGGTAAACCTTCTCTGCTCCCTCTCCAAAGCCTCCATGTCCTGAAGAGATTGCTCCTCAGACAGCTGGCACGGACTTAATGGGCTGAATGGCATGCTGTGGCTTAACTATTCTCTTATTTTACGAGTTCTACAGAAAGGATCCACTTGGATCATTTGTAACTTGCATTTTCGAATAAATGATGTGTAGATTATGAAAGGACTTCTGCACTTTTCAGTTTTCCATCATTCTTCAGGTTAGTGCGGCACGGTGGCGCAGCGCCAGAGACCCGGGTTCGAACCTGATGTTGGGTGCTGTCTATGTGGAGTTTGACCTGCGTGGGTTTTCACCTGGTGCTCCGTTTCCTTCCACACTCCAAAGACGTGCAGGTTTGTTGGCTAATTAGCTTTGGTAAAAATGGTTAAATTGTGTGTGTAGGATAGTGTCAGTGTGCAGGGATGGCTGGTCTGCGCAGACTCAGTGGGACAAAGGGCCTGTTTCTACACTAAACTAAATTAAACTAAATTATAACTCACTTTCACATCACATTCCCTTGATTTAGAATGTTAAAAGGATTTGATATGGAGTGTAAGTATTTCCTCTTGTGTGGGAGTTGGAGAATGAAGGGGAGCATTGTCGTAAGATCGTAGCAGGAGGTTAAATAGGAAGCAACTTTTTTTCCCTGGCTAAGAAACATTGCCCAGGAAGCTGGGGGTGTAGACAAACAAGGGGAACGTTCAAGACCGCTGTGTTAGGGAATGACATCGAGGGAGAATGCGGGTGACTTCAGTGGAGGCGGAAGTCAAACGGACTGACAAAGCACATTTATAGGACTGAATGATCTTCTGTCTCTCTATACAATGATGTAGTTACAAACTCAACCCAGTTTGTGGCAGTGTTAGCTGAGATTCAACCGTCCTCATGAGGAATCATCGTGAACGTTTACTTGAGAGATACAGCGTGGAAACAGGCCCACCGGCCCACCGAGTCCGCATCGACCAACCATCAGCACCGTTCACGCTAGTTCTATCCAGGGTCAAACCTGCACGTCTTTCAAATGTGTTGGGAAACCAGAGCACCCGGAGAAAACCCACGTGGTCAGAGGGTCAACATACAAACTCTGCGCAGACAGCACCCATAGTCAGGATTGAACCCGGGCCTCTGGCGCTGTGAGGCAGCAGCTGTACAGCTGCACCAGTGTGCTGCCCTAAACTCGATATACTTCTATCAGGTATTCCCTCAGCTTCTGGCTTTTGACCTGCTTTATTTTTCTTCCTCTAACACAGTTGCTGATCAGTGTGCACAAGCTAATGGCGGCTGCTCAGAATTTGCTCTCAAAATGGAGCAAACGTTGGCGGTGAACGGCAGGATGGAACCCATGCCCCTGGCTCCGCGAGGCAACGGCTCCACCGCTGCACCCTCAGAGATGGCGGGGGATTTGAATGCAGGGGATATTTAATTAATAGCACTCTCAGACACAGCGCAAGGCAGGACACACGGCAGCAACCCACCTCTACAGTTCTTCCCGTAGTAATTACTACAGCAAGTGGGCTTCAAGATCACAAGGGTGCATGGTTGCTGACAGCCATCAACGTCCTCGTGGAAAACGTTACGGAAAGAGCACTTCACCGTCTCTCCCTGGAGATGGCAAAACACGACAAGAGTCAAGAGGCAAGAGTCATCCTCCCGAAACGGACGCATTTAATTCAGTACAATGTCAGACTTTGTTAGCCATTGGAGATGGCATCTGAACAGAAAGTGTCACCTTACCTTTGGTTTTGTGGTGGAAGGGCACGAGGGGGGGTTTATGCAGCTACCACAGGCCCCCTGTGTAAAACATAAAGCAATTTTCAGTACCGTTCTCATCTGGCAATGATAAAGATCTCAACATCTCTTGTTGGCACCTTCCAACATCATGCAGGTCACAAGATTTCAATGACACTTTCAATGATTCAGTTCAAGTCAATTCAATGATAGTCTGAGTATCACAGTAAGGTACAGTTAGAGGTTTAGGTTTATTATTGTCACATGTACTAAGACACAGTGAAAAACTTCAGTTTTGTTTAGAAATACAGTGTGGAAACAGACCCTCCGGCCCACCGAGTCTGCGCCGACCAGTACACTCGTTCTTTCTTATACACTCAGGGAAGTTTACAGAAGCCAATTAACCTACACATCTGTGGGATTTGGGAGGATAGAGGAGAAAACCCACACGCTCACGGGGAAAACGCGCAAACTCCGCACAAACAGTATCCGTAGTCTGGATCTAACCGCAGATCAGAGTCCCTGGCGCTGCAAGGCAGCACCTCTAGCCAGGCATGGAAATCGCTATAAAAATATGGAGGGGCCCAATTTCTTGGAGGCCGTGCTCGCATGCGCACACTCACACACACACGCGCAAGGCTTCGGAGGCTCAATCCAGCGCTAAACGCAGCTCAACTCTGCCTGTCTCGCCGGGTTAACCTACAGCCCTGCCTGGACTGACGGGACACCAGCACTGCTTCTCCACGCTGGCCATATTTCCCGCAAGTCCAGGAAGGGCTGCAGGTTCACCTGGCGGGACAGGCAGAGTGAGCTGGGTTTTGCGCTGCTTCTCTGCGCTGGCTGTGGGCCTGGGGGTACAGCTCCCGTCTGACTCCCGGCATCTCTGGCCACCCGTGGGGGAGGGGGGGCACTCGGGGGAGAGCAGGGATCAATCCTGGCTGCGGATGAGGCGCAGGTCTGTGCCACATCTCGCTCATCAATTCACCGTGCTCTATCCTCAGTCCCAAAACCCCCTTCCCCCCACTCCTCTCTCCTCCAATGATAGTGCTGAATCATCATGTCCCGCCCCATTGCCTGCTGACTGGCGTCTCTCTCGTCCAATCAGCGCACTCGATCATCAGTCCCACCCCCACTCTCACGGAAAGCGGAAATTTCAATGGGTTTTAAAATCCGGATTACAAAAACTTGGGGGGGGGGGGGGGGGGGGGGGGGATGTCCCCCACCACTCAAAACAGGGGGGACGGGACGTGTGTCCCCTGCCCCCCCCCGGGTTTTCCACCCCTGCCCCAGTGTGCCACTCTCCTTCATTGGGTGCGGCCAAAAACACATACGTTGCCTGTTACTATTCAGCAAAAGCCTGAACATTAGTTGATATTTGCTACATAAAGTCGTGCTGTCACACAATGCACTGAATAAAGCTAGACACAAAATGCTGGGGTAACTCAGCAGGTCAGGCAGCATCTCTGGAGAGAAGGAATGGGTGACATTTTGGTCTCAGTCTGAAGAAGGGTCTTGACCCGAAACATCACCCATTCCTTCTCTCCGGAGATGCTGCCCATCCCGCTGAGTTACTGTAGCATTTTGTGTCTACCTTCGATTTAAACCAGCAACTGCAGTTCTTTCCTACACAATGCACTGAATAAATGTCAGCTCTCTTTGAAAGGGGACATTTCAGAATAAGTTGGCTGATACGAACCATAATATCAACAAAGGAAAACTTGTCGCAGCGACCACCGATGTTGGGAGGAGTTAGAAAGCAGTTTATGCCGTAAGCAATACCATCCGTGAATTCCATTTGTCTCTGTGAAATCTTACAGCGTCTCCTGTTCAGATACAGTTCACCCTGGGAAGAGGAGGCAGATCAATAACCCACAGATCATGTCAAACAAACAGCTGGATTCTACCCCATCTCTAAAGAAATCTGAAGACGGGTCCCAAACTAAAATATTGCCTATCCATGTCCTTTAGAGAGACTATCTGACCCGCTGAGTTACTCTAGCACTTTGCATCTTCCCTTTTTGTAAACCAGTTTACTTTAGTTTGGTTTATCGTCACGTGTACCGAGCTACAATGAAAAGCTTTTGTTGCGTGTCAGTAAAGAACCATTGGCCATTGATGGTATTGTTAAGCTGTACATAATGTCACACGATGTGCTGACATGGTTCTTGACTGAAACCAAAGCTTGATTAAATCACCCCAATACTCTGACTTGGGAGTTTAAGTTTGTAAGTCCAAGGAGCAGAATTAGGCCATTTGGCCCATCAAGTGAACTCCGCCATTCAATCATGGCTGATCTGTCTTTCCCTCTCAATCCCATTCTCCTGCCTTCTCCCCATAACCCCAGACACCGGTAATAATCAAGAATATGACAATCTGTGCCTTAAAATTACCCAGCCGACTGTCCACAGCCGACTGTGGATTCTACAGATTTACCACCCTCTGACTAATGAAACTGCTCCTCATCTTCCTAAAGGAACGTCCTTTTATTCTGAAGCTGTGCCCTCTGGTCCTAAACTCTCCGACTAATGGGAATATACCCTCCACATTCACTATATCCAGACCTTTCACTATTCGGTAAGTTTCAATGAGGTTCCCACTCATCCTTCTAAACTACAGCGAGTACAGGCCCAGTGCCATCAAATGCTCATCGTATGTTAACCTACTCATTCCTGGGATCATTCTTGTAAACCTCCTGTGGGCCCTCTCTAGAGTCAGCACATCTTTCATCAGATATGGAACCCAAAACTGCTCACAATATTCCAACTGTGGTCTAACCAGCACCTTATATAGCCTCAGCATTACATCCCTGTTTTTATATTTTAATGCTCTCAAAATAAATGCTAGTTAATTGCATTCAGCTCTGAAAGAGTCTCCGCTCATTCTTAACAGATTGAGAAAGGGTTTCTTCTCACCTACCTTAGACCTTCGCTGCCCGCAGGTCACTCGGATGTCAGATCCCTGCAGTGTTTTCACTGCGTTAATTTGAGGCAGGTAGGCTGCCAAAATCTGCAGATGCAATAGAGAACAAAACATAAAAACTGGCTGCTGAAAAACTTGTTCAAGAGCTGCTCGTGAAGTTACTCTTTCAACAGCAGCACACCTTTAAGGCAGCACGGTGGCGCACTGGTAGGGTTACTGCCACACAGTGCCAGAGACCTGGGTTCGATCCTGACTACGGGTGCTGTCTGTACGGAATGTTTCCGTTCTCCCTGGGGCCGCGTGGGTTGTTTCCAGGTGCTCTGGTTTCCACCCACATCACAAAGACGTGCGGGGTGGCAGGTTAATTGGCTTCTGTAAATTCTCCCTAGTGCCTAGGATAGAACTAGTTGATGGCTTATGTGTAATCATGTATAGTCCATATGTATACATGATCACAATCAACCTGCCCCCAGTGTATCGATACAGGATGAAGGGTACAATGTTTAGTTCAGTATAGTCCAATTATGCAGGGAATGGAGTGATCTGGGTCTTGTTCAGGTCCGGGTGATGGTCTGGGGCATCATGGCCAGCACAGATGTTGTATGCTGAAGGGCCAGTTCTTGTTCTGCGTTCCATTGAATGTTATTTATAACCAGTGTCACGCTCTTCAGTTACGATTATCACATGAATCATAAAAATAGGTTAAATTCACGAGTGAATCCTGAACTAAAGTAAATCAACGTTTAAACTCAGTCCTGAGTTACAGAAGTTACCTTGGCATCCCTGAGAATGTGAAACTTAAGGTATTCGATCAAGGCATTTCTGTTCTCCACATTGTATAGGAAATCCCGTTGACTTTTAGGTAAGGACTTCATCACGCTGTCTCTCGGTAAGAACACAGTGACAGGTTTATGGGCTGGGTCGCTGATCATGTTCAATAGGTTTGTCTCCTGGAGAGAAAAGAAGAAACAGGTTAGAACTCTACAGCAAAACACAAAGTGCTGGAGTAACTCAGCGGGCCAGGCTGCATCCTTGGAGTGAGTGGATAGTTCATAAGTTATAGGAACAAAATTAGGCCATTCGGCCCATCAAGTCTACTCTGCCATTCAATCATGGCTGATCTATCTTCCCCTCTCAACCCCATTCTTCTGCCTTCTCCCCCATAACCCCTGACACTCGTACTAACCAAGAATCTGTCAAACTGCACCTTAAAAATACATGTGCAGGAATATTTAAGTGGGGAGAAAGCTGGGGGGGAGTGGAAAGACAAAGCCTGGCAAGTACTCACTAGAATTTAGAAGATTGAGGGGGGATCTTATAGAAACTTACAAAATTCTAAAGGGGTTGGACAGGCTAGATGCAGGAAGATTGTTCCCGATGTTGGGGAAGTCCAGAACAAGGGGTCACAGTTTAAGGATAAGGGGGAAATCTTTTAGGACCAAGATGAGAAAAACATTTTTCACACAGAGAGTGGTGAATCTCTGGAATTCTCTGCCACAGAAGGGAGTTGAGGCCAGTTCATTAGCTATATTTAAGAGGGAGTTAGATGTGGCCCTTGTCGCTAAAGGGATCAGGGGGTATGGAGAGAAGGCAGGTACAGGATACTGAGTTGGATGATCAGCCATGATCATATTGAACGACGGTGCAGGCTCGAAGGGCCGAATGGCCTACTCCTGCACCTATTTTCTAAGTGATAGGTGGATACAGATGAGGGGGATTTTAACTGGCAGATGGGTGGACAGAGGATAGAGATGAAAACTCTTCTAGCTTTGCAACACGGTACAGAATAATAATGAAGATAGACACAGTGCTGGAGGAACTCAGCAGGTCGGGCAGCATCTCTGGAGAAAAAGAATAGGTGATGTTTTGGGACAGAACTCTTCTTCAGACTGAAAATAGAGGCGGAGGGGTGGTGGGGGTGGGGGAGATAATAAACTGGAGGCGAGAAATGAGCAGAACAAATCAGGGCCGGCAACAAATGACCAAGGAAGGGTGGAGCCCATCATGGTCCATTGTTGTCTGGGGAAGGTGTGGTTCACACGAGGGATACATGGATGCGAACAGTGGAACATTGTAGGTGGACTAGGGGTTATTTTCCTTCCCCCACCGCCCACTTCTACTCTCCGTGTAAGGAAGGGTTCCAACTCAAAATGTCACCCATCCATTTTTTTCAGAGATGCTGCCTGAGTAACTCCAGCGCTTTGTGTCTAACGTCAGTGCCAGAGACCCGGGTTCAATCTTGACTAACGGGTACTGTGTCTGTACGGAGTCTATACGGTGTCCCTCTGACAGCGTGGGTTTCTACAGGTGCTCCAGTTTCCTCTCACATTCCTAAGACATACACATGTTGTAGGTTAATGAGGCTCCAATTGTAAATTTTAAATCGTCCCCAGGGTGTAGGATAGTGCTAGTGTAGGGGGTGATTGGAGGTTGGCGTGGACTCGGTGGGCCATAGGGCCTGTTTCTACACTGTATCTCTAAAGTCTAAAGTGTAGACCACCAATCGCCAATACACGATCCTGCACACAAGGGACAATTTACAGAAGCCAATTAACCCCAAATACCAGATTGCTAGTCTGGAATTCTCTGGATCCTAACCCTGTCTTCCTTATTGGCACAATTGGTTTTGCAAAGAGATTTTCTATAATGCTAAGTGCTTGAAAACACAACGATTGTGTAATAACTCCTTGTCAAGGAGGTTATAGTGCAATCTTTCCAAATGGCTCTTCATGGAATGTATTTTTGTCTTATCTATAAGAATAAGGCTGGCTTACCTGTAGAAGATTAACAAAGACAGAGTATCCATTCTCTGCTGCCAGCGTTGTCAAGTTTACCTGGAGGGAGGAAATAGATTGAAAATCTGTTAGGAAGAAGAAATCTTCCACTCGGTGTAAAACCTGCCTGGTTTCCAACATTGTGATTGTGGCATTAAAGGCTGTTATTATATTTGCTTTAGATAGATTTGCATTTAGATAAGTCTCTAAAGAAGGGTTCCGACCCAAAACATCACCCATCCTTTTCCTCCAGAGATGCTGCCTGACCCACAGTGCTTTGTGTTTATCTTTGGTATGTAGCAGCATCTGCAGTTCCTTTCTACACATTACATTTGCTTTGTCATATTCCTGCCCTGTACAATTAGAGTCATAGAGAGTCTTAGAGTGGAAACAGGCACTTTGGCCCAACATGCCCACACCGACCAACATGTCCCAGCGACACTAGTCCCACCTGACTGTGCTTGGCCCGTATTCATCTCAATCTGTCCTATCCATGTAAAACCTGTCTTATCCCTGTTATTACTATTTGGTCAGCAAAAGGAAATTTATATCATGGAAATTTAAACCACTACAACTGCATGCCAATTTAGAAATTGCTTGAGTAAATAATCATAAACCATTATTTTCATTTTGTATTGGTCATTATTATAACAAGAATTTATAGAGAACATAGAACAGCACATTGTAGGAATGAACTGCAGGTGCTGGTTTAAATCGAAGATAGACACAAAAAGCTGGAGTGACTCAGCGGGACAGGCAGCAACTCTGGAGAGAAGGAAGAGGTGATGTTTCGGGTCGAGACCTTTCACAGCACAGGAATAGGCCCTTCAGCCCATAATGTCTGTGCTGACCCTGATGCCAAACTAAACTAATCCCAACTGCTTGCAAGTGATCCATATCCCTTCATTCCCAGCGTGTCTTTGGACCCATCTAAATATCTCTTAAATGCCACTATTGTATCTGCTTTCTGTTCTATTTCCGGAAATAAACTTTATTCAAAATTAAAACTACATACAAAACAAGAACTGTGCCAAAATGTATTCCGATATTCTCCACAATGATTCTACACACATTCATTAGCGTTGTATTTGGTAGTGTTTATGGAAATATTATTATACCCAGCATCTTTAACACTGATGTGGCTCCCCAGGGTGATATCCCTTCCCTTGTTTGAGGTGCCCCCCAATGTTCAGCAGCGGAAGGACCCTAGTCTGTGGTCCTCCCCCACCGAGCCTTGGCGTTGGCTGCACTGAACCTCAGCATGTAGGCTTGTCGTCTGGAGCAGGCCAGTCGGCAACATTCCCCGGACATCCCACTCTGCTGGGAGACCAACAAGCTTTGGGCTGACAGATGAGCTTCTTCCATAAAGTTGATGTCCGTCCAACAGCTATCGTGTCTGCTTTCACATTTTCCTTCAGGCCCCCACCACTTTCTGTGTAAAAAATGCTGCCCTGCACATCTCCTTTAAACATTCTCCCTCTCGACTTAAAGCTATGCACTCTAATATTTGATATTTCCACCCTAGGAAAAAGTTTTTGACTGTCTACCCTATTTATACCTCTCATATTTTGATAAACGTATTGTATTGTATTGTATTGTAATGTATTCAAATTTATTGTCATTGTCTCAATTAGAGACAACAAAATGAATTTCACTTTACAGTCAGAATCATAAAAATAAATAAATAATAAATATTAAAACGTATTAAAAAAATAAAATAGAAATTAAAAAAAAGCACAAACACAGAAAGTCCACGATACAACACAACACAGTGGCACCAAGGTGAGGAAGGCACCATAGTCCAGCCAGCCTCCCCTCCGATCTTCCCAGATGTTCATCCGCGATCGGGGCCTTCCGAGCACCCGCAGTCGCCGCCCCGATGTTCAGGCCCTCACGCCGGGCTGGTGGAACGCCGACGCCGATCCCCGATGGTGAGCATCCTCCTCCTCAGCGGCCCGGACCTCCTGATCAGCCGCCTCCCGCTGCCGGAGTCTGCAGCTCCCGGTCCGCAGGTCGAGCCGGGCAGAGTCACAGGACCCCGCGTTGTTGATCAGCGCCGCCCGCGTTGGGAGCTCCGCAAATCGCAGCTCCATGATGTTGGTGCAGCAGGTCCAGCACTCCGGGCTCCAGATGGCGACCCCCGGTAAGGCATTGCCAGCCCCGCGATGTTACAGCGCTGTCCCGCTGCTGCTGGAGCTCTGGTCGATCCCGGCAGGAAAGGCCGCGCCAATCCAGGTAGGTAGGCCGCTGGGGGGGGGGGGGGGCAAGGACGCGACTCGAATAATAGTCGCGTCCTCACCAGGAAGCGGCTGAAGGACGGTATCCCCCGCACGTGCCCTCTTCCCCCACATAAAGACATTAAAAAAATCATAAAAAACACACTTCAACATAACTAAAAAAACAAAAAAACAAAAAGATACCTGGCTGAAGGTGGAGGCTGCTCATTAAAACGTCTAACAGGTGTCCCTCAGGCTCCAATGCTCCAGAGAAAACAATCCATATTTGTGAAACATAGTGAAAGTGTACGAGAATTGGTAATAATGGTGAGCATTGCCGGCCTTACCTGACTATTCTTGGGAGCATCAAACTGATTTTGTGGTACGAGTAACTTGTCTATATAGTGGATCACACCGTTACCATTGATGACATCACTCGTAATGATCTTTGCTTCATTGTTTAGCATCAAGACGTTCTGACAGTTAAAAGAGAATAAATAACAATTAACATCATAGTAATCAAAGTTATCCTTATCTGTCATTAATACACACGAGGGAAACATCTCCACTACTGCTTCATTTATGCTGACACAGACAAGAAGGGAGTGACCACAGTGCTTGGTGGACAAAAATGCTGGAGACACTCAGCGGGTGAGGCAGCATCTGTGGAGCGAAGGAAATAGGCAACGTTTCGGGTCGAGACCCTTCTTCAGATTGATGTGAGGGTGGGGAGGGGCAGGAAGAAGAAAGGAAGAGGCGGAGTCAGTGGGCTGAGGGAGAGCTGAGAAGGGGAGGAGAAATTAGAGAAGTCAATGTTCATACCGCTGGGGTGGAAACTGCCCAAGCGAAATATGAGGTGCTGCTCCTCCAATTTACGGTGGTCCTCACATGGAGGAAGCCCAGGACAGAAAGGTCGGATTTGGAATGGGAGGGGGAGTTGAAGTGCTGAGCCACTGGGAGATCAGGTTGGTTATTGCGAACGGAGCGGAGGTGTTGGGCGAAGCGATCGCCAAGCCTACGCTTGGTCTCACCGATGTAGAGCAGCTGACATCTAGAGCAGCGGATGCAATAGATGAGGTTGGAGGAGGTGTAGGTGAACCTCTGCCGCACCTGGAAAGACTGCTTGGGCCCAAGAATGAAGTCAAGGGGGGAGGTAAAGCGACAAGTGTAGCATTTCCTGCGGTTGCAGGGGAAAGTGCCAGGAGAGGGCGTGGTTTGGGTGGGAAGGGACAAATTGACCAGTTACGGAGGGAGCGGTCTCTGCGGAAAGCCGAAAGGGGAGGAGATGGGAAGAAGTGGCCAGTGGTGGGATTCCGTTGGAGGTGGCGAAAATGTAGGAGGAATATTTGTTGTATGCGACGGCTGGTAGGGTGGAAGGTGAAGACAAAGGGGATTCTGCCCTTGTAACGAGTGGGGGTTGGGAGTGAGAGCAGAGTTATGGAGCATAGAAGAGACCCTGGTGAGAGCCTCATCTATAGTAGAAGAGGGGAAGCACCATTCCCTAAAGAAATAGGACATCTGCGATGCCCTGGTTTGGAACACCTCATCCTGGGTGCAGATGTGGCATAGATGGAGGAATTGGAATTGGGGATGGAGATCTTACAGGAAACAGGGTGGGAAGAAGTGTAGTCCAGATAGCCATGGGAGTCAGTGGGTTTATAGTAGATGTTGGTCAGTAGTCTGTCACCTGTGATGGAGACGGTGAGGTCTAGAAATGGTAGGGAGATGTTGGAAATGGTCCAGGTCTCTGGCATCTAGTTCCATATACCCACAGCCCTGTGTGTGAAAAGTTGCCCTTCAAGTTCCTATTAAATCTTTCCCCTCTCACTTTAAATTTATGCCCTCTAATTCTTGATTCCACTACCAAGGGTAAACCCCTATATGCATTCACCATATCTATTCCCCTCTTGATTTCATACACCTCTATAAAATCACCCCTCAGCCTCCTGTGCTCTTAGGGCAACACAGTGGCATAGCGGTAGAGTTGCTGCCTTACAGCACCAGAGACCCCATATCGATCCTCACTACGGGTGTTGTCTGCACGGAGTTTGTATGATCTCCCTGTGACTGTGTGGGTTTTCTCCGGGTGCTCCAGTTTCCTCCCACACTCCAAAGATGTACAGGCTTATAGGTGAATAAACTAGGGCCTGTCCCACTTTCAAGACCTAATTCACAACCTTTTTTACTCGTGGACATTTTTCATCATGTTGAAAAAACGCCCCGACCTACTTGATGCCACGAGTACCTACGACTAGCATCACGACCTACCTATGACCTCCTACGACCTTGTGACGACCATGCTGTGAGTATGAATCAAAGGCAAACTCGGCAGATGTTGTGAATTAGGTCATGAAAGTGGGGCAGATCCCTTTTGACCTTAGAGAGTCAGCACAGGAGCAGGCCCTTCATCCCACCGAATCTGCACCAACCATAGATCACCCCGTGCACCTGCACAATACTGCACACTAGAGACAATTTACAATTTTACCAAAAGCCAATTAACCTACAAGCCTTGGCTTCGGCAAAAATGTAAAGTGGGTAGGATAGCGCTAGTGTACAGGGTGATCACTGGTCGGGGTGGGTGGAAGGGACTGTTTCTGCACTGTATTTCTAAAGTAAAGTCTAAAGTTAAAGGTGGTTTGATCCCACCACCAGTTGGAGAGAGCGTTGTCCACTGAGCAGCAGTTTCACCCCCACAACATTGATGTCAAGCAACACACAGTTCACACGCATTCACATCTCTGCTTCTCACGTTGACATTGGACAGCCGGATGGTTTCTCCTTGAAGGGACGTGAGAACCTTCATCTTGATGAGGCGATTGAGCAGCAGTTGGTTACACGCCACAATGTGGTAACGAACTATCTGGGACATTTGTCCCTTTGCTTTCCATTCGGATATCTAATAATAATAATAATAATAATAATAATAAATTTTATTTATGGGCGCCTTTCAAGAGTCTCAAGGACACCTTACAAAAATTTTGCAGGTAGAGGAAAAACATGTAAGGGGAATTAAATAAATAGTAGAGACATGACTAGTACACAAAGTAAAGACAGAATTCAATACAAAACACAATAATAAGGCAATTAATGCACAGATGAAAAGGGAGGGCGACGTGGGGCTAAGGATAGGCAGAGGTGAAGAGATGGGTCTTGAGGCGGGACTGGAAGATGGTGAGGGACACGGAATTGCGGAGTTGGGGGAGGGAGTTCCAGAGCCTGAGAGCTGCCCTGGAGAAGGCTCTGTCCCCTAAACTGCGGAGGTTGGACGTGGATGGAGAGGAGACCGGCTGATGTGGATCTGAGGGACCGTGAGGGTTGGTAGGGGGAGAGGAGGTCAGTGAGATATGGGGGGGCCAGATGGTGGAGGGCTTTGTAGGTGAGGATCAGGATTTTGTAGGTGATCCGGTGGGAGATGGGAAGCCAGTGAAGTTGTTTGAGGACTGGAGTGATGTGATACCAGGATTTGGTGTGGGTGATGAGTCGGGCGGCTGCGTTCCGGACCAATTGGAGTCGGTTGATGTAGGTGGAGCTGATGCCAAGGAGAAGTGAGTTGCAATAGTCCAGTCGGGAGGAGATGAAGGCATGGATGAGTCTTTCAGCAGCGGGCCATGTGAGAGAGGGTCTGAGTTTGGCGATGTTGCAGAGATGAAAGAAGGAGGTTTTAATGACATGGCGGATGTGAGGCTCAAGATGATTGAAGATAACATTGAATTATACAGTCTTACAGTGTGGAAACAGGCCCTTCAGCCCAACTTTCCCACACCGACCAACATGTCCCATCTACATTATTCGCACCTGCCTGTCTTTGGTCCATATCTCTGTAAACCTGTTCTATCCATGTACATGTCTGAATGTTTCTGAAACTTTGCGATAGTACCTGCCTCAACTACCTAATTTGGCAACTCGTTCCATACACCCACCACCCTTTGTGTGAAAAACTTACCCCTCAAATTCCTATTTGTTCCCCTCACCTTAAACCTATGTCCTTGGGTTTTCAATTACCCTACTCTGGGCAAGAGACTCCCCAATCTATTCCTCTCATGATTTTGTACACCTCGATAAGATCACCCTCATCCTACACCGCTCCAAAGAATAGAGTCCTAGCTTACTCAACCTCTCCCTATTAGCTCAGGCCCTCGAGTTCTGGCAACATCTTCATAAATCTTCCCTGCACCCTTTCTGGCTTGAAGACATCCTTTCTATCACATGGTGCTCAGAACTGAACACAATACTCTAAATGCAGCCTCACCAACATCTCATATAACTGCAGCATGACCTCCCAACCTCTATGACCTCTTTTGTACTTCCAGTGGCGCTGGTGCCAGCAGCCTCCACCTACAGCCTGGTATCTTTTTGTTTTTTTGTTTATTTAGTTATGTAAACGTGTGTTTTTTTGTGTTTTTTTGGTGCGGGGGATACCGTCCTTCAGCCGCTTCCTGGTGAGGACGCGACTATTATTCGAGTCGCGTCCTCGCCTCCCCCCCTCCCCCCACAGCAGCCTACCTACCTGGATTGGCGCGGCCTTTCCTGCCGGGATCGACTGCTGCGGCGGGACAGCGCTGAAACATCGCGGGGCTGGCGATGCCTTACCGGGGGCCGCCGTCTGGAGCCCGGAGTGCTGGACCTGCTGCACCGACATCCTGGAGCTGCGGTTTGCGGAGCTCCCAACGTGGGCGGCGCTGATGGACAGCGCGGGGTCCTGCGACTCTGCCCGGCTCAGCCTGCGGACTCAGGAGCTGCAGACTCCGGCAGCGGGAGACGGCTGATCAGGAGGTCCGGGCCGCTGAGGAGGAGGATGCTCACCGTCGGGGTTCGGCGTCGGCGTTCCACCAGCCCGGCGTGAGGGCCTGAACATCGGGCCAACCGGGGCGGCGACTGCGGGTGCTCGGAAGTCCCCGACCACGGATGAACACGGAGGGGAGGCTGGCTGGACTATGGTGCCATGCTCACCTTGGTGCCATTTATGTTATGTTGTGTCGTGGACTTTCTGTGTTTGTGCTTTTTTTTAAATTTTAATTCAATTTCAATTTTATTTTAATATGTTTTATTATTTATTTATTATTTATTTATTTTTTTGTGATTTTTTTTTTATGATACTGCCTGTAAGGGAAATTCATTTTGTTGTCTCAAATTGAGACAATGACAACAAATTTGAATACAATACAATACAATGACTCGGTTGGGTAGAAAGCGTCAAAGAGCTTATTTTGGGAAATGTTCAGACTTACCCGGGAATCGTTTTCAAAAGCTTCGTTTCTAGGAACGAACACAGTGAAGGGACCTGGGCTGGCGAGTTCAGTTATGCCGTTATCCTGTGAGGACAGGAAAGTAAAGCTGCATTGCTTTATCTCAGTAGGAGTCACGGTTAAACTGAATATCAATGATGAACCTCCAAGGGAGGCACAGTGGCGCACAGCGCCAGAGACCCGGGTTCGATCCTGACCTCCGCTGC
Organism: Leucoraja erinaceus; assembly: GCF_028641065.1. Taxonomy (NCBI): domain Eukaryota; kingdom Metazoa; phylum Chordata; class Chondrichthyes; order Rajiformes; family Rajidae; genus Leucoraja; species Leucoraja erinaceus. Next base: position 22,337,759 of record NC_073395.1, on the reverse strand, counting down.
TGCTTGTGCGGGGTTTGCACGTTCTCCCCCTGAGTTACCTCCAGGTGCACCTGTATCCACCTTCATCCCTAAGACATGCAAGTTTGTAGGTTAAGTGGCCCTAATGTACAGTAATTGGTTGATAATGTGGTAGAAGTGTGAACGGGCGATTAGCTCGGTTCAGTTTTGTTCAGAGACAGGCCTTTCAGCCCACCGAGTCTGTGCCGACCACTGATCCCCGTAAACTAGCCCTATCCTACACACTAGGGACAATTTACAATGTTTGCCAAAGCCAAATTGACTGACAAATCTGCATGTCTTTGGATTGCAGGAGGAAACCGGAGCACCCAGAAAAAACCCACGCAGGTCACGGAGAGAACGTACAAATTCCGTACAGACAGCATCTGTAGTCAGAATCGAACCCAGGTCTCTGGCGCTGTAACACAGCAACTCTACCGTTGCGCCACTGGGCTTTTATTTGAGTAAACTATAAATTGCTGGAGGAATTCAGCGGGTCGGGCAGCATTTGTGGAGGGAATGGACAGATGACTTTTGGGGTCGAGACCCTTCTTCTACGTTCCTCCAGCAGTTTATTTTTTTTAGCTCCAGGATAGAACCAACATTGATACATCTTTGTCTCATCTCAGTAATTCTCGTTCCTCCAAAGCTTTCACATTCTGAACTGATTCTGTCTGCCAGTGAGCTTGTATTTACATCCAATGCCTCCGTATACATCACCATTAATTCCTCCTCTCTTCGGGGAAACGATTTCTTTTACCTTGATGAAGTAGAAAAAGCGGTACGAAGCGACATTCCAAAACATCTCCTGAAAGACAAGGGCGAGAGGTCACCTTTGAGAGGCTGGATGGTGGGGGGAAGTGAAAGTGAAGACGTTGATGGAATAACTTTCCAAATGGAAGAAGCTGATGCCCAGGTCACGGGACGCACCTTGTATATGGTTCCTTTGCAGGTAATTCCATCGCCCACGTACCTTGGGTAGCAACTGCACGAACGTTCATTGGGACCAGTGTGATTACATTTGGCAGATGGACTACAGCCACCATTGTCCTGAAATAAACGGGACCAAAGTGCTCACTCCTGGTTTCTACGTTTCTGCACAATTAATAAGCGGTTGACAATGAGACACAATAAAGACCAACACAGATACTCACCACTTTACACGGATTCATTGGTTTACAGGTCTTCCCATCACCTTCATAGTTAAGTAAGCAATTGCACACGGCCTGAAACCATCAAGTGGAATTCATCGTAAGCAAAAATCAGTCATGAAAGAGAACGGGATGGAGGTAATATGGGCCAAATGGGACTGATGTAGATCACGCGTCATGATGGGTTGGGCTGTTTCGGACTCTATGACTCCAGGTAAGTGATTACGGGGCATACATTGGGTTGACAAAAGCAGGAAAACTCTGTTAATAGGCCACCCTTGAGACTTTAGTGAAGACAGTCGAGGGGGTTTTACTATTACTCCAGAAGATGTTTAACTCATTCAGGTGTCACACAATAGAAAAATAAAATGACCCATGAACACAGTGAGTTTAATGGAGGCATATGTAGCTAGACCTAAGTAAGTTTCAAGGAAGAGCGCAAAATGGGGACGTCTCAGTAGCACAACAGTAGAGTTGCTGCCTCACAGCGGCAGAGATCCAGATTCGATCCTGACTACGGGTGCTGTCTGTACGGAGTTTGTACGTTCTCCCTGTGACTATGTGGGTTTTCTCTGGGTGCTCCAGTTTCCTCCCACATTCCAAAGACGTACAGGTTTAAAGGTTAATTGGCTTCAGTAAAATAGTAAATTGTCCCCAGTGTGTAGGATGGTGCTGGTGTACCGTGTTAATCACCGGTCGGTGCGGACTCGATGGGCCGAAGGGCCTGTTTCTGCGCTGTATCTCCCAAACGCTAAAGTCTAAAACAGAAGCAGGTGAGTTTGAAAGGAACGTGGGAACTGGCGTCCCGGTGAATGTGATGGGATGTGGGAACCAGTGGCCCGGTGTGTCAGACAGAGGGTGGAAACTTCAACACCCTGGGATCAATTACACTCGACACGATGAACATAAATTGGGTGTGAACGTGTGTGGAGTAATGAAGCTCAAACCGAGCTGCCAGGAAGAACTCGAAACACAAGGAACTGGTTTACAGTGAAAGACACAAAGTGCCAGAGTTACTCAGCGCATCAGGCAGTACCTCTGGAGAACATTGTTGGGCGAATTTTCACATCGGGTCCCTTCTTCAGTGTGCAAGTGAACTATGCAGTGCAGGGAGCAGGGAGGTACATGATGTTCTTAAAGTACATGAAGCAACACCACTATAAAGTGGCAAAATCTGAAATTTAGTTTCATTTAGAGATACAGTGTGTGGAGTCGGGCCCTTCAGACCATCGGACCACCGAATCCGTGCTGACCACGATCATCGTACACTAGATCTATCCTACACACTAAGGACAATTCACAGAAGCCAACGAACCTACAAACCTGCACGTCTTTGGAGTGTGGGAGGGAACCGGAGCACCCGGAGAAAAACCCACGCAGTCACTGGGAGAACGTGCAAACTCCATACAGACAGCACCCCCCATAGTCAGAATCGAACCCGGGTCTCTGGCGCTGTAAGGAAGCAACTGTATCGCTGTGCCGCCCAAGAAGCAGGGTCTCAACCCTAAATGTCATCTACCCACGTTCTTCAGAAATGCTGCCTGGTGTGCTGAGTTACTCTAGCGTTTTGCATCTTTTTTGTTTGGTCAGGCAGCATCTGTGGAGGCAAAGGTGTGGGGGATGGAGGGGGGGTGGGGAGATAGCTAGATTAAAGAGGTGAGGAAGGAATGAGGTAGGAGGTGGCAGGTGTTAGTTGGATCTAGACAAGGAAGGGTTGATGGGCAGGTGGAGGCAGGTGGGGGATGGATGGGTGGAGATAGCAACAGAGACTGGGAGGTGCTAGATAGATTAGTTTAGTTTAGTTTATTGTCCTGTGTGCCGAGGTACAGAGAAAAGCTTTCTGTTGTGTGTATCCAGTCAATGGAAAGACTATACATGATTACAATCGAGCTGCCCACAGTGTACAGACCCAGGATAAAGGGATAATGTTTAGTGCAGGATAAAGACCAGTAAAGTCTGATTAAAGATAGTCCCAGGGTCTCCAATGAGGTAGACGGGAGATCAGGACCACTCTCTAGTTGCTGATAGGTTGGTTTAGTTGCCTGATAACAGCTGGGACGAAACAGTCCCTTAATCTGGAGTTACACATTTTCAAACTTCTGTACCCCTTGTCTGATGGGAGAGGGGTGAAGAGGGAGAGACCGGGGATGAGACTGGCCCTTGATTATGCTGGTAGCCTTGCCGAGGCAGTGTGAAGTGTAGATGGAGTCAATGGAAGGGAGGTTGGTTTGCGTGATGGTCTGGACTGCCACAACATAAAGGCTGCAAGTTACGGAATTTGATGAGAAGGAAGGGCGAAGAGTTGAGTCGGGTAAGGGAGGAATGGTGGGCAGAATGGTGGACACAGTGGACTTGTTGTAACTGACCTGGTTTGGCCCAGTTTGAGTGCATTCAGCATTGACGTGGCAGCCTCCATTGTTCTCCAAGCAGGGGTTAATTCCTTAAAGGACAGAAAGAATGAAACAAAACCTTCTATAACTTTGTAATCTCGAGTTAATTAGAGTCAGTCGCATTATGATTATGTTACTAAAATAGCAATCCTGGGATCTCGGGTTCATGGTCCAGAAACGCAAGTTAAAATCCTTCCGTAACAGTAGGGGAATTTAAATGAATTAAAAAGTTTAAACTAGTAACAGTGCCCACAAAGTACCGGCATGTCATCGAAACATAACCCATTTGGGTTCCATAAGGCCACAAGACAAAGGGGCAGAATTAGGCCATTTGGCCCATCGACTATGCTCCGACATTAATAAAAATCTATCATTACACAAATGGGTCACGATAGAAATAACATAAAAGATTTCTTAAATAACATTGCACATTCAAAATAGTAACTGTCAAAATTACAATTGTTGATACTATTGTAAAATTAAACACAAGAGTGGGCCGGTGTTGTTGAAACTATTTAATGAATTGAAGGGTTTTTGGATAATTGTGAGAATTGTGAGCAGTTTTGATGCCCCATATCTGAGGAAGGATGTGCTGGCGATGGAGAGGGCCCAGAGGATGTTTATGAGAATGATCCAGGCATGGATAACGTATGATGAACGTTTGACGGTACTGGGCCTGAACTCACTGGAGTTTAGCAGAATGAGGGGGACCTCATTGAAACTTATGAATCGTGGAAAGCCTTGGATAACGTTGATATGGAGAACATGTTTCCATTAGTGGGAGAGTCTAGGACCAGAGGGCACAGCCTCAGAATAAAAGGACTAACCTCTAGAAAGGAGACAAGGAGGAATTTGTTTAGCCAGAGGGTGGTGAACCTGTGGAATTGATTGCCACAGACGGCTGTGGAGACCAAGACAATGGATATTTTTAAAGTGGAGATTGACAAATTCTTGATTAGTACGGGTGTCAAGGGTGATGGGGATAAGGCAGGAGAATGGGGTTGGGAGGGAAAGATAGATCAGCCATGGTTGAATGGTGGAGTAGATTTGATGGGCCGAATGGCCTAATTCTGCTTCTATGGCTTATGAATATATAATGTACTATTCTCACCGACACATACGAGTCCATCGCCCGTGTACCCGGGCTGGCAGAGACACTGTCTTTGACCTGGGAGAGTCTTTTTGCAGTTCGCGTTGGCTGAACACCCTCCATTGTTTGTTTTGCAGGCATCCACAGCTGTGATAATAAGCAGGCACCCAAATAAGTCAGCGATATCATTGCATCCCACGGGTAACGTTATTTAAACGTTAGTCCAGATACGGCGTGGAAACAGCCCCTTCTGCCCATCGAGACTGCGCCGACCACCTGTACACTAGTTCTATCCTACAACACTAGGGATAATTTACAGAAGCTAATTAACCTACAACCCTGTACGTCTTTGGAAAGTGGGAGAGAACTGGAGCACCTGTGGGAAACTTACGCGATCACAGGGAGAACGTGCAAACTCCATACAGACAGCACCTGAGGTTTGGATCAAACCAGGTCTATAAGGAAGCAACTCTATTGCTGCGCCACTGTGTCACCCTTGTATGTTAGAGCTTTTACCCTTATAAGGAGATAAACCATAGCCAGCCTTGGTCAAGCAAAGTTTGATTGGAATGTGGTACTTTACTGATTGGAAAACTATTTAGTTTAGAGATACAGCATGGACACAGGCTCTTCAGTCCACTGAGACCATGCTGAGCATCGATCACCCATTCACACCAGTTCTTTGTTATCCCACTTTCTCATCCGCTCTCTACGCAGTGGGAACTATTTTACTGATGGCAAATTAACCTACAAACCTCCACGTCTTTGGGTGTGGGTGAAAACCCACACACGCGGTCACAGGGAGAACGTGCAAAGCTGCGCACAGACAGCACCTGAGGTCAGGAGTGAACCCGGGTCTCTGGCACCATGAGGCAGCAGCTCTATCGGTGCCATTGCCCCAATGCATCTCTGCTATTAATTCAGGAATCAAATTCAACATTACACTTCATGGGTTAGTGGCAATGTCCAAAGTTGTCTGAACAGCGAAGAGCTCAACATTCAAGCTTACCTTCGCAGAAGGTGCCGTTGCCTTTGAAGCCAGCCGCACATTTGCAGTGGGCATAGCCCACTGTCTCGATGCAACTAGACAAGAAGATCAAAGTTCAGAGTGTGAGTAACAGATAACTACTGAAACAGAAATGTCACTCGTTCAAAGCTTCTGAGCTACCGGAGTACGTACTTAGCACTTGAATGGCAAATGTCACCACACAGACTGTCAGCGGTTTCTGTAAACAAACAGAGCACATGTTACAAATGGTAGTCCCGACCCGAAACATCACCTATCCATGTTCTCCCAAGATGCTGCCTGACCTGCTGAGTTACCATTTTTAGAAGTTAACAGGGATGTAATGATGAGGCTTTATAAGGCACTGGTCAGACCGCATTTGAAGCATTTGACGATACGAGGAGGAAGTTGACATTCACAAGAAAAACCTACCTGCATCACACGCGACGCCCCTCCATCCAGGTTCACATTCACAAGTGCCGTCCCCATTAAGTCCTTCACTGCATTTACCATGACCACATTTGCATTCTAGAAAGACATTCACGGCATAAGTTATTTTTGAAGCGTAAAAACAAGAAAATAATCAGAAAACATTCAATGGCGGTAAGCATAATTTCAATGAAGCTTCCTCCCCTGCTTATAGAGGTGTGCAAAATCGTGAAAGGCACAGATAAGGTGAATGGTCGACTAACATGCCCCATCTACACTAGTCCCACCTATGTACGTTTGGCCCATATCCCTCTAAATCTGTCCTAAGCATGTACCTGTCCAAATTATTTTTTTGTAATGTTGTGACTGTACGTGTTTTAACTACTTCCTCTGGCAGCCCGTTCCATATACCTACCACTCTTTGTGTAAAAAAGTTGCCCCTCACCTTAAACCATTGTTTCTTGATTCCCCTACTCCTATGCAACATGGTGGCGCAGCGGTAGAGTTGCTTCCTTACAGCGCCAGTGACCTGTTCGATCCTGATTACGGGAGCTGTATGTACGGAGTTTGTATGTTCTCCCAGTGACCTGAGTGGGTTTTCCTGCGTGCTCCAGTTCCCTCCCACACTCCAAACATGTACAGATTTGTAGCCTAATTGATTTGGTAAAATTGTAAATTATCCCTAGTGTGTGTAGGACAGTGTTAGTGCACAGGGATCGCTGGTCGGCGTGGACTTGGTGGGCCGAATAGCCTTTTTTCACACCGTATCTCTAAACTAAACCCTATCTATTCCTCAGATGATTTTGTACACCTCTATATGATCTGTCTCAGCCTCCTCCGCTCAAGGAATAAAGTCCTAGCCTGCTCAACCTCTCCATATAGCACAGGCCCTCGTGTCCCGACACCATCCTCGGAAATCTTCTCTGCACCCTTTGGATTACGGAGAATCCAGTCTGCTATGTTTGGATGGAATTACAGTCACATTGGCCCTGAGGAGTCATTGGGAGATACAATCCTAGCGTTGGGTTTGCTAAAGGAAGGCCGGTAAAGATGCAAACCTTGATCACAATGTGTTCCATACATGCCGTCAACACAGGTCTCACAGGCTGTGCCTGTAAAACCTTCCTTGCATGCGCAGATACCAGTGCCGTTGAATCCATCCTGGCAAATTCCATTCCCGAAGCAGGAGTTTCCACTCTTTCCTGGGCATGCTTGGCATTGTTTCCCATAGAAGCCTGAACAGCAACTTCGAGTCTAGAAACAGTCAGAAAACAGCGGTATTTCATGTTCATAAGTTGTAGGAGCAGCATTAGGCCATTTGGCCCATCAAGTGTACTCCACCATAGCTGATCTATCTTTCCCTCTCAACCCCATTATCCTGCCTTCTCCCCATAACCACTGACACCCATACTGATAAAGTATCTATCAATCTCCACCTTGGGTCTAAAGAAAAGTTTTGGCCCAAAACGTATTTCCTTCGCTCTATAGATGCTGCTGCACCCGCTGAGTTTCTCCAGCACTTTTGTCCACCTTAAAAATATCCACTGACCTGGCCTGCACAGCAGCCTGTGGCAATTAATTCCACAGATTCACCATCCTTTGACTAAAGAAATTCCTCCTCATCTCCTTTCTAAATTCTGAGGCTCCGAGTCTCTGGTCCAAGACTCTCCCACTAGTGGAAACATTCTCACCACATCCACTCTATCCAGGCCTTTCATAATTCGTTAATGACAACAAAAATGCCAGGATCGGGCAGCTCAGTGGTGGAACGGTAGAGATGCTGCCTTACAATGCCAGAGACCCGGGTCGATCTTGACCAGGGATGCTATCTGTGTGTGGAGTTTGCACCGAAGATAGATACAAATAGGAACTCAGCGAGTCAGGCAGCATCTCTGCAGGAAAGGAAAGGAATAGGTCGGAACCCTTCTTCAGACTTTAAGCTTGTACGTTCTTCCTGTGACCGCGTGGATTTTCTCCGGGTGCTCTGGTTTCCTACCCCACTCCAAACACATGTAAGGTTGTAGGTTAATTAGCTGCTGAAAATTGTTGCTAGTGTGTAGGAGAGAACTAGTGTACGGGTGATCGTTGGTTAGCATGGACTCAGTGGGCCAACGGACGTGTTTCCACGCTGTATTTCGAAAGTAAACAAAATTAAATCTGGCTGATATTGAGTGGAATCACTGGTATTTATACAGGGGTGAACACAGCCCAGTCCATTGCTGGTACTGACCTCCCCATCATCAAAGGGATCTACAGGAGTCGCTGGCTGTGCGGAGCGGAGACCCACACCACACTGACCATGCTCACATTTCACTCATGCCACCAGGAACAAGTTACAGGAGCCGGAAAATTGTAGCATCGGGGTTCAGGAGCAGCTTCTTTCCCACAATCATCAGGCTCCTAAACACTGCAAGCTCCAAATAACTCTCCAGACTATATAGTGTGGCCTCACTCTGACAGTGGGGAGGCCCAGGACAGTCAGTGTGAGGCCACCCATTCCCACACTGACCTTTCTGTCCTGGGCCTCCTCCACTGTCAGAGTGAGGCCACCCGCAAATTGGAGGAACAGCCTTCATATTTTGCTTGGGCAGCTTACAACCCAACGATATCAATATTGATTTCTCCAATTTCAAGAAATCCTTGCTCTCTCTCTCTCTCTCTCTCTCTCTCTCTCTCTCTCTCTCTCTCTCTCTCTCTCTCTCTCTCTCTCTCTCTCTCTCTCTCTCTCTCTCTCTCTCTCTCTCTCTCTCTCTCTCTCTCTCTCTCTCTAGTCATCCTGCTAGTTTCACTGTTTGTATCCCTTCATTATCCCCTCTTCCACAGCCAACAATGGACCATTGTGGGCTCTACCTTTCCTGGGTCATCGGTGCTGGCTCTGATTTGTTCTTAACCTTTTCATACCGCCAGCATTCCCTCACCATTGACTCTTATTCTGAAGAAGTTGCTGTCTTACAGCGCCAGAGACCCAGGTTCAATCCTGACTACGAGTGCTGTCTGTACGGAGTTTGCGAGTTCTCCCTGTGACTGTATGGGTTTTCTCCAGGTGCTCTGGTTTTCTCCCACAGTCCAAAGATGTACAGGTTTGAAGATTAATTGGCTTCGGTAAAATAGTAAATTGTCCCTAGTACGTAGGATAGTGCTAGTGTACGGGGTGATCGCTAGTTGGCGCGGACTCAGTGGGCCGAAGGGCCTATTTCTGCACTGTATCTTAAAGTCAAAAGGAAGTAGTTGGGGAAGGTACTTTCACAATGTTAAAAAAACATTTAGACAGGTACATGGATAGGATAGGGATTATGGGGATTTATAGGGATATGGGCCAAGTGCAGGCATGGGATTTGTGTAGAGGGGGCATGTGGGTCGGTGTGGGCAAATTTGGCTGAAGGACCTGTTTCCACGCTGTATGACTATGACTCCAAAGAGAACATACAACTTTGTGGATCAAAATTGTTGTTGTTAGCCTTGAATGTTGATGAAGGTGTACATTTACATGAAGGTGTACATTTACATGAAGGTGTACATGTACCATGAAGGTGTACATTTACATGAAGGTGTACATGTACCATGAAGGTGTACATTTACATGAAGGTGTACATGTACCATGAAGGTGTACATTTACATGAAGGTGTACAAGTACCATGACATGTATTCTGCTTTTGTCTTTTATTTGAACTTTACTTACAATCACAGTTTGCACGCAGCTTGATATGCAGCCGAGGTACGCTATCCTTTTTCCAATCACATATACTGTATTGATGCAGTTCTTTCTTTTCCCCACCTGCAAAATGCATAAAAACAAAAATAAAACTGGACTCTGCAGCAAAGTTGTGGAATATTTTCCAACTTACTGCAGCAAGGGAAATCAAATCTCACCGCTGGACTTGATCCAGATGGACACTCCACTTTCTGCTGGCAGCTCAAACAATTGCCCTTTAAAAGAAAGGAGAAAATTAGGTTTATATTTATTATTGTCTTGTGTAGTGAGGTACAGTGGTAATCTTTGTTTTGCATGCTATTCTATCAAAACAGGTAATACGATAGCTGGATACAATGCGCTGGAGTAACTCAGCGGGCCAGGCAGCATCTCTGGAGGAAAAGAGTAGGTGACGTTTCAGGTTGGGACCCCTCTATTCCTCTTCAGACTGGAGGAAGGTAGGAGGTGAGGAAGGAGGGAGGGGGAGTTGCGAAAAGACCAGGGTCCACAATGAATGAGCTCAGGCAGGCCTATTGTTGGCTGGGGAAGTTGTGATCCCAAGAACTGTGGAACTGGTTAAACGACAAGGGTGGAGGAAGGGGTTAAGGGGGAGGGGAGGGGAGTGTAAGTAGAAGTTACTAAACATTAGAGAAATTAAAGTTCATATCACTGGGTTGTAATACGCCTGAGCTGAATATGAAGTTCCTCCAATTTGTGTGTGGCTTCACTCTGGAAATGGAGGAGGCCCAGGACAGAAATGTCAGTCAGGGTATGGGTAAGGGGGGTTGAAATGATTAGCAACCGGGAGATCCAATAGGCCTTGGCCGACCGAGCGAGATAAGTTTAATACAGAGGTCAAAGGGGAAGAGGCAGAATGTAGTAACCTGACTTGCCGAGTTACTCCAGCACTTTGCATCTTTTTTTTGTAAACCAGCATCTGCGGTTCCTTGTTTCTACTCATACAAATCATTCACTGAAGTTGCCCCAACCTTCAGATTTGTAAGTGAGGAGAGGGGGCTGATGGCAGTCAGGGTGGTGAGGCAGGGTAATTAAATAACAAGGGTATGCATGTTATAACACGTCTGAGGTTCAAGGACACATTTCCCCCAATTCTGTGTTCCCTGCTCCCTCCTGCATTAACATGAGAGGCGGGGTAGTTTATAGACCTTACCCTGCATAAGATCGTTGGGGCCAGCACAGTGGCGCTGCAGAGAGTTGCTGCTTTACAGCGCCAGAGACCCAGGTTTGATCCTGACCTCGAGATCTGTCTGTCCAGTGTTTGTACATTCTCCCTGTGACCAAGTGGGTTTCCACCAAGTGCTCCAGTTTCCTCCCACACTTCAAAGGCGCACGGGTTTTGGCGGTTAATTGGCTTCGGTGATAATTGTAAATTGTCCCTAGAGTGTAGGATAGTACTAGTGTATGGGGAGATCGCTGGTCGGCATGCACTCGGAGGGCCGAAGGGCCTGTTTCTGTGATGTATCTCTGAAACCTTAAGTCTAAAGTCAATGTACTTTGGGGCCCAAGTTCAACGACTTTGAGAATTACAAGTAGTTCCTTCAGTTCATTTTAAACTCTTACCACTAACAAAGAAGATTCGTTGGTGTCACATCGATTCTTCTGGATTTCCAGAACCTTGGTTAGTCCATGGATCACTCCTTTGTCTGTTTCCACATCGGTTAGGTTAACTGGTGCATCATTCACATAAAGCTACAATGAGTGAGTCAGAGCGAGAGATTCAGCACAGAAACATGTCCTCTGTCAAGCAAGCAAGCACTGAGCATCCATTGTACACTAAACCTACATTTGGTCGGCACGGTGGCGCAGTGGTGGAGTTGCTGCCTTACAGCGCCAGAGACCCGGGGTCAGTCCCGACTATGGGTGCTGTCTGTACAGAGTTTGTATGTCCTCCCGTGACCTGCGTGGTTTTTCTCCGGGAGCCCTGGTTTCCTCCCACATTTCAGAGACGTGCTGGTTTGTAGGCTATTTGGCTTGATAAAATTGTAAATTGTCTCCAGTGTGTGTAGGATAGTGTTAGTGTGCCTAGATCGCTGGTCGGCGCGGACTCGGTGGGCCGAAGGCCCTGTTTCTTGTATCACTAGACTGGAATAAGGACAGGTCTTTTGGCCAACGATGCCTGTGCCGAACATGATGCCAAGACCCACTCTTATCATCCTATATGTAATCAATATCGCTCCATTCCCTGCATATCCACATACATATCCAAAATGACACTATCGTATCTGGCTCATCCACCACCTCCGGCAATGTGTTATAGGCACTCACCACCCTCAGTTTAAAAAACTTGTCCCGTATATCTCCTTTTAACCTTTTCCTTCTTACCTTAAAGGTCTGCCCTCTCATATGTAATTTTTATCGAGCCCTTTGGGCCCTGCTCAGTCAGAGTAGAGTGAGTGCTACATTGTCAAAGGGACAACATGGAAGATAGCTACGATAGACCAGCTGATGGACACTTCCTCATGTTTAAGATTGCAAATCACCCACCTCCTCTCCTCTCCTCTCCTCTCTTCTATTTGTCCAAAGCCTAATTTATGCTTTTATTATAAGTTCATAAGTCGTTGGAGCAGAATTAGGCCATTTGGTCCATTGAGTCCTACTCCAACATTCAATCATGGTTGATCCATCTTTCTCTCTCAATCTCAGACTCCTGCCTCCTCCCCGCAACCTTTAACATCTGTACTGATCTGTCATTCCCCGCTTTAAATCTATCCAATGTCGTGGGCTTCCACAGCCGTCTGTGGCAATGAATTCCACAGATTCACCGCCCCTGGCCAAAGAAATTCCTTCCTTTCCACAGATTCACCACCCTCTGGCCAAAGAAATTCCTTCCTTTCTAAAGGTCCTTTTATTTTGAGGCTACGGCCTCTGGTCCTAAATTCTCCCACTAATGGAAACATGGATTGAAACATTCTCCCCTCATCCACTCTATCCAGGTCTTTATCTATTTGGTAAGTTTCAGTGAGGTGGCCCCTCATCCTTCTAAACTCTAGTGAGTACAGGCTCATCATACGTAGACATCAACTCAATCATCCTGGAGTTCATTCTCGCATCACCTCTATTCTTGACCTCTCCCCTCTGTTAATGATCGCTGTAGAAGGATGGATTGTTGAACATACATGCATTTATTTACCTGGCCACGCCTTTGAAAGAAACCAACTTGAAACGAAAATCCAAGCATCGTCTCGCGATGCATCCCATTGTGCATATCACTTTCCATCAGCTTCTGACCCAGAATGACATGGTTTTTAAGTACATCTTCATCCTGTGGGAAAGAGCATGACACATATTCTTTATATCCCTTACAAAATCGTGGGGGGCAACACTGAGGTATGAACAGTGAGTTGGCGCTTTAGGCTTGTGTTTCAAACAAAAGTTCAATATATGCATGTGTGTGTGTGTGTGTGTGTGTCTAGAGATGATGCCTGCTGCACACATACACACACACACACATGTGTATATATATATATATGTCTATACACACACAAACACATAAAAACAATCAAACAATGATAGTGAAAAAAGACTGAGAGAATGAGAGGCGATCTCTGAGAAGCCTACACAATTCTACCAGGGTTGGACAGATTCCATGCAGCTGAGATGCTACTGATGGCTGGAGAAACTAGAACCAAGATTTCTTCCCAACGGTTAAAGGATAACTGAGAGAGGGAATGGTTTCTTCCCACAGAAAGTGGAGAACGTGGAATTCTCTACAATAGAAAGCAGTTTAATGCCAAATCATGAAATATATTGAAGAGACACTTAGATATTTTTCTTAGAGGTTGAGGGATAGAGTCATAGTCACATGCACAGTAACAGGCCCTCTGGCCAAACTCGCCCATCCATGCCTCTTCTAAGATAGTCTCACTTGCACACATTTGGCCCATATCCTTCTTAACCTCTCTTTAGCATGTACTTACTTGTTCAAGTGTTTGTTAAAAGTACCTGCCTCAACGACGTACTTTAGACTTTATATACAGTGTGGAAACAGGCCTTTCAGCCCACTGACTCCCTGCTGACCAACGATCACCCTATACACTTGCACTATCTTACACACTAGGCAGAATTTACACTTTTTTACAGAAGCCAATTAACCTACAAATCTAAACACCTTTGGAGTGCAGGAGGAAAGTGGAACACCCGGAGATAACCCACGCAGTCACAGGGAGAACGGCAACATGCTCCATCTACCCACCACCCTCTGTGTGAAAAAGTTGCTCGTCAGGTTTCGATTACATCTTGCTCCTCTCACTTTAAACCTGTGCCCTCTATTTCCTGATTCCACTACTTTGGGGAAAAGATTTTGTGCATTCACCATATCTATTCTTCACATAATTTTATACACCTCTGTAAGATCACCCCTCATCATCCTGTAGTTGAAGGAATAAAGTTTGAGCCTGCTCACCCGTTGCCTGTAGCTCAAGTCCTGGCAACGTCCTCGATCAAGGGCAGCAAGCTGGATCAGGGTATTGAATTCAGATGGTTACACAAAAAAGCTGGAGAAACTCAGCGGGTGCAGCAGCATCTTAGATGCTGCTGCACCCGCTGAGTTTCTCCAGCTTTTTTGTGTAACCTTCGATTCTCCAGCATCTGCAGTTCCCTCTTAAACACTATTGAATTCAGATGATTGACCATAACCATGTTGAATATTGGAGTGGGTTCAAAGAATTAAATGATCCACTTCTGCTCCGATATCATGTAATTATTTTACAAATGAGACAAACTTCTTGGGGGGTTTTTTTCACAATCTTTTCCTTTTCACTGTCTTGTAGAATTTATGTTCTTGTGTGTTTTCTGAGTCTATGTGTCTGTGATGCTACTGTAAGCAAGATGTTTCGTTTGGATTAGTTTAGTTTAGAGATACAGCACGGAAACAGACCCTTTGGGCCACTGAGTCCACACCAACAATCGACCAACCGCACACTAGTTCCCTGACATCCCACTTTCGCACCCTATATTTGAGGGGCAATATACGGAAACCAATTAACTTACAAATCCGTACGCCTTTGGAATGTGGGAGGAAACCGGAGCACCCGGAGAAAACCCGGCGGTCACAGGGAGAATGTGCAAACCTCTTACGGACAGCACCCATGATTAGGATCAACCCCGGGTCCCTGGCACAGCAAGGCAGCAACTCTACCGCTGCCCCCACCATGCCGTCCTAATGTCTGAATCTGTGTGCCTGTGATGCTTGTGTGAGCAACATTTTCATTGTACCTGCACTTCACCACACTTGTGCAAATGATAACAAACTCGACTTGATTTGACATGGTGAGATTTGAACTCGCCAACGTACCAGAGCGTTAAAGGCTTTCTCCCGGAGGTACTTCTCGATGGCCTCATTGTTTGGGGCGTAGACAGTATAGGTGTTTGCACTCTCAATTTGTGCAGCCAGGCCCTGTTGCTGAAACACACAATGGGCATGCTTAAACAATTGAATATTTTGAACTTGTTGACTTCCATACTTCATGGTACAGCATTTCACAACCAATTGCACTCTATACCAGCAGAACTTACCACGATAAACTCTCTGAAGCGAGAATACCCAGGCATCAGGTTTAGTTTTGCCAGCAGACCATATGATGCATCGCTGATCGTCTGGTCAGGTATTAGAACCTACAACACAAGAGCTGGTGTTACAAATGATCATCCCGCACTGGTCTAAAGCTATCCAAAACTCTGCTTGTTGTAATATCTTCAATTTATTGGCTTTTCATTTTATGGCTATGAGAACATCACAGAATGAGACAAAGGTGCCCAGGCATTGAGAGATGGAGAAATGCTTAATGTAGTTTAGTTCAGTTTAGAGATACAGATTGGAAACAGGCCCTTCGGCCCATCGAGTCTGCACTAACCAGCGATCCCCATACACTAGCACTATCCTACGTGCTAGGGACAATTTACAATTTTTTAACCTATGTTACCAATACTTTACTGTCACCTATTTTCTCCAGAGATGCTGCCTGACTGGCTGAGTTACTCCAGCATTTTGTGTCTATCTTACAAATAGCTGAGGTGTAACAAACCGTCCACAACATCGCCTTGTGAATATGTAGAACATCGAACACAGAACAGTACAGCACATGAACAGGCCCTTCAGCCCACAATGTCCGTGCCGAGCATGATGCTGTTAAACTAATCACCTCTACCTGTGTGTGATGCATATCCCTCCTTTCCCTGCATATCCACAAGCCTCATTAACACCACTGTATGTTCTGCCGTTGTTAAAACCAACTACAGATTGTATTATGAAACGATGTGTACAGCTTGCAACTGTTTTAATCAAGAAATCACAGTTAATTCTTAGAACTTGCAAATTCCACGTTTTTCTGCTTTAAATGATTTCATTCACAAAGCATATATATTGGTATGAACAAAATCTCAGAGAGGAAATATGATAGGCTGATAATATTGATCATACCTTATCAATAATGTGCATTATCCCATTCGTTAAAGCTATGTTGGGATTGAGTAGATTTGCTCCTCCTATTATGGCGTTCTGGAAAAACAAGACAATTAATGGTATAACTAGAACATAATCTGTCTTCGTGATTTCATAGTGCAGGTAAGTCAAGTGGTTTAAGTTAGGTTTAGGTTTATTATTGTCACGTGTACTGAGGTAGTTCCCTGAAATGGAATGTAGGAAGTGGTTGCCACGGTCTCCTGTTTAAGGCCAACCTCCCGTCCAATGACTTCATCCACACTTCACGCTGCTTCGGCAAGGCCACCAGCATAATCAAGGACCAGTCTCACCCCGGTCACTCCCTCTTCTCCCCTCTCCCATCAGGTAAGAGGTACAGAAGTGTGAAAACGCACACCTCCAGATTCAGGGACAGTTTCTTCCCAGCTGTTATCAGACAACTGAACCATCCTATCACTAACCAGAGACTGGTCCTGGCCTTCCAGTTACCTAATTGGAGACCCTCGGACTACCTCTATATGGACTTTACTGGGATTTATCTTGCACTATATGTTATTTTCTTTATCCAGTATCTGTACACTGTGGACAGCTCGATTGTAAACATCTATGGTCTTTCTGCTGACTGTATAGCATGCAACAAAAAACGTTTTATTGTACCTCGGTACACGTAACAATAAACTAAACTAAGCTAAACTAAGCTAAAGAGTGGCATACGAAGGAATGTTCGGAATGAAGTGGAACTTGGGGTTGAAGTCCATAGTTCCATGAGAGTGGCAGCATGGCCAGATAGGGTAGTGAAGAAGGCATTTGACATGGGCAGTGCCAACTAAGGTAACAGTCCCGACAGAGTTAGTGTTTAAGTTTAGGTTTATTATTGTCACGTGTATCGAGGTACAGTGGAAAGCTTTTCTTTGCATGCTATCCAATAAAATCCAGATAATACATGAATACAATCGTCAAACTCAAGTATAATAGAGAGAGCAAAGGGGAAGATACAGAGTGCAGAATACAGTTCTCAGCATTGTAGTGCATCAGTTCCATAGACAAAGTCCAATGTCACATTGCGGTAAAGGTGAATCGGACGGTACCCTAGCTTATGGAAGGACTGTTCAGAAGCCTGATAACAGAGGGGAAGAAGTTGAGGTTTTTGAATGAGAAAGATGTTTTATATTAAAAAATTGAAGATAGTATGAATAAACACACCCAGTGAGAAATGATATTTCAGTGGAACAAAGGATACAGGAAGCACCTTCCCCCATATTACGGCCATTCAGGTAATGGAAATTTACCATTACCAATTTGATAATAAAATTGAGATACAGGGTGGCACATTGGTACAGCAGTAGAGTTGCTGCCTCACAATGCCAGAGACCCGGGTTCAATACTGCCCATGGGTGCTGTCTATGTGGAGTTTGTACATTCTCCCTGCATGGGTTTCCCCCCCACACTTCAAAGGCATACGAGTTTGTAGGTTAATTGGCTTCTGTAAACTGTCCTTAATATGTAGGGATTGCTGTTCAGCATGGACTCAGTGGGCCGAAGGGCCTGTTTCCCTCACCGTAGCCCTAAAACTCTAAAAGCTCTAAAAAATAAGGAATAAAATTTGCTCTCACTGAGTTTACGTGAAAAAGTAAATCCATGAACATAATATTTTTTCCAGCTTGCATTTCTTGACGCATATTCAAATGACGTGGCTTCATGTTACAGCAAATTACGATATGGACTAGTTTCCAGGAATGCAGATCAACCCCCCCACCCCCACTCCCCTCTCCGTAACACCAAAGTCATCTGTAAACGACGCCATAGTTTCTCCACACTGACCTCACTGTTCTTGGCAAGGGATAAGAAGACGCTGGGCATGATCGTTGGCAGTGAATCGGATGTAAGGTTCAGAAGATCGGCAAGGCTGTAGACTCCCTTCACCACGTGATACCTACGGTGAAAGACGGTGTTCAGAGGTGAAATGCGAGTGAGCGCCATGCAACTCCACACAGGTCAATTAAACTTACACGCACTCCATCGCAGCACAACTTGAAAAGGAACAAAAACAGGAAAGAAATATAATGACAAGGAACTGCAGATGCTGGTTTATACCAAGAGCTGGACACAAAATGCTGGCGTAACTCAGCTGGCCAGGCAATTAGTTAGTTCATTTAGTTTATTATAATTTGTGGTCATGATTGGTATGGTGATTTTTTGTTTTGTTGCGGGCTATCGAGTCAGTGGAAAAACTCGACATGATCACAATCTAGCTGTCCAACGTGTACAGGTGTACAGGATATTAGGGAATGACGTTTAGTGCAAGATAAAGTCAGATTAAAGATGGTCGTAGGGTCTTTAATCTCCACCCAACTATAGTTACCCAACCAGATGCAACTAAATTTAAAGTAGCTCTTTCTTCCCAATAACCATTTCTGGATTAAGCCCTCCCTTCACCATCTCCAGTTTAAATTCCATTTGGAATATTTTGAAGGACCAAGAAACCAAGAACCAAGGGTCTCCAATGAGGTAGATGGGAAGGGAGGACCTACAGGATATCTGGAGAAAATGGATAGCTGACATTTCGGGTCGGGATCCTTCTTCAGACTAATTGCTGGGGAGAGCAGGGAGAAAAAACAAAAAAACATTTTGTTTTTCCTGCTCCCCTCAGCAATCAGCCTGAAGAAGGATCCCGGCCCAAAACATCACCTATCAATTTTCTCCAGAGATGCTGCCTAACCCGCTGAGTTACTCCAGCATTTTGAGTCTATCTTTGGTATAAACCATCACCTGTGATTCCTTTTTATTACTTTTTCACTCAAAGGTCGGTCCATATCTGGAAAGAGCTGCCAAATGAAGATATAGAAGTGCTTTCAGTGGTGACTTTCAGAAGACCATTGGATAGATGCCTGGACAGGGAAGGTTTCGAGGGATGTGGGCCAGATGCAGGCAAATGAGACAAACCAAAATGACAAACTTGTTCATTTTATATATTTATAAGACATATAAATAATTTATAAGACATACGACATATCGAGTCTACTCCGCCATTCAGTCATGGCTGATCTATCTTTCCCTCTTAATCTCATTCTTCTGCCTTCTCCCCGTAATATTTGACTCCTTTCCTAATCAAGAGTCTCAATCTCTGCCTTAAAATGACTTGCCCCCCACAGCCAACTGTGACAATTAATTCAACAGATTCACCACTCTCTCTCAAAAGAAATTCTTCCTCATCTCCTTTCTAAAAGTATGTCCTTTTATTCTGAGGCTATCCCCTCTTGTCCTAGACTCTCCCACAAGTGGCAACATCCTCTCCATATTCAGGCCTTTCACTATTCGATACATTTCAACGAGGTTCCCCGCTCGTCTCCCTGTGGCAATACATTCCACAGTTTCTCCACCCACACATTACAAGGATTCAGCAAGGACATGCTGGGCCGAAGGGCCTGTTTCCATGACTTTATGGAGCAGGCCACCATAACAGCTTCTTCCCATGCCTTATGACTAAAAGACCTACTCTCACATTTCAAGCTAAAATGAAAGCAAACTCACTTCACCAGGTGTGGAAGCCTTTCTGCTTGGAGCCAGAAAATGCAGTTCTCATTGCTCATGTCAGTGACAGCCTTCTGCGAGGGCACAAGTAAGGTGAAATTTGCTGAGTCTGAAAGAAGGCGTCTTTGAGAAGCATTCTGAGCAAAAGGAAAAAATGACAAAGTTAATAGAGGAAGCGACAGATGTGGATACAGTTATGAATTTCAAAAGACAGCGGTGGAGTTGCTGCCTTACGGTGCCAGGGACCAGGGTTCGATCCAGACTACCGGTGCTGTCTGCATGGAGTTTGCACCTTCTCCCTGTGACCATGTGGGTTTTCTCTATGTGCTCCGGTTTCCTTCAACAAGTACAGGTAAGACGTACAGGTAAGACTGTAAATTGTCCCCAGTGTATACGAGAGCGCTAGTGTACGGGAGCAATGGGCAGTGTGGACTCAATGAGCCGAAGGGCCTGTTTCCTCACTGTATCTCTAAAGTATAAAGTATAAAGTCTAAAGGTGCATGGAAAAGTTTAAAATACCCTTCCTTTTCCTTCTCCTGATCTGTGAGCATGCCCTCACTTGGTTTTTTTACGCAAAGGGTGGTGGGTGTATGGAACGAGCTGCAGGAGGAGGTAGTTGAAGCAGGTACTATCGCAATGTTTAAGAATCACTTAAACAGGTAAATGGATAGAACGGGTTTAGAGGGATATGGGCCAAACGCAGTGAGGTGAGACTAGTGGAGATGGGGCATGTTGGTCGATTTGGGTAAGTTGGGCCGAAGAGCCTGTTTCCAAGCTGTATGACTCTATGACTCTAGCAGGTCTGCAAATTCAATCTCACCACAGCCCTATATAACACAGTCAGATCCCTCCTAAGGCCACATCAGCCACAGTGCATGGATAAATTATACTTTAAAATATTTAAACATGTGAATCGTGGGTTAGAGGTGTAACAGAGCAGCACTGAAAGACACATCTTTAGACTGATGGAGGAGGCCAGGCTATTGGGTATTTTTAAAGCATCTTGATATTTTTAAAGCATCTTGATCGAATAGTGGAGCAGACTTGATGGGAGGAAACCGGAGCACCCAGAGCAAACCCACACGGGCCCAGGGAGAACGTGTAAACTCCTTCAAGACAGCACCCATAGTCAGGATTGAACCTGGGTCTCTGGCGCTGTGAGGCAGAAACTCCACCAGATGCGCCACTGTGCAGCCGTTTTGTTTAGCAGCAGCTTTTGTTTAAATTGCTGGACTTACATTGACCCACTTGAGAAATTCTGCAGCTTCTGGGATGTAGTTTAGAGCCTGAAAGATGAAGAGAAGATCGTCTTACACTTGTTATAATCACTCCTATTACTTAACGTCAAAGACACACAATTTGAAGCTTCTGTGTGTTGTGTTCACCCCAATGCATAGTACACTCCTGCAGCTGAACTTTGTCCTTATCCATGCTGACGGAGTAGGCTTCCTGGGCTAGTCCCATTTGTCTCCATTCGACCCAGAGCCCTCTCAACCTTCCCTATCCAAAGGGGCAACTTTTTCACTCAGAACCCAGAGGGTTTATGGAATGAGCTGCCAGAAGAGGTAGTTGGGGCAGGTACAGTTACAGCATTTGGGTGTGTTGGTTCTTTATTGTCATGTGTACCTAGATGCAGTGAAATTCCCTCTTTGCATGTAGTTCAGTAAAAAAAATCTTACTATACAGAAGCCCAATCATACTTGTGCACAAGAGTGCAGTAGTAGATTACACTGAGACAGCACACAGGAATCACCACGTTTCCAGCGCCGTTTTGTGTGATTCATGTCCAATGTTATTAACAATATAGAGGCTTAACTTTGCCGTAAAGGCCCGTTGTCCTGGCGACGACCCTGGGTCGGAGTTACATAGAAACATAGAAAATAGGTGCAGAAGGAGGCCATTCGGCCCTTCGAGCCAGCACCACCAATACCATACAATACCGTTTATTTGTCATTTGAACCTCACGAGGTTCAAACGAAATTTGGTTTCTGCAGCCATACAAGAAAAGAACCAAGACACACACCAACACAATTTACACAAACATCCATCACAGTGAATCTCCTCCTCACTGTGATGGAAGGCAAAGTCTTGTCTCTCCCCTGCTCTCCATTCTTCTCCCGAAGTCAAATTCAAAGCCCCCGGCGGGCGCTAGCAAGTCCGCGGCCATTTAAAGCCGCGCCGGGCGATGTAAGGCCCCGCTCCAGGCCACTCTCAACCCCGCAATTCGAGCGGGAGAAGTCGCCGTTGCCGGTGCCCCGCAAAGCAGTCTCCCAGCAGGGACCCGCGAGCTCCGGGTGTCACCATCCACCGGAGTCGGGTCGTAGCCGTGCGCCACCGCAGCTCTCCACGCTCCGAACCGGCCAGCTCCACGATGGTAAGTCCGCAGCTCCGCTGGCTCCGTGACTTGAGCCTCCAGGTCGTTCCGGTTGAGGCCGCTCCACGGTGCTAGGCCCCAACGACAATGGCGACCCGACAGAGAAAAGGTCGGGTCTCCGTGCAGGGAAGAGATTTAAAAGTTTCCCCCCCCCCCCCACCCCCCACACATACACATTTAAAAAGCCCACTACAAACTATACCCTCAACGGGACAAAAAAATTAAAAAAAACACAGACAGACTGCAGAGGCCGCTGCGACATCGGTCGCTCCGCCCATAAATCGGTCCCGCCGCCCATTCATATCACTTGACTCCACTAGCCCCTAGAGCTCTATCTAACTCGCTCTTAAATCCATCCAGTGACTTGGCCTCCACTGCCCTCTGTGGCAGGGAATTCCATAAATTCACAACTCACTGGGTGAAAACGTTTTTTCTCACCTCAGTCTTAAATGACCCCTTTATTCTAAGGATAAAGTTCTCCCCATAACTAGAGTCATCCAATCCAGGCCCAGTAACATCATGCGGTGACCAGAACTGCTCACAATACTCCAGGTGCAGTCTAACCAGTGTTTTGTAAAGTCACAACATAAAGTCCCAACTCGGACATGCTGAGCACTACATAGACTTTGGGGTGGGGGTTGCACAATGTAGATAAGGTGAATCTAATAAGATTGGGAAGAGAGGGGA